>NC_086319.1:103750548-104056976 GCF_036172605.1 Pelobates fuscus | reverse complement strand
TACACACACACACACTGCATTCATACACACGTACACTGCACTCATACACACACTGCATTCATACACACACTGCATTCATACACACAATGCATTCATACACACAATGCATTCATACACACACTGCACTCATACACACACACTGCACTCATACACACACACTACACTGCACACTCATACACACACTGCACACTCATACACACACTGCACACTCATACACACACACTGCATTCATACACACACACTGTACTCATACACACACACTGTAAATAAATATTCAATTAATATAATTTTTTTTAGGATCTAATTTTATTTAGAAATTTACCAGTAGCTGCTGCATTTCCCACCCTAGTCTTATACTCGAGTCAATACGTTTTCCCAGTTTTTTGGGGTAAAATTAGGGGCCTCGGCTTATATTCGGGTCGGCTTACACTCGAGAATATACGGTAATTCATATATTCAGTTTCATTTCAAGTTATTATTGATATTTTATTCTGGGTGAGCACTAGTTACTGTTTTCTGTCTTTGTTTATAGGGATTATTACTATTATCCTGATGTTAACTTACAGTGGAGGAATCTCAGTTTCTTAAAGGGACACTATAGTCACCTGAACAACTTTGGCTTAATGAAGCAGTTTTGGTGTATAGAACATGCCACTGCAGCCTCACTGCTCAATCCTCTGCCATAGGAGTTAAATCCCTTTGTTTATGAACCCTAGTCACACCTCCCTGCATGTGACTTGCACAGCCTTCCATAAACACTTCCTGTAAAGAGAGCCCTATTTAGGCTTTCTTTATTGCAAGTTCTGTTTAATTAAGATTTTCTTATCCCCTGCTATGTTAATAGCTTGCTAAGTTGCTAGACCCTGCAAGAGCCTCCTGTATGTGATTAATTTTAGAGATTGAGATACAATTATTTAAGGTAAATTACATCTGTTTGAAAGTGAAACCAGTTTTTTTCCCCATGCAGGCTCTGTCAATCATAGCCAGGGGAGGAGTGGCTAGGGCTGCATAAACAGAAACAAAGTGATTTAACTCCTAAATGACAGTGAATTGAGCAGTGAAATTGCAGGGGAATGATCTATACACTAAAACTGCTTTATTTAGCTAAAGTAATTTAGGTGACTATAGTGTTCCTTTAACAATGATTTCCAGAGCATGATTGATGCCGCAGATGCCGCAAAAGTTGTGAAAGTCCTAGCCAAGTTGTTTCAATACATTCAACAGGAGTGGACCAGCACCAGGTGACCTCTTACATTCAGGAAGATGGGTCGGACGACTTAACTCCCTTAAACTATTCTTGGAAAGAAACTTGAAAACAAACAAAACTCAATTGGAAGGGAGCAAGCCAGAAACCAAGTAAAGACAAGGACAAGGCTTTAAACAGAGCGAGTTGCATTTGGCCCCGGAGTTAACAAGACAAGAAGGATCAAGATCAGTATCTTCCACCAGCACTAGCCCTAACAATAGTGGATGAATGGAAGATTCATTAGACCGCATCTGGTGGAGAATGATTGGAAAGATCTGATTATGTTGATGAAGAATCTAAATATAAAAAGGAATCCTTGGTGGGTGAGCCCCTCTATAATGATGTCTCTGGGAAACCTTCTGTTAATAATTCTGATAATTCTGTGGACGCAGAACTTATTCTAAAATTGGTGGTGAACAGGATGTTTGTCCCTCCCAACATTTGTCATCCATGCTCAGCGGAGTGGACCTGCTCCGAATATGTTGCCCGGTTCCTCTACCTATGATAAGGAGATGCGCAATTACCTAAGAGAAGAGTGCCGAGACGTACCTTGCCAGATAAAATAGCACATGGTGAAACTCTTTTCTCTTCTAAGATTTTATTGATTTGATTTTGCATGTTCTGGTTTAACAGAAGAAAATGGATTTCACTTTTGCAGAAATGCCTTTTGAATAGTATACTGCTATTTTGTTTCTATCTGAATGCTGCAATTTTGGAAGCAGTAATGAAAGGAAAGTAAACATGTTTCCTTTTATTTTTCAATTATGGGGTATATTTTCACCTAAACTAGAATAATCTGCAATTGTACTTGACTGTTGATTTAATTTTGCATGGCATGTTGGCTAAGGACACTAGACTTTCCTTATACCTGAGGAAGCTTTTACAAAAATACATAAGCTAGGTCAGAAATGCGTTTAAAGGAACACTATAGCGTTGGGAATACAAACATGTTCATATTCCCAACACCATAGTGTTCCTCTACCTGTTTAGGTGTTCACATTCCTTGCAGTGGTTTAAAAGGTAAGTGTGGCGAAACCGAACTCGCCACGTGTCCTTGGAGGGGGCTGCTTGCCCGCCTCTTTCCTTTGGACTATGGACCAGACCTTATGTGAATGTGTTAACCCAGATAGTTATGCCATGGAGCCCATTCGTGTAGTTAAAGACTTCGGCTCCGTGGCGAGTGAACTGTGTGAGTAGGATCTGCGCGCTATTCGGTAGTTTTGTGCGCGCAGATCCCAGCTATCTGGAGATATGTGAAATGTCTGTGTGTTATGGATAAAAAGTAACTTTCTGTATTTTAAAGTATTTTATGTCTTTTACTGTCTTTTTGTCTGCCATGTGGGTAATGGAGTTTTGCCTCAGTCCTTGGAGATAATTAGATTCCTTCCTCAATTATCTCCAGGCCAGAGGGGAGGGATTGTGAGGCATTGTGGGAGGTAACCGGTCTGAGCTGGAAAGTCATGCTGACAGGGGTTTTAAAAGATACTATTACTAACTTTTGAACCCCTGGTCTGATTCATGCCATGTTTTAATATGTTGTTCCCCTGAATGGATTGATTGTGGATATGTATTTTTATGTGAATGTGATGTATGGTTTTAGAGTTATGAAAGTTGGGTAGAAAGTATGTTTTAACTGTATGTGTAATTGGGTTAAGTGTTAATCTAAGGGGAGGAAATGTGTGGGAGGTAACATCTATGCTATTGGATATTTTACACCTCCCCTGTGGGCAGGCTTAAATGTGTAAGATGGAAATAAAAGCCAGGCTGGATGTGCCAGTCCAAAGTTCCTGTTTTACCCTCAAAGTGAAGTGTCGTCTCATTATTGGGGGAAGGATTTATTGCATGCTGTTCCAGTTGACTGCTAGGAGTGTAAGCCTATTCGTATGGTTCCTATTCAACGGTCTACAGCATTCATATGCTAGAGAGGATTCCTATGCTTCTCTGATTCGGTGATTGTGGTGTCTGCCAGAGTGCTTGGAGTCCTCAGGAAGCACTAGGAGCATCCATTAACGGAGGTACCAAGTCGGGGTGCCAGGCGATCCGTTACAGTAAGTTTTAATTACCTTACATCCTGTGGACCACTGATCTCCTCTCAGCCACACTGAACCAATCAAATGATCTCGATTAGACCCACTTGAGCTATAACCGTGTAACTTGAGTATATCTGTAGAAGTACCTAGCAGTTGTCCTCCTGGGAAGATGGCAAGATTTTCAGTTGCAGGGTTAAAATGACAGGGACATGGAACCAGACCCTTTCACGGAGATGATTTCCATAAACCATCTCTAGACATATATGTGGGTACTTTCTTAGGTAAGTTCCACAAAACAAATGTCATTCATTGGAATTCTGATTAAATATTAATGCATATAAAAACATACTTCAAGAAACTTATGTAAGAATCATTGCCTTAATTTTAGAGCAGTATATGTCTGAATGCTCTATAACTGATTAGGCAATAATATTCAAGCCCTTGGGAAATCATCTGCAAAGAAAAATAACATTTCTGTAAAACTCATGTTTTTTATTTAGAATTCACAGCACATAACAGGTGCCAAATACATATTTGGCATCAGTACTGCCGGATTTATGGCAATATAATAAGTTCCAGAAATGTCTTAATAACTAATTTTGACTAATGTTTTAATATTAATGTTTTACCGGGTGCATTTCCCTGACGTTCCAAAGGTAGAGTTCTCATGATGACTTATCAGTCGTAAGGGGATCTACCTTTTAGTCATCACTGTTCTTTTGTGTTGTGCAGATGTGTACATCTTTAATAAGATTTCATACAATTAAGCAAGAGGCAGCAGAATTAAAGCTACAGTCCCACATGCAATATTTA
Source organism: Pelobates fuscus (assembly GCF_036172605.1). Taxonomy (NCBI): domain Eukaryota; kingdom Metazoa; phylum Chordata; class Amphibia; order Anura; family Pelobatidae; genus Pelobates; species Pelobates fuscus. The sequence goes on along the minus strand of NC_086319.1, from coordinate 104,052,887 downwards.
GATTTTAGAGATCAGATGAAATATTTGGCTGGTAGAAATGTTAACAATAAACAATAAAGACTATTATTTTACTTTACAGTGGTGCCCGCTTCATGGTTACAATGCCAACTCTGCTAGACGCACTAACATACACATAACTGGTAGCGTTTTAGACTTGGTTGCAATCTAATAACACAGATGCAACAGCTTGAAGAATTACAGCATACATAAACAGAATTGGCAGCTACTAATTAAATAATTATAAAAGCACATAACATGTAATATCCCCACTAGAAACCTAATAAGGACCAATCTGTCAGTTGGACAAATCTGAAACAAAGGGTTATATAAAACATATAGGATTATAAATTTTCAATAATATTGAGCAACTCATTTGGGGTAAGAATCTAGAATAATCAAAAAGCTATTTGGTATGCTGTAATACGCCAAGCTAAATTAAATTATATTAAAAAAAAGAAGACTGTACAATAAATGTGAGTGTTGTAAATTAATTGTTATTCTGGTTACTAATTAAAGAAAGATTGATTTGGCTTTGGGTGTAATTGATTATGTGTGCATGCCAAGTTCTGAAAGAACAAGATTCAGTTTAAAGGTGATGTCCAACTTAATACAAAAATAAATCATTGCATGTATGCTGGTAAAGAAAAAAGTAGAATAAACAAATAAATTCAATTTTAGTTTTGTTCATTTCTTAGCTTTCCTAAATTGTACTTGTTATACCAAACATGAATTGGGTTAATTTATCTATTGCGCTAGCTGAACGGTTATTTACGAATAAATTAAAAGCTGTTTCCGATTTTATCTAATCTATTTTGTTTACAGGGGTGAGCCTGTCCATTTCTGGTATATGGAGTGAACGGACGAGAAAGCGATCTTCAGGTTGAGTGAGTACATTCGTATATTTTACAAATGTGTTGGTGATCTCATCAGAATAATGTTTAGACTAAATCTATACCTACCTGAAAGTGAATTTGATATCCACTCGATATGTGGAAATTTGATCACATAATACGATATCTAAAGAGTTGTTGCAAACTTTGGTATTAAGTCATTATGACAAAATGTTGGCCAAATCTCTAGAAGCTGCATACAATTGTTTCATGAGTTATATAGAATGCGACGGCAGATAAGAGCCATTTGGCCAATCTAGTCTGCCCAATTTTCTAAATGATCAACCATGACCTTTTTTCTTAAAAGATGAGACAATATCCTTTAATTCAGTGTTTCCCAACCCAGTCCTCAAGGCACACCTACCAGTCCAGGATTTAAAGATTACCCAGTTTTGTCTAAGGTGTTTTTTCTTTTTTTTTCTAAAAACACCTTAGACAAAACTGGGTAATCCTTAAATCCTGGACTGGTAGGTGTGCCTTGAGGACTGGGTTGGGAAACACTGCTTTAATTTCTCTACTTTTGTGAGCAGGATCACATCCTACTTCTTTGTTAGAGTCTTGTTGAATTGTTATTGCTACATGTAATGTCACACCCCACCTGTGTATAAGATTGCCATATTGTTTACCAGCACATATAATTTCACTACATTGTCAGGCATCACGTTACAAAGTAATGCAAGATTGTACGTAGAATGTTACCAGAAATCAATGAATTTAATTATAATAGGATTAATTTACATTTTTCAGGCAGCACATTAATACTACTTACTACAAAGCATTATTTTCTGAGTGTTCTACAGAAGCATGGTGAAATCACATGTGATAGATAAAACATGATTGGGTATATTTATTAAAGAAATACTCCAAGTAACACCCCCCTGCTTTTCAGTAAGCAGAATAAACCATACCTTGCTAAGATAATCCGACCCTAAGTACTAATTTTATATTTGGGAAACGTTATTAGCTGTTATGAAAGGGTTACTGCAACCACCATTACCACTTCTGATTTTAGAAGTGGTCATGGTGGTAGAAGTATGTATGTGCAGCAATGCTGCATAAAATGCTGCACGCACTAAGATATTTGCACTTTTGTGCTAGGGGCCAGTTACTCCCCTGTCACATGTGACTTAGGCAGTCCAGAACACTGTTCACTTCTCTGTAATGTCAATGCTGTGCAAAAAACATGCACTGCACACTGATGTAAGTAGATACTTTACTTGAAGGCAGTGCAGGATGGAGCAAAACTTCCCTCCAGCCAGCCAGTCTCTTGTCCACCCCTCTGTACAGCCCTTTACCCTCCTCAGTGACTTGGTGGAGGACATGCATGCGCTGTGTCACATTTGTGCTCCAATAATGCTTCTCTATGAAGCATGTGATTGGACCATGAGCGCAAAGATGACGATGCAATGAGACATCAGAGAAGGCAGGGGCAGGATCGTTGAGGATTGTGCCTGGCGCTGGATTCCTGATAGCTTTTCATTTTCTTTTGCAGAAATTTAATGAAGGGGTGTGGGGGGGGGGGGGGGGTAAGAGCAAGGTGCCCAATAAGGCATGTAGCCTTTAAATTAAGTGTTTTATAAATAAAATAAAGTAGTTGTAGTAACCCGGTAACTTCCTGTCTTCAACAGCAGTTTAGCTGTTAATTCACAGTACACTGTTTAGTAAATAATTCAGTTCAAAAAATCTTTTTGTTTTTATGCATTTGATTGCACACATTGTGAAATAGCATTGTGTTCTCAAAAGACATCAACTTCCACATAAGCGTTTATTATATTTTATGTATATTGTCCTCTCTAATAAACTGGATACCAATACAAAACATTCATTTTCCTAATTATCTAATGCAATCAAGCAAATATTATATTGAATCACTATGATATGTCAAGGATTGCACATTATAACTGCATAATCATCTAGATTTTGATACCATAGCAACTAAAAATATATAGAGGCCCAATTTACAATAACCGCTACATTACAATATTCTATTAACTAATTAGATGAAAACTGTGAATATCTAGATTTACTAAAAATATTGGAATATGAACTATATGGGGCTCACTGTAACCTGCAACACATGAACTTAAATACTATCCTATATTATAAATACTATCATATATAATATATATATATATTTATTCATTTATAAAATATTTTACCAGGATGGATACATTTAGATTTCTCTTTTCAATTGTGTCCTGGGTCCACAAAACATTGTATTGTTACATTAGGATACAATATTACAAAAAATACAATATACAAAAAAAAAAAAATTATATATATATATATATATATATATATATATATATCTGTAAGAAAAAATCAGCACTCCCAGGATTTGTAAAAAAATAAATTTGGTCTTTATTCCAGCAATCGACGTTTCAGTTCCACTGAGGAACTTTCATCAGGACAGAATACAGATACACATACAAACAATCTGGTTTAAATAAGACTAGCAATCATGTTAACTCACGGTTCAGATGTGTTAGGGATCAATCAACCTATCCGCCGAGCGTCCGGGCGGGTGCAGGATGCTTCCGTGTTCCTAATCGCGCGCTCAGCTTACTTCCTGGTTCCCCGCGTCCTCCATTGCTATGGAGACGTCGGGCGCATGCGCGTTTACTCCTGGACTCATTTCTACATCAGCCCTTCGCTCGGCGGTAGGATTTAAACGAAATCACGTTAGAAACATCACGAAAAACTGCTACCTCCATATAAAGAGAAGCAATGTAAATAGAACAAATAACTAATAATTAAAAAAATGAAAAATATGTGATAGACTATTAGTAGTCATACAATATAAATAAATTCTTGCAATGTAAAGACATCACTTTGACCTTAGTGAAACTCAAGTGTTGTAAAATACTTAGGTATTCTCAGCAATAAATATAATCAAAGGAAAGTGATCTACTACCACTAATGGGGGAGTCACTATATAATGTGTTGTAGTGTGTGACATTAGATGCATACTATATCCATCTAAGTGTGCTATGCTTTATAGTGTAGTCAATATACCAAAATGTAAAAAAATGTGAAAAGTGCTAATGCATCCTCAAATAAAGTGCTACTGCATACTCTTAAAAAGTGCTAAACTGTGTGCAAACTGACTATTCATTGTGTTCTCATATAACATTGCTAATTCCTCCTATGTGTAGGCTAAATCTATACGTTCGTGATGCCCACCCCATATAGAAAGGAGAGACTCGTTATGGATAGATTCTCCTCGACTGCCTTCTCTACATGCCCTTTGCCCAATCTTTGGGGAGCAAGAGTAGGTGAGAATCCCAATCTCTCCCACATATTAACCAGAGCCCACAGATTGCTATAGAGATGAATTTGATATAAACCATATAATGAAAATTAAAAAAAATAAATTGGGAAATAATCCAAAAAAATTAAGTTAAAAAAATATTTTCCTTCTAGCGGTAGCCTAGTTGTTCAACGTTTATTTTGTCATATAGTGACCCTAGTGAACTAGTGAACCTCACTATTCCTTAATCCAACCCGTTACTTTCCACATCGTGCCACTATTTTGGCCTCATTAGTAAGTAATCTATCATAAAAAGGGGATATAGGAAAGTTTCTCATTAAGGCCATTTGGAGCCATAGTCCCCAATTTCTGGATCCACCATGTCTCTTTCTGTAATAGTTGTTCCTGTCTGTTGCCACCTCGTCTTGAAATTGGAAGGTGGTCAATCGCGATGCACTTCAAAGAGGATAATGGATGATTTTTCTCCAAAAAGTGTCTAGCAACCGGTTTATCGGATTTCTTGTCCCTATAGGCCAATCTGATGCTGGACCTGTGCCCCCTTATTCTTTCGCATAAGGCAGTTTCCGTCTTCCCGACGTAATTTAATCCGCAGGGACATGATAATTTATAGATCACATGATCTGTACGGCAACCAATCCTATGTTGTATTTTGTACACCTGACCTGTATTAGGATGATTAAAACTTTTACATGCTATAAGATGTCCACAGGTTACACAACCTAGGCATCTTACACATCCATGGCTTGCCACATTTCGTGTTGTAGACGTATAACTTTTAATTGGGTCTGTATGGACCAGTAGATCCCTTAAATTCTTGTTATTTTTATAAGAGAACATTGGTCTATTATGTATGCTCTTTGGGAGGCTCCTATCATTTTCCATAATGTGCCAGTTCTTCACAACTGTCTGGCAAAATTTTGTTGTTGCTGTATTATAGGTCATTGGAAAAGGGATCCTATAGTTCTTCTCCTGTGGTTTCTTTTCCGTCTCTCCTCTCCGATCTCTCGCTTTCATTAGAGAGCTGTCCAACACCTTCTTAGGATAGCCTCTTTGTGAGAATTTGTTGTACATCTCCTGTAGTTGTTTCTCACACTGTAATCCTCTGGAGCTATTTCTTATGACTCTCAAAAACTGCGAGAGGGGCAAAGAATTCTTCACATGGTTGGGATGTGCACTCTCGTAGTGAAGTAAGGTGTTCCGATCTGTGGGTTTTGTATAAAGTTGATATTCTATATTTCCTTGATCATGAGATATTTCTAAATCCAGAAATTGAATAGTATGGTTACTGATATTTGAAGTCACTCTTATTGGGGTAGGAGATTCATTTAAATCTTCAATGAATTCCATTGCTTGTTGAGTGCTCCCTTTCCACAAAATTAAAATATCATCGATATATCGGAAATATTTAATTATTTTGTCATGATATTTGCTGAGAATATACTCCCTTTCGAACTGGTACATATAGGCATTGGCATACATGGGGGCCATAGCTGCCCCCATGGATGTCCCAGCCCTTTGCAAGTACCACTTCGTCTCAAATCTGAAGTAGTTGTTCTTTAATGCCAGTGATAACAACTCTAAGGTATACTCAACGGGTGGACCACAATAGTGTTTTGTCTCAGTTAATAGCTCCCTCATTGCCTCTATACCCCCTTCGTGGGGTATTACAGTATATAAACTGGAAACATCTAGGGTCATTAATGTCATTGTCCCTTCCACCTTTCCGATTTTTTTCAATTCCTCAATCAAACTGGCCGAGTCTTTGATGCAAGTGGGGATTCTAGTAACTGGTAATTTAAATAAAAAATCCAGATATTTAGCGATGGGTTCAAGTAGACCTCCCACTGCTGAGACTATCGGCCGTCCTGGGGGTTTCTCCAAATTCTTGTGGATCTTCGGGAGCGTGTAAATTATAGGAGTGCGGGGGCTATCCTTATGCAAAAATTGGAACAATTGTAAATCAATAAATCCCGATGTTAGTCCAAATGTTAAAACATCATCAATTCTCTTTATAATCTCCTTGGTTGGGTCACCTTGGAGAATTTGGTAGGTACTTTCATCTCCCAGTTGTTTATAGATTTCTGATGCGTAGTCTTCATAATTCTGTATGACTATGCCCCCACCCTTGTCCGCAGGGCGGATCGTTATGGTGGGATCTTCTGAAAGTCCTTGAATGATCTGTTTCTGTTTCCTCGAGACATTGGGATGTTGTATTTGATGCTTTGACATGATTCCTTCCGTCTCAGTTTTTACAGACATCAGGAAGGTCTTAATCGTCGGGTGGCAGATGGGGTGATCAAATTTGCTAGAGACTCTAAATCTGTGTTTCGGAAGCATCCTGCACCCGCCCGGACGCTCGGCGGATAGGTTGATTGATCCCTAACACATCTGAACCGTGAGTTAACATGATTGCTAGTCTTATTTAAACCAGATTGTTTGTATGTGTATCTGTATTCTGTCCTGATGAAAGTTCCTCAGTGGAACTGAAACGTCGATTGCTGGAATAAAGACCAAATTTCTTTTTTTACAAATCCTGGGAGTGCTGATTTTTTCTTACAGATATCTATTAGTGCAATCGAGCACCGGGTCTACAAATAAAAGTGAGTTGGAGTGCAAGTTTTTTTCCTTTTTTTATATATATATATATACACACACACACATATAAATTTAACACATAACAGGTGATAAATATATTCAACCATGACAGGTGCATTCTGTGCGGAGGTATATTGCCATAGATCTGAGGTTATTCCATAATCGCGGTGCTCTGTAGGAAAATGATGATCGAGCTACTTTATTTTTGTATTGTGGTATGCTAAATATCGTGCTCGTACTGGATCGGAGGTTTTAGGAGGTGGAAAAAGCTGGGGAGAACATTCTACTCAGGTAGGGTGGGAGCTTCCCAGAAAAGCTCTTATGCACAAGGCTGGAAAGATGAATAGTGCGTCGAGATTCTAGGGATAGCCAGTTTATCTTTTTTAACATGTCATAATGGTGGGTAAAGTAATTACATTCTAGTGCAAAGTGGCAGAACAAATTATATAACGTATTAAGTTTATTAAGGTGGGTTTGCGATGCAGGTGCATACACGATATCCCCATAATCAAAATACCGAGGCTCTGCCACGCCACGGACGACGGCCGCATCAAAACACTAGAGGCCATGACGGGGAACACCAATCACTCATTCATGCTACAATTCAGATATCGACAAATGAAAGGGTTCATACAGGTGACCACTCAAAACAATCACACCCTCAGACCTTTAACGGCGTTTGAAGAGATCTGCATGGACCCAGATCTGATGGTGAGGGGCCTCTCAGTGCTCTATGGCTTGATCATGCGGATGAAGAGAGTACCACCCCCAGGCTTCATGGGGAAATGGGAAACAGTTCTAGGCACCACATTCACACCCAACCAATGGGACACTTCACTGCGCACCATCCAGTGGGACGCAAGAAACAGCATACAAAATCCTAGCCCTCTGGTACCGCACCCCGCTTCACACACATATACGATCCCACGACGGACGACACATGCTGGAGATGCACAAGACACACGCGTACATACCTCCACATATGGTGGGACTGCCCAATCATCCAACCATACTGGTCGGCCATCCACAAGATCATAAACAAATTTACAGACACCCCGCCACCCATGACCCCTGCAACATTTCTCATTCACCACACCACGACAAAGACATCAACCTACAAAAAATCCCTAACTATCCGAATACTTAACGTGGCCAAAAGCCTAATTCCTCTCTACTGGAAAAAGCAAAGCGCACCCCCCTAGTGACATGGTACCAACGCATGGAGGAGCTGAGAACACTAGAAGAGCTCTCCCTGCTGGCAGGGGGGAAGACTCAGACGTATATGACGATCTGGACACACTGGATTCTGACTACGGCTTGAGCAGACTTCCAGACCATGTTGAACTGACTGAGGACGATAGGCGAGACAAAGGACTAACAAGACTAGAGAACAGCAACAAAAAAACAAACAAAAAAACAAACAAAACAAAACTTTTCTTCCCCCTTTTCTCCCCCCCCCTCCTTCCTCACCCTCCCCCTCCCCCCGAAGGGACCCGCGGGCAGAGACGTGACACGGTAGAGGAGATAAGAGGTGGAAGGGATCTTAGGCGGATGGGCACCCCTAAAACGAGAACCAAGAGAGGGGTCCACTGTCAGACATAGGACAGGGGTAGGCAAAGCTAACACAGCACCCACGAAAGGACAAGAGTCAGCTGGCAGACACGGCCACGACAGAGTAAACAACCAATACTCGAACCAGAATAGCAGACGATAACACCACTGACAATGAAGACTTTAGGTCTGAACCTACAGGGCATGGACACCACCCTGACTTCCCCCACCCGGTAGGGAGCAACACGCTAATAACTTGGAAGCAAGATAAGACCCACCCCTGCCACAATGGGTGACCCAGAACGGCTATAGCAACTAAACAAATATGGGGAATGGCCTATCCGAACATATTCGTTATAGGACCTGCGAGTCCGACTGGGAAATGTTTCTTGTTTTTACTTGGTGACTTGCACGCCACCACTGTTGCTCTTTGAGCCTACTAGATTTCTAAGTATTAATTGAAACGTATTAATGCTAGACCTGCGCGTCCACATCGACGGTCTCTTATAAAAATTGGAAATACTGAATAAAGAGAAATTCACAAAAAAAAAATTGAATTTCTCTATAAGAGGATTTGTAAGATTTGGCAGGGCCTGATCTTTATTTGTGGTCTGAAAATGAGTGTAATTTGTTATCTTAGCAACCAGGGTGGAAGCACATGCAACAAATAATTAATAAAGGCATTTGCTACATCTAGGGGGTGTTGCAATGTTTGGTTGTCTATTTTGACAGTGGCGGGTTGGGAGTGGATTGTGGGGGTTTGTATGCTATTTATGATTTTCCAAAGGCTTCTTGGGTTTGATATGTTATTGTTCAAATTATCACTGAAATATTGGGTCTTTGCAACTTTTGTTTGTTTTGTGTATGCATTTCGCAATTGTCTGTAGGCACAGTGATCATTCATGGAGCCAGTACGTTTGAACTTTGACCACAGTGAATCTCTAAACTGGTACATTTGAATGATGTCAGCTGTAACCCAAGGCAGGTGTGTCCCTTTTATTCACACTTTAGGCATAGGGGCATGCAAATTCCAAACACACAAGAGCTCGGACTGAAAAAATGCTATTGCAGAGTCTTGATCTGGGAATATGTTTAATCTTTGCCATAGTATGTTCATGAGATTGTTTAAAAAAGATTCAATATTAAATTTCTTGAATGACCTGGTGATTATAATATTGGAAGGGGATTTAGTGGCCTTTATTTTGCTTATGCAGTATACTAGACAGTGGTCACTGAAACTGTTAGGAAGAATGCCCGCCTCCTGGATTCTGTCAGGACAACTGGAGAGTATCCAATCTAGCAAGGTATGGTTCTGGATTTTACTATAAATGCGAGTTGGGGAGGAAATTAATTGTGTTAGCTGCAAAGTCTTAAACAGCGAACATGATTTATTATTTTTAGGCAATATTAAAATCTCCAAAAACCAACAGTTCCCTTTTTTGGTTTTGAGCTACATTTTCACTAAGGAGTTAGGCTATGTCAGAAAGAGAGTGTACCGGAGAGCTAGGTGGGTGGTCCAGCAACAATGATAGTTTTAGTGAAAGGGATCTCAATTGTGCCAGAAAGGAAATCAAAGGCAGAGGGGGAATTATAGTTTTCAAAGGAGTATATTTTATGGACAACGCCACCGCCTCTCTTTGCTCTATCATTTCTAAAACATGAATACCCCTGTATTGCAATGGCGGAGTCGTCTGGTATTTTAGTCATTAACCATGATTCTGATAGCACAATGATTTTTGGTTTGTAATGGGAACGCCAGTCTTGTATTGCATCCAGTTTAGGGAGCAAGTTACGTATGCTGCACTGCACAAGAGAGAGGCCTTTTTTAGTGGGGAGACTAGGATAGAAATTAGCTGGAGGATCAGGGTTAGACTCCACATCATTTGAAGGGGCAAGTAACATAAGGTATAGGAATTTGGACATCATTTTTGTTTGGCCATATAGTGAATTGGATACTTTATAATTTTGTAAGAAGGGGTTGGAAGGGCTGTTTTTTATAACTCTCCACCAGCACTCAGCAGATAAGTTACTGCAACAGAGCATGCCATGGTGTATGACGAGTTGTTTTCCAGTTTGAGGTGTGTGCTTATGGCAGTAGTGTTGTGAACAAAATTGGAGTGAGAAAAGGGTTATCACGAATAACAGTATGGTCATATTTGGATTCATGTTAGTTGTATGAGGTGTTTAAATGAAAACAAAACACAAATAGTAAAATGTAAAAATTGAAAATAAATAAAAGTATATAGTATTGATGTATGATATATAGCTATTTGTAGGGAGAGAGGGGATGTATTGTAAAGGGTTAAGAGATTGGAAGGATGTGCTGATCAGTGTTTGCACCTGTCATTTCAAGATAAATGAGGACATGAGCTTGGGGTATATATTTATTTAGAAGTTTAAAATAATGTGAAAAAACATGGATTACAGTGAGCAGTGGCAGAACTAATGTAGAGAGGACCCTGGTGCAAGAAATTGTTTGTGCCCCCCTCCCCCCCCCCCCCTCTGCCCCTCCCTCAAGGGTGGCTAAAGTGTTTTTACTTATCCTTCTAAAATGTTGGAAGCAGTGGCAGCAGAGCTACTAAGGATCAGTTTACCCATGCACTTAGGACAACCAGGTTGACATTGTAGCGGAGCCCTAGTCCTAGCAGGGACTTCCCTCCTCTGGATCACCGAAGAGTAAAATCAGGAACAAGAAAACACCAAGTAAATATCCCACCTCCTTCCCAGCAACTGGACGACACACAATTCTGGGAGCACAACCTGTTTTATTCCTGCCACACACGGCTTTTATACATTGCCCCTAGCATGGAGTTTCTCAGTCACAATTACAGGGCTTTTCTTCCCAGGATCCTCTGTGCACGAGATATAATTGTGTGAAAAAAAAGCTATAACTTAATTATCTCTCAGATACAGAAAAGCCTACAATATTTTAAAACATCCCAAAAATCTATTTTAATAAGTTTAAAACCCCACAAAAGTCATATCACCGAATAGTTTGGATCTGAGCACACACTTTGCCAAAATATCACTCAGATCCCTTTGGCGGTTGGGAACGCCATTTGAATGAAGTTTTGACTGGGCGGCCACGAGGTGATGCCCCAAAACAGTTCCAGAGAAAACAAGGCGACATCCGGTCATCTTTCGGGGGTTTTCACACGAACACTGATGAATCCATTCCCTGGCTGTTAGGTAGTTCATGCCTCCCAAACGCTATTCTCCTGTTTGGGAAGTTGGATGGGCAGCCGTACCAGTTTTCCAGGTGTTCGCGGGGTCGAGTATCCGAAAATAGTTCCACGCCGTCAATCACATGTACCGCTGCTCTCATTCTGGAGACAAAATGGCCACCAATTGTTTGAACACGTGCGTTAAGTTATACGAACAGCAGCCATACAGGGAAAGCACTTAAACTAATAACCACTAGGGGTGGTTGGTGATTATAAAGGTGCAAAGGGCCACACAACGAGGGGGTTCGGTAAACGAACGGGGCATACGGACAGCTGAACAAAACGGAATAAAAGTATATTTGAGTTCTCCATCTCACTACAGACATGTGCCATCAGTGACCCAGACATGCGCTGCGGGTCTTTAACAGTGGGACCAGGCCCCTCTCATACTGGCAGCCAGTGCTTGGAGGAAGTGAGAGCTGGTCGCTTCTTCCTAGGTTCACACAGAGCCTGCGCAAAAGGGAGGAAGACACACAGCAGAGGAGAGGACAGAGAGGAGTAGGGGCGAATGGAGAGAGAATCAGACTCTGACTCCCCACAGCCTCAGCCTGCAGACTGGGCCCCAGGAAAGCCACCATCCTGCACTCAAAAGGTTGGAAACTGAAGGGTGGCTTAAAAAAGTGTAAATTTTGCTCACCATGTGTGTCAGTATTTGTATCTGTTTATCTATAAGTGTGTTAGAGTTTGTCTCTGTATGTGTGTGTCAGTGTGTATTTATATGTATGTCAGTGTTTATCTGTGTGTAAGTGTGTGTTTGTATCTGTATGTTTGTCAGTCTGTGTTCATATGTGTCTGTGTATCTGTATTTGTTTCAGTGTTTGTATCTCAGTGTCTGTATCTGCATATGTGTATCTGTGTGCCAGTGTTTGTATTAGTATGTCTGTATATCTGCATGTGGGTCTGTATATTTGCATGTGTGTCAGTATGTGTATCTGTTTCTGTATATACATGTGTGTCAATGGACGTGTCTCTGTGTCTGAATGTCTTTGTAACAAACAGGGTTATTTGCTAAAGTGAATTCAAAATAAATTTCAAATTAAAGGTCATAACAGACTGGAAAATTCAGCAGTGCAATCAGTTCAGCTACTCTGGCCTTAAATCTTAACTTCACTTTGAATCCTCACTTTAGTAAATAACCCTGTCAGTTTCTGTTACGATTTCCCATAATTGTACACTGGAAACATTACAAAATGCAGGCAGCAAGATAAGAAGATCCTCTCAGTAGAAATGCTAAATGTTCTTGTGTTCCTAAAGCAATGTTTGCCCAGCTTGGTTAGCTCCCAACAGTCCTTGCTCCAATTAAGTTAACAGAAGCAGACTGAGAGGAAACACATCCCATGATAAATTGTCCTTTCAGTGTGCTCCTATTAACATAATAGGCATATAAACTGCAGGGGTTTTAACAGAGCTGACAGCACAGGGCACAATTTTCCTACAAGGACCCCTGGGAACCTTTTTGCATAGTCCTACTTCTGAGTCTACTGACTCATTACTGATATATTATTGATGCTAGTACTGATTATAATTTTTTTAAAAAACTAACTTTTCTATTCAGCTCTGGAACTGAATGAAGATGTCAAAATGCAACATCCTGGTGAGAATTTCCAGAAGATGAAAATCCTAATTTTTCTTCATTTTTGTTTCTGAACCAATATTTTGCATATACTAATCCTGGTTCCTTGCAGTCTTATTACATATATACCATTATAACTAAGACAATGTTTAATGCTTTAATTAGCTATATCTTGGATTTTTTTGATTTTTTAAAAAATACTTTCTGTCATATTTTAAGATTCTTTTTCCTAGCCTTATCTTTTTACAATTTCTCTTACTTAGGTTTTGTAATTACTTCTCTATTCACACCTAATTTTTTCTCTGGGCAGTCATTGAGTGGATAGACATAAAATAAGACTAATTACTACTTTAAATTGAATCAAGTTCAGAGAGCCACTACTGAGCCACAAGAACATCTATAATATATTTACAAAAGGGGGTGTGGCTTGGAGGCCGAGGAAGATGGCGGCGTAAACCCGGAGCTCCCTCGCAGGCTCTGCTAAAATCCTCGTTCCAGCACCACTAATCAGGCTACCATGGGCAAAACTCACCGGGCAACGCACTCTGCCAAGTCCGCCGACACACCGAAAGGTGCCACTTCATCCTCCATGCGGCAATACCTGCTAACCCACGCCGACACGGCATCTCAGGCCTCTAACGGCTCAGAGGCATCTGGCGCCTCCCGCCCAGCCTCACCACGCGGTGACCGCCAAACCTCGCCGACCCAGGCGCCCCTGGACCCCCAACCAGACTGGGTGCAACTCATCCGAGCGCTCCAGACTAAGCAAGACCTTAGGGAGGCTAATTCTGAATTGCGGACCTCCATTACAGCGGAGCTGCACTCCCTCAGGGAGGACATACAAGGCCTACACACCAAAGTGGCACAATTGGAAGCGGACTGTGACCACCTAACGGCCACTCAGTCTGCCACAACGACCACCATGCGGAGCCACGCTGGCCTGATGCAACAAATGGCCCTACATTTGGAGGACTTGGATAACCGTGGCCGACGACAGAATATCAGGGTAAGGGGCATCCCTGAGGATACCGATCAAACAGCACCAATCCTGGACACTCTCAAAGAACTATTTAACAAAATACTGGGCCGCCCTGCAGTCACTAAGATTGATTTTATCAGAGCACACCGGGCACTAAGACCGAGAGGCCCACCGGAGGCCCCCCCAGAGACACGATCTGCTGCCTGGCAGACTTCCAGCTCAAGGAGGACATACTGCGCAAAGCACGTGGCATGGAGAAGATCGTATTACACGGAGTGGAGGTACAGCTTTATCCTGACCTATCCCCGGCTACCCTTGCCTACCGGAGGGCGATGAGGCCCCTTACCAGAGCCCTGCAAGCTCACAAGATTAGATATCAGTGGAACTTCCCGACCGGGCTACAAGCCATCACTGCCGAGGGCACCTTCACGGTCCGCCAACCTGAGGACTTATCTGACCTAATTGTGGAACTGCAACTCCCTCCCATCCACATGGCCTGGCCGGACCCCGCCGCCTTCTACATAACGAACTCCGACACTCGGGGGCCCCCACCCCCTTCCCGCAGGAGCAGGGGAACCCGCCAACAGGCCACCAGGCTCTCCAGGACTGCAGCCTAAGCGGCCCGGAGGCGAATGCAACGCATAACCGCAAGTAACACCCCATGGGACTCTCTCTTCATCCGGGACTGCAACTGTATACTGACTTTCTGAGGCCTAAACCGGCCGACATGTGGTAACCGAAGTACTAATGGGGGGAGGGTTGGGGGTTGGGGGGTTGTCAGGTTACTCAACTATTGTTGCTCTGGTTCCCAGCATGGCGCCAGGCCACTTTTCACTGACCAAGCAGAGGGCCTGGGGAACCCCCCAGGGGGGGGAAGGAGGCTCACATGGGCAGACAGGGCTCCGACGGGAGCAGGGAACGGAGTGGGTCGGGGCCTAGGAGTGGGAAGCTTTTAGATGCTTGCAAGATATTGGGCTGATATGTTGTATGTTGCCGATGGGGAACGGCCTACTCTGGCCACATGGGGGGGGGGGCAGCTCAGACTGGGCCGCGCCGCTGGGGCCCCTGCAGGCCTGTGATGACCCGGGCGAGCAGGCCGGGGGGGCCTCACCGGAGGGGCCCACTCAATCACCCACAGCCCGAAAACACCTGTGACCCTCAGGGGGGGAGAGTTGACGCAATAGGCGAACTGACAAAACGGCCCTGACCACCACCTCCGCAGCATGCGGACACCGGATGACTCATCCCTCACGCCATACACCCCTCCTACCGACTCATCCTGACGCCCTCACTACGGGGAGCACCTGGGGGGACTTAGAGATGAGGGGACTGCCCCATGGGGAACCCGGGAACCGATCAGAGATAGGGTCATGCTCGCCTGGGGGGGGGGTAGGGGGGGATGGGAGACAGGGAGCAACCGCCCGAATACTCTGAAAGGGACTCCTGTAATGTGGAATATGCTGTTGATATATGTATAGGTTTATATGTTATTGCATTTGTTTTTGTGCACAGTTATGATGTATCTCACCTGCCCACTCTCGAGGCAGACACCCACGGCCAGCCCATGGCCACATGACCCGGAAAACACACAGACAAGGATCATACTACGAGCACGACTCTCACATATAGAGCCGACCAGGGAACTCACAGGGACCTGACGAACAGGGACCGAGACACTACTCTCAGGTAATTGCCGACCACATAGTCACGGGGAGGGCTGGACCCACCCGGACTCACCTCACCTCCTCCTACACCCTTGTAGGACACAGCGACTCACAAAAGGTGAGTGGCACCCGCGGACCACAGGAGGCCGCGGGCCTCCCACTCCCCGCCGCTGACTCCTCCTTGTCGCCCACAGGGGACAAGCCCACATACACACATACACTCCCCATCCCCACCGTTTCCTTACCCACCGACCCCACATAGACAGACCCACCCGACGTTCCACTCCCTAACATCCTTGACCGGACCGGGACACATAGACCCACCGACGTACCCACCACCCCACTACGGCGCAAATGGCTCTCACACCGGACGACCTCACCGTCCTTACTATTAACGCCAGAGGCCTCAACAAACCAGAGAGACGCTCTGGGGCGCTGAGAGACTTCCACGCTCACAGAGCATCCATTGTACTGATACAAGAGACACATTTTAGAGAGGGATGTAGGCCGAAACTGACTGACCACCACTTCCCGACGGGATACTATAGTGACTACCATGCAGGGAAATCCAGGGGCACAGCTATTCTGATCAAAAAACGAATTCCTTTCGTGGAGGGGGACCAGATGACGGACAGGGAAGGTAGATACCTGTTCATAAGGGGCACAATAGCAGGCCAGACTTATACTATCGCGAACATCTATGCTCCTAACCACGGGCAGCATCAATTCCTCGCGATTACACTTAAAAAACTGCAATCTTTCGCGGAGGGGATCCTCATAGTGGGGGGGCGACCTAAATGTCGCACTTCACCCACGCTGGGACTCATCCTCCGGCACCTCCCGCATACCGACGCAACAACTCAACCAACTCAACTCACTCCTGACCCGCCACAAGTTGGTAGACTGCGGGAGGGCCCACCACCCCGACGAGAAGGACTACACCTTCTTCTCACACCCCCATAACGCATACACTAGGCTGGATTATATCTTTACCACGCACTATCACCTGCCACTAACTCGTAGCGCGGAACACGGCACAGCGACATGGTCTGATCACGCCCCCGTGACCCTGACGCTCGCATCCCCTCTCTACAGACCGAGGTTCACTAAGTGGAGACTAAACGACTATCTTCTCACCAGACCGGACCTGACAGCTGACATAGGAGACACACTCAGGGAATACTTCGAGACGAACACGGCCGAACACACATCGCCGACCATTAGATGGGAGGCGCACAAAAGTGTAGTCCGCGGACACTTTATCAGACAGAGCGCTACCCTCAGAAAACAGACTGACTGCCGTATGAAGGAACTGTTGACAGAAATACAAACCTTAGATTCCCTCAATAAA
Organism: Pelobates fuscus; assembly: GCF_036172605.1. Lineage (NCBI taxonomy): Eukaryota > Metazoa > Chordata > Amphibia > Anura > Pelobatidae > Pelobates > Pelobates fuscus. The sequence goes on along the minus strand of NC_086319.1, from coordinate 104,035,789 downwards.
ACTTCGCAACACCAGACACACCAGGCAACGTTGCTGCAACTACGCCGTGAACTGACCAGCCTCCTCCACAGGAAACACCACAGAGATGTGGTCAGACATAAAGCCTTTTTCCTACTCCATGGCAATAAGAGCGGGAAACTACTGGCCAGAATGCTCGCCAAAAAGAGACAGACGACATATATTGACAAAATGAGGGACACTAGTGGCACCCTGCAACGCCTGCCCTCTAAAATTGCAGACATAATACGGGGCTATTACTCAGACCTGTACGCCCTCCCACAGCCCCAATCGGACAAGGCGAAAGCTGACCTCCAGACGAAAATCGTTGACTACTTGACGTCACACCCCCTCCCGACAATAGATACCGACGCCACTAACCAACTGGACGAACCCATCTCAATGGACGAACTAGCCCTAGCCATTAAAATGACAAAGAAAGGCAAAAGCCCAGGCCCAGACGGGTTACCACTGAAATACTACACGACGTTCGCTGAACACCTCTACACCCCCCTGCTAGACGCATTAAACACACTACGAGAGGGACATCGCCTCCCCAAACAAGCACTGACCGCCCACATCACACTCATTCCAAAAGGGGACAAAGATAGGGAATACTGCGGTAATTTCAGACCGATCTCACTAACCAATAGTGATGTTAAATTACTGGCGAAAATTCTTGCCACACGCCTCCAAACACACATCCCACACCTGATACACCCAGACCAGGTGGGATTCGTAATGGGCCGGGAGGCGAGGGACAACACGGTTAGGGCACTGACTCTTGTTCACGGTCGGGGGGGCAGCGACGGAGGCCTTCTCCTGCTGTCCACGGACGCGGAGAAGGCCTTTGACAGAGTTAACTGGCAATACATGTTCCATACACTGACCCACATTGGACTGGGACCCCACTTCAGGAACTGGATTGAGGCACTATACGACGGGCCCACGGCACACGTCATTGTCAACGGGGCCGTGACACAAGCACTAACGATACAAAACGGCACGAGGCAGGGATGCCCCCTGTCCCCCCTACTATTCGTGCTGGCACTCGAGCCCTTTTTAGCCCATGTGCGGCACAACGCGGATATAGGGGGCATTACAAAGGGTGGCACACAGCATAAGGTAGCGGCATACGCCGATGACCTCTTGTTTTTTGTCACCAACCCTGAGATCACGTTACCAAACATCTTGAGAGCGTTCAGGGAATACGGGGCAATCTCCAACCTTAAAATCAACTTTTCTAAGTCCTATGTCCTAAATATTAGCGTACCCGAAGCTAGGGCCGTCCCACTGAGACAGAGCCACACATTCCAATGGGCGGGCCGCAAGATCCAATACCTTGGTACGTGGCTGACCAAGAAGGCTACAGACATCTACAAAGAAAACTTTGCCCCATTATTGGACAGATTCAGACGAGACTTATCAGACTGGGCGCACCCACATATCTCCTGGTTAGGCAGGATCCAAGTTATAAAAATGAATTTTCTCCCGCGCTTACTTTATCTTTTGCAGGCCCTCCCGACCATTGTTCCCAGACACTTCTTCTCCACCCTGAGACAAGCAATGGGCAGATATGTCTGGAACCAACGCAGGCCAAGAGTCAGGATGTCCACGCTGACGCTACAGGGGAGGCCTAGCTATGCCGGACCTCACCCTGTACTACGAATCTTGACACCTCCAGAGAGTCATGGAGTGGTCAAAAGGGAAAGTTCTCAAACCTTGGAAAGAGGCGGAAGAAGCAGAGGCCGGGAGGCCACTGTCCACCCTACCATGGCAAGTGGGGGGGGAGGGGAGGACAATGCTCTCCCTGCACGGCAGCAACGCTGCAGGTGTGGAGGAGGGTAGCAAAAAGATACAGACTAGCGCCGTACCCATCCCCACTCCTCCCTTTGACTTACAACGACAGCTTCCCTCCAGGCTCAGACCCCAACGCATTCAGAGACCTGCTACACCATGTCAACCCCAAACTACACCACCTACTTGACGGGACGGACTGCAAACCACTCCCTGACTTAATGGAGGGAACCACCCCCACACTATTACACCACCTCAAATACAGTCAACTACGCAGTTATGTACGTACACTTCCAGGAGGCACGGCCCTGACGAGAAACCCCACCACGTTTGAACGCCTTTGCATGGACCCAGACCCCCAACCACACGGGATCTCCCTCCTCTACTCCACACTTCAGAGGGAAACCCCGACAGAACTACCGAAGTTCAAGGGGAAATGGGAACAGACACTCGGCAAAACATTCACTGAGGGAGACTGGGAGAAGATGTGCTACTTAACACATCACTGCTCAGTCTTCAGCAAGACACAGGAAACGGCATTTAAGCTCCTTACAAACTGGTACTGCACCCCGACCACACTCCACGCTATTAACCCAGAACACTCAGAACTCTGCTGGAGATGCAACACTGCACCAGGCACCACACTTCATCTCTGGTGGGACTGTGAGGCTATCCGACCCTTCTGGAAGGGCATACACGGCCTCCTCCAAACATTTTCTGACGCACCACCACCCTTCCTACCCGAGGCCATGCTCCTACACCACACACAGACCCCCAGATCACGCTACAAGAAATCACTAACCATACGAATCCTAAACGTAGCCAAACAGGTGCTCCCACAGTTCTGGAAGCAGACAGTTATGCCCCCACTGACGACCCGGTTCTCCCAAATGGAGGAACTGAGAGCAGTGGAAGAACTCAACATGTGCGCCACCAACGCCTCCGACAAGTACCTAGAAATCTGGACACACTGGCTCCTGACGACTTCCAAAACAGACTTTGCACATAGGCTCAGATATGAGGCCCAAGTGACTGCAGACGATGACACACCCCAACAGAGACCCGACCTCCTACAGACAGAACCCCCACCCTAAATCCTCACACACTACACACACACCGCTACAGCCCACACTATCCAACACTCAGATCTGATGTACGACCACCTACGACTATCACCAGCACACAAAGTGACACACGCAGGACCACAACAACACGCAGAAGCGTTACCCACAGAAGGGGGCCACACATGAGGGCAGAACTGACAAGTAGGACCCCAGCTGCGCACACACGACACCGTAACAGGTACGACGCCACACGGCAGTAAGTGGCGAAGCAGACACGGTCCAGGCACCGTGTGCCCACCAATCACAATCACCGACAAACACACGCAGGAGACCCGAGACTAGAAGTGACCCTCACCAACCCAGACACCTGAGACACACCTAAACGTAGTACCCAGGCCAACTGGCCACTGCGATACTGGTCTACGAGTCATGCAACACTATTATACCCTACAAACATGCACCTCACGACAGGTGACAGGTACGAGACCCACAAGGCATGAGGCCTTGGATTGCTGTGCCGCACAGAAACCTGCCAGCCTCACTAGCATCCGCACCCGCCCCAAAGGTAACCCTACCATGCCACCGCATGCCGTCCACAGGCCAACGAGCCAAGACGACAAACACATGAACCTGCAACGATGCATGAATAGGGCTTGTAGTACCTCATTATGACCACCAACCTTGGGTACAAGGGGACCTGCGTGTCCACACTACCTACCAATTTATCATACCGGAAAACTGCTAAATACTTTGGGTGTATGGGACCTGCGAGTCCAACAATTAACTGCCATTGCTGACACTACGTGACCTGCGTGTCACCACTCTGTGCTTACATGTTCAACTATGTATCTGAAAGTTTTGGACCTTACCCGTTGGGACCTGCGCGTCCGCACTATTTGCTAACACTAAAAATTTAAAATAATTGAAAATACCTAATAAAAACATATTTACAAAAAAAATATATATTTACAAAAGTATTGGGACACTCCTCTTACTTATTGATTTCGGATGTTTCAATCAGGCTCATTGCCGTGGGTTGTTCTACATTTGTAGAAAAAAAACGGGTTGTTCTGAAGAGCTCAGTGAATTCAAGCGTGGTAGTGTGATAGGATGCCACCCTTGCAATGAGTCAGTTCATTAAATTCCATCTAGACATTCTACTTTCAACTGTAAGTGGTATTATTGAAAAGTGGAAGCGTTTAGAAGCAGCAGCAACTCAGTCACAAGCGGCAGACCATGTAAATTCACAAAGATAGGTCTCTAAGTCCTTAGATACCTAGTGCGTACAAGTGACCAACATTCTGCTGATTCCAAAGCCGTGAATTCCAAACTTCCACTGGCAGTAATATCAGCACAAAAACTGTGGGTCAGAATCTTCATGGGATGGGTTTCCATGGCCGAGAAGCTGCATACAAGCCTCACATCACCAAGAAAAATGCCAAGCATCAGAAGGACTGGTGTAAAACATACCACCATTGACTTTGGGGCAATGGAAATGTGTCCTGTTGAGTGATGAATCACTCTTCTCTTTGGCATCCTGGTGGGCGAGTCTGGGTTTGGCAGGTGTCAGGAGAACCATATATGTCTGACTGCATTGTGCCAACTGTAAGGTTTGATGGGTGAGGGATAATGGTATAGAGCTGTTTTGCAGGGGTAAGGCTAGGTTACATACAGTGAAGAGAAATCTTAATGCTTCAGCATGCCAAGACATTTTTGGACAGTACTATACTTACAACCTGTGCTGACAGTTTGGGGAAGGCTCTTTTCTATTCCAGAATGAGTGTGCAATGTCCCAGTGCACAAAATAAGGTCCATAAAGACATTGGATGAGTTTGGGGTGGAAGAACTTGACAGAGCTCTGACCTCCTTTGGGTTGAACTGGAACAGCGATTGCAAGCCGGATCTTCACAGACAGTCTCTCAGCACTTGCTTCCCTGCTCCATTATGATGTAAAGTGTAGCTTCACAAAGTCGTTGAGTAGAGAAATAAAAGTGTGCCGATAGACTGTCTGATGGCTGCTACCAGTCTCTTAGTACTGTCAATGCTTTCCTCTGTCAGCCATTCTCTGATTTCCTGTCTCTCTGGTGGGGAGGGTGGCTATTTTGTCCTTAACATTTCCAGCAGGCTCACATTGTGATTCCCTAAGAGCAGTTGAGGATGTGATGTCATACCACATCCACTCATCGCTCTCAGTGAATATAGGCTTTGGGTAGACGTGAAGGAACTCCCCACCCCTCTGGAATCCAACTGATTTTTGCTCATAGCTTTGCAGCTCCCAGTGCTGCCGCACTGTGTGCATTTGGACATTGGTGATGGCATAATTAGTTTGCAATAAACTAATTCCATATGCAACTATGCAAAACAATTGCAGGGTGTGGCTGCATACACTGGCATGAATGGGTTAAATCAATTCAAATTTTAAACAAACTATTAACAGGGAAAAGAAAGACTATCACTAGGAGCTTTGAGCTAATGCCTTGAGCAATGTTTAGAATTTACTACCAGTTCTTGTGAATTGTGAAATGTGGCAATAATCCATAATGTTGATATCCAATAAACCTGTTTAACCCCTTAAGGACCAAACTTCTGGAATAAAAGGGAATCATGACATGTCACACATGCCATGTGTCCTTAAGGGGTTAACCTTATTCTATATTGGAATTGCAGGTAACTTTTCCAATTTAAGAAGGAACACACTGTTAAATAATACAATTAAAAAAAAACATGTGACAGTTCTGTGTTTTCTTATATACTTATTCTTTTTATAAAAGTGATAACATTGTTTTTTGGGAATTTCATGACAAAGCACTAAGCACTAAGGTACATGTCACTCAGTAAGGCACTTCCAGGTTCCAAGCAGCTCAGGGCAGCTAAACCTTTTGTAATCAGTTAGCAGAAAGGTTTGGGAACACAGGCAACGCCAAAAGTTATTTAAGGTGCAATGTTTCAGCTTTCTCACAAGTAATTCTCAAGACAAAAGTGTACGTTATAATACAATAAACTGAAATTGATACAGTCTGTGTTCCCGATCCTTTCTGTTTAATTACCAAGTAACAAAGCTAAACCATCATCTATGGTTGTAATCAAAATTATTCAACCCCTATTTAACCCCTTAAGGACCAAACTTCTGGAATAAAAGGGAATCATGACATGTCACACATGTCATGTGTCCTTAAGGGGTTAAAATCAGGTTTATTGTCAAAATTTACAGACTTTCAGCTGTTTGCAATGAACAAATCAAACAAAAGCAATTGAAATAGCTCAACACAATAAATACTTCAGGTGGTTTCCCCAAATCCAACTGCAACTTCTAAAGACTTCTTACAGTCTTAAAATTATTCAACCTTTCATGGCAAGCATCAGTACTTAGTAGAGCACCCTTTTGCTGTTATGACCTGCTGCAAATGAGATGCATAGCCAGACACCAGCTTCTGGCAGCGTTCCTGAGGAATCTTAGCCCATTGCTCATGAGCAATGGCCTCCAGTTCAGTAATATTCTTGGGTTAGTGTGCTACAACCGCCTTCTTCAAATGCCACCAGATATTTTCTGTGGGGTTCAATTCAGGTGACTGTGATGGCCACTGTGACTTCTGCAACCAAACCTTGATGGAATTTGAAGTATGTTTTGGATCATTGTCTTGTTGGAAGGTCTAATGATGCCCAAGATTCAGCTTCCTCACAGATGGCATGATGTTTTCTCCTACGATTTCCTGATACTTCAATGAATCCATCTTGCCTTCAGGTTTCCATTGGCAGAGGATGCAAAGCAGCCTTAGAGCATCCCTGAGCCACCACCATGCTTAACTGTAGGCTTTTGTTCCATCCATAGACAGAGCCAATTCCCTGCAGCCACCACTGGTGACGGCTGGGGGGATTGACACTTTCTAGACAGCAGTAGCTATAGGTGTTCATTAAAATCTCTTAAAAGTACCATATAGCTTTGACAATGTCACTATCTGCTCAGTTTTGCCCACAAATGAAAAATCCTCTGCTTGCAATAAGACCAAATGCAAACAAGAGTCTGCTTAATATAATGTAAGAAATCGTCCCCACGTTTGCCAAGTTACTGAGTTGAAACATTAGTAAATGGATGTGTCATGATGTAAATCTTTGTAAAGAAGCAGAGTGAGCCTTTCAGGTACACTGTCAAAACATGAGATTACTAGTGAGCAACATACTGAAAGCTTAAAAACCTAAACTGAACAGTATCATTACTGTATAAACATAACTATTTTAAACTTATATGGTGAGGCTGCTTACGGGCAAAATACTGCTCAGCTAAAAATAGAAATCTAGTCCATTATAAGACAAGTTAGAAATGATATGCTTTGCATTGTATCCCCGCATCACCATTTTACAATTTGTACTTGAATTGCTTAACCATTTAAAAGCATGCACAGAAACTGTAAATGTATTTTCAGTTTTTATACGGTTACGCCACGTGTCACTGACACATCATATCTCACTCCTTAGCACTTACACCCTATGTAATCTCACAATATGTTAGCATATCACTATAGTATCACTTTGCCACTCATTAGCACAAAGAGAGGTACAATTTAAGGCACTCACAAGCTAAAGATTTCTGTTTACTATATACCCAGTTTCCTGCCAAAATAAATGGAATGTCAAGCAAATAACAAAATTTAAAAATAACCCTGCGAGTCTCAGAGACATTTCATAAAGTATGAAAATATGGAAAGTTCAAAGACAAGGTTCAAACTGAAACTATTTTACTTATGTGTATGCTATACAATCCCTTTTGAGCCCTAGTGTCCAAACTGCAATACAAAGCAAACGTGTTTATCTTAAAGTGCCAACACTGCAATTACATCTGAAAACTGAGGTTCACTTTAGAGAAACATGTCAGGAAGACAGCCACTAGAGGTTGGATTAACCCTTCAATGTAAACATAGCAGTTTATCTGCTATGTTTACAGCTGCAGGGTTAAAACCTGGGGGACCTGGCACCCAGACCACTTCATTGAGCTGAAGTGGTCTGGATGACTATAGTGGTCCTTTAATAGCCACAAGAAGGGCAAAAACTGGGCATGGCAAGGCCCCCTTATTCTCGTGGTCAGACATCCAATGTGATGACATGAAATAGCAACAGAGGATAGTAGGGAGGGAGCTATCCCGGGGGAGAGGTCTTGATGCAGTGACAGCCTTGCAATTTATAAATACTCTGCTCTCCAGACCCTAAGCTTCAGGCTACTTCACTAACTGCCTGTCACAAACATGAGAGGGGGTAAGGCTGAGTGCCATACTCCTTGCATAGTCCTAACTCAGGATGGGAAGGAGCATAAGAGAATAACTCAGTGTGCCAGAGGAGTGCTTAGAAAAAGATGTGCCAACCGAGAAGCTCTGTGTGCCAATGGTGGCACGCGTGCCATAGGTTCGCCATTGCTGCTATAGACCCTCCATGCAACTACCTACTAGCTTATTTATGCAAAAATGGGAGAAGTATAAACATGTGCAATGCGGATGACTTATCCTCCCCGCCATTACTCCAATTCAAGCCCTGTTCTGTACGATCCCCAATCATAATTCGCCCCTATATTGCAGGGTTAACTGATGTCCTGATGTTATCAACTTTTAACAGCCACTCTATCCATTAGTGAGATGACTCAAATGAGTTGGAGAAAGCTTCAGCGTCATTAACCTTTATGGTACATAATTGTATCCCCTTGTCAGCAGCATTTCTGCATCATAAATAGGTGGTATATGATGCCAAGCAATTTAAATGTTATATGTCCATTAGTTTATTCACTATGCTGGGGATTTTAGGAAGAACCTGGTTGCATGCCTGCTAATATTCCCAATTTTGTGTCCTGTCCCACCGTCCCGACTTAGCTCCCTGGTGTCACACTTTTGGTAACACTAGGCAACTGTCCCCAATACGCACATCATACAAGATGTTCAGGGCATTAGGACCCTGCATGGTTGGCCCTCGGTGGGCTGAACTAACATGATAGGCAGGCAGTCTGCATTCACGCCAGGTTGACCTGCCAGAAAAGGGGTGGAACTGCCCCATTTGGTGTCACTGACTTGCCCCCTCCGAAGTTGGAAGCTATGTTAATGGTACACCTATGGTGGGTTTGACCCACCCATGTATGTATTTGTTAATTGAGAATAAGTAATGCTGAAGGAATTACTCCAACCGTATAGTTGGGCCTTTAATAAGTGTAGGCACAATGGAAAAATAAGAAACATACAGAACCCAACTCTTGCGGAGTGCAAAACACACCATTGTTGAGTGATTGCAAAGTTATATGCTACAAGTAGTATATTCCATGACTGCATTTGACACTTTTTTTGTACACCATGAAATAAATTATTGCAAGGATATTGCAGGTAACTTCTGGTTGGATTGCCTTTGGAAGACACCTAGTCTGCACATCTCCTGTGAAGTACATTGTCATATTGGCATACCTTACTTCTTTTCTTGCCCCTATCCTATCCTCATTTCATATATAGGATAAAGTGTGCGTTCAAACATCTGGTTGGTTGATTCATTAAACAGAAAGCCGGCCTGACCACCAAATTAGGCTACGACAGCAAGTTGGAAATAAATGTGCAGTTTGCATTGGATTTTTTATGAGATCATATATATCCCCCCCAATATTTTAAGATTGTTAGATCACTCAAAATCCCTGTTTATTGCATATGCATTCATACGTTTGTGTTTTATTCATATTTTTAAAGGGTCCTGTAGTCCACAGCATACTGAATTCTAAAGGACTAGGATCCACTTTATTAAAATGAAGGCCATTGCTAGCATAGAATGTCTTCTTTCTTGGCAGTAAAGGCTGTGCAGACGATGTTAAGACATTACTGTGATCTCCAGGCAGTAATATGCCCCAGTAAATAAGCATCTTTCATGTATCCATCTCAAGACCCACTGCTCAGAGATCTGCAGTATATTAGAAATTCAATAAAATGGAAGCACTCAACCAGTTTCACTGTCACCGACACTGTAATGTTTATTTCATGATGCTGGTCATATTTCAGTGTTAGACTCAAAATGCAACTTCAATACAATTTATTATCCAGAAGCACGTTGTATACTGCTCTCACTAAGGACACAGCAGATAACATAAAATAAAATGTACTTTTCATCACATTGATGCAATTATGCAGCTCATGGTTGGTATAATTTAACACGAATATTGTTAAGTAATCCGTTAATGAAAGTGGTGTCATGGAGGGCCTGCAGGCTCCTGTGTAGACAAATGTAGTATCTAAATTGAAAGTTAGAGTGTTAAATGTTTTTTAACCCCTATTATTGAACAGAATTTAGGCAAATCCTTTATATCACAATGTCTTGTCATTGGCATTTAAAGGGACTTTAAGCCCTATCTATTTTATCAGTTTCTCAAATGTGCCAAATTAATGTCCTGAGGAACACCTGAAGCACCATAAGCACTTCAGTTTACTGAAATGTATAAGACGCCAGAACCTTGTCCCTATATACATTTGTTTTACAAATGATAAACCGACAACATAGGACTTAGGCTAGCTTTTAGGTCCACCTTCAATCCTATCAGTCAAAGAGCTTGAAATTACTCTTCCCAGGTTCAAATACCACCTCTCACAAGCCATCTCATGATTGGCACGATTAACTATACTTGAAAAATATGCCAGTTACCATATTCACAGTTAGATTAGGTTGTTTTAAAGGGACACTATAGTTATCAAAACAACTTTAGCTTAATGAAGCAGCTTTGGTGTATAGATCATGCCCCTGCAGTCCTACTTCTCAGTTCTCTGCCATTTAGGAAAAAAAATCACTTTGTTTATGCAGCCCTAGTCACACCTCCCTGCATGTGACTTTCACAGCCTTCCTAAACACTTCCTACAAATAGTCATCTAATGTTTGCAGTTCCTTTATTGCAAATTCTATTTAATTTAGACATTTTATCTCCTGCTCTGTTAATACCTTGCTAGACCATGCATGAGCATCCTGTGTGTGATTAAAGTTCACTTTACAGAGCAGGAGGTAAGAACTCTTAAAGTAAGTAAGATCTGAAGGTGAAATGTGAAAGTGAAACCATTTTTTTTTTCATGCAGGCTCTGCCAATCAAATGCTGGGAGGTGTGGCTAGGGCTGCATAGGCAGAAACAAAATAGAATTAACTCCTTAATGGCAGTAAACTGAGCTGTGAGACTTCATAGGCATGATCTATACACTTAAACTGCTTCATTAAGCTAAAGTTGTTTTTGTGACTATAGTGTCCCTTTAAGTATGGGCAGCCAAACATGTTTAATAGGTACTCTTTATTATATGCAAAATATTATTTTAAAGTTTACCTGTCAGTCAGAAAGTCTTAATTATAAAAATGGAATCTATACATATCACTAGCAAAATCTCCAGAAACTGTGTGGATGATAAGGTATGCTTATATTGAACGTTATTCTCATTTCCAAGATGAATGCAAGGAAAGATACTGCCATATTTACCATTTTGTGGCAGGCAGATGAGACATAAACCTGAGGCAGCCATATTTTGTAATCATTTACGTTTATGCTAGGAGTAAAAAAAGTAAATGCTGAATAAGCAAAAAAAAAATAGATTATATCAAATTCAATCAATGCAGTTTCTAGTAGTTTGTCTAGTATACTGCTAAGATGCAATGTTATCATCTTTAAAGTGATAGTGCATTATTTGTGAAAGGGCTCTGCAATAAAAATAAGTAGATAATTTATAGATAACAAAAGAAAATGTTGTGAATCCACTAAGAAGCACCGCTCAGCTAAACGCAATTGGCTGGATTCTCCTAGGAGAATAAGGGTTTACTCTGTTTACTGAATTATTATACCTAAATTGAAGTGCATGGAAAATTGCTACTCGGTAAGCAGAGTAAACCCTTACTCAGCCATACCCCCCACCATTGGCATCCTGAGAAGTGGGGTGCCATTGGTAGAGTTGTAAAGGAGACTGGCCAGTGATGTAATTATGTCACTGGCTCTACCTAGAAACGGGATGGGTCTGCCCGTTGCATGTAAACCTGGCAATAATGCATGCCAGGCTGCCTGACAATAAAGCAAACCAGACCACTGAAGGCAGGACTTGCAGAGAGCACTGTTTCAATTCCACTTCCAGAACTGAGTCTAATTTTGTTCTTGACTTTCAACACACTCATGCAATGCTTCTTCATGAGAAGCATTTTAATGGTGCAATTGCCACGCATGCCCATTAAGTCCAAATACTTCTTGTTATGACCTGAGCGAAGGCAGACGAGGCTGCAGAGAGGAGGCTGTCTTGGCGCTGGATTGCAGGTAAGAAACCAGTTAATTCACTTAATTTGAATGAAAAACGCGGGGCCCTGAAATCTAAATAACCCAACTAACAGTAGGGGCTAAAAAAGCAAATCACATTTCTTACCATAGTGTTTAACTCTAAACTCTGTGGCAGTATAAGTTTAATAAATGGTTTGGACCTGCAGAAAGCTTATATGAAATAAGCCCCCCAATATATTATAATTAATCAACTAAGTGTAGCACATTTAGTTGTACAGAAACACAATTCCATTGCATTCAAGCTTTCATACATAATGGACTATTCTGGCAATGTGACTGTACATAGATGAACAATCGGAAATAGATTGCATAAATAAAGAGCTTTTATAGGTTTCTGAATGAGTGACTGACTTTTTGCATTAAGAAGGCATTGCATTTGAAGATAATAGCTCTAGAGTAACTGATTGATCCACTTGCACTCATGTAAGAACGCATTAAAACCTACTGCAAGGGTGAGGCATGTTTGTGAGCCATTGATTCATACTTTAAAAAGAAAAAAAAACTCATAGACTCATTAATGTAACTGAACCAAAAGCCAACTTTTGTATTAAGAGGTAATAAAGGGTTACGTAGCTGTTTAGCTGTTTAATGAAGGGGCATTATAATATATTCTCGGTAGAGTTTATATTACATACAATTGGTGGGTGTGTTTTAAAATGAAGGAGGAACAAGAAGGAAGTTTAGTTGTATGGGTAAGTTGAAATGAACTATCAGATATGCCAGATCTAAGCTTAACGACCACTAAAGGCACTCAGACCACTTCATCTCAATGGAAGAGTATGGGTGCAGTGGTCCTTTAGTTTTAACCCTGCAATGTAAAACATTGCTGTTTAGTAGACACAGCAATGCTTACAATGCAGGTTTAAATATGTCTTGCTTCCCCTTGAAGCAAGTTGCACTCGGTCATGTGACCATGAGGACGTCAAACACCAAGAAATGCTGATCATGGAAATAGGGATAATAGAACTATTTGATTGGATGAGAAGTGTGAGAAGAGTCAGCAGACAGATAATTTTGCAGGAAAAGTAGCTGCTGACTTCACAGAGAAACTCCATAAAAAAATGGAACTTCAAACCTACCAAACTAAATACAGTCAATTCATGCCCATATATGTTCTTGAAAACAATAAGGTGTGGAACTCCAGGAAAATGTGGGTAGGAACCAGTGAACTATCTGGTACTCCGTGGTAGAAGACTGCAACTCCAAATAGTAGTATCAAATAGAGAATCAATGGGTTCAACAAGGTAAGTGCATCATGCAGGTTTATGGAAGACAGGAACACAAACGATACAATGTTTCTACCTCTAGACTTCTTTTTTGGCATTCTTCTCAATACTGTTGTTTGCAAAACGGGATGCCGGTGGGAGGGAGGTAAAGGGGGTGGGCCAGTGATGCAATTACATCACTAGCGCCACCCTAAAGACGTGCACTCACCCAGAAGGGGCAGGTCCGCTCAAGTTAATGATAGGTCATCCTGGCGTGAATGCATGCCAGACTGCCTGTGAATCAAGTAGGACAGCCAACTGAGGACAGGACATGCAGGGATCACTGGTTTAGTGCCCTAATCATAGCGGGAGCACTTCTACTGATACACTCGAGATATGATTGTTGGGAACAGGTAGGGATCCCCCCTTTTGGGGACACCAGTAATCTAAGGCAGGACCTGAAAATCTGGTCTGTCACGCTGAATACAGGATGGTTGGGAGGTATGTTATTGTGTTCCTGTCTTCAATAAACCTACATTATACACCTAACCTGTTGTGGATTCCACATATACTTTCTTGACAATGTAAGAACCATACAATACACAACACCTTAAAACAAAACATAAAGAAAAAAATAACATTGTTATGTGAAAACTAAATAGCAAAAGCACAATTTTACAGGCTGAAATGTTTTATCTAATTGTTTTATCTAGTTCATATTGATCATTTCTCAGTGACTAGGACTCACATTTTTTTGTCCTCCTTCACCTGCTGAACATCTGGTAGAGGAGATGGTTTGCAATAACTTCAGTATTCTCATGGCTTTTAGGGGTCTTTGAGACCATCAAACATTGTACTTGTGTTACTTATATTTATTATCAGCTGAAACCCAGGGAGACTAAAATCTTTGAATCTTCCCCCAAATTATTTGATACAAATATACAATTCAGTGTTTGAGAATTTTTAAATAGCTAATTTTGCATTGAGTTCATACATTGAATGAACACTCCAACTTGTTTATGAACATACACCCAAATATATAGCACAACTAAAACATATCTTATGTGGAAGCTCATTTTGAACTTATATCTCCCATTACCTTGCTAAAAGAGGAAGAGATAGGAATTATAGCCACCTGGAGTTAATCTCAGACTTATGTGCCAGAGTCCTGTTTTGAATTATGTTCTGTCCCTGTCTGTTTATGTTCTCGCCCAGGGCTTTCCTCAGTCCCTGTCCCTTTCCTCAGTCCCTGTCCCCTTCCTCAGTCCCTGTCCTCAGTCATTGCCCCTTTCTCAGTCCCTGTCCCTTTCATCAGCCCATGCCCCCTTCCTCAGTCCCTGTACCTTTCCTCCGCTTTTGCCCCCCTCCTCAGTCCCTGTCCCTTTCCACAGTCCCGGCTCCCTTTCTCAGTCCCTGTCCCTTTCCTCAGTCCCTGTACCTTTCCTTAGTCACTGTTTCCTTCCTCAGTTCATGCCCCCTTCTTCAGCCCTTCCCTCTCTTCAGCCCATGTCCCCCCATTCCTCAGTCCCTGTCCCTTTCCTCAGTCCCTGTCCCCTTCCTCAGCCCCTGCCCCCTTCCTCAGTCCCTGTCCCTTTCCTCAGTGCCTGTCCCTTTCCTCAGCCCCTGCCCTTTTCCTCAGCCCCTGCCTCCTTCCTCAGTCCCCTCCCTCAGTCCCTGCCCCTTTCCTCAGTCCCTGTCCCCCTCCTCAGTCCCTGTACTTTTCCTCAGTACCTGTCTCCTTCCTCAGTCCCTGTCTCCTTCCTCAGTCCCTGTCCCTTTTTCTCCGTCCCTGTCCCTTTCCTCAGTCCCTACCCCCTTCTTCAGTCCGTCCCTCTCCTCAGCCCATGCCCCCTTACTCAGTCACTGTCCCCTTCCTCAGCCCCTGCCCCCTTCCTCAGTCCCTGTCCCCCTCCTAAATCCCGTCACTTTTCTCAGTCCCTGTCCCCTTCCTCAGCCCTGTCCCCTTACTCAGCCGTGTCCCCTTACTCAGCCGTGTCCACTTACTCAGCCCTTGTCCCACTACTCAGCCCCTGTCCCACATGCATACGAGCGTATAATTAATTTTTTTCGAGGGGGGGGGGGGGGGGAGGTGGATCTTGGGTGAGTTCCTACACTTTTTTACCCAGGACTTGACCCCTGTTCTCGCCCCCGTTTGCATCCCATTTATTTGTGAGTCAGTGTGAGATAAATGATTACTTGTTTGGAAAAGTAGATGCACATATCTCTATGTTCCCTCCCAGTATATCACCAGGAAAAGTTCTCTGTTGGACCCTTGTGACTTGGACACAGTTCAGAAAAGGGACCTCCTAAAGACTAATGCAATAAATTTGGATTAGCTAACCCTGATGTAAGAACTTTTCACTATGTTCATAATCTCTAGAGAGGAAAAAAAACAGTTGATGTTATCAGCTTAATTTTTCTCCCTGACACTTTCAAATGAAATAAAATTAGACAATTTTATTTTTTTATTTTTTTTAAAGCCTCTCTTGACCTTGCACAGGTCCCTTTTTTCTTGTTGTAGCACAGCAGACAGTAAAATGCAAAGACTTGCAACTAATAAACTGGAAATTCAGCACTTTACTCACAGAATCTTAAAATAAAAGAGGAAAAGAAAGCCACCATGGTACACACAGAAACAAAATGATCATTGATCACCCCTCTGATGGCTTTAGTATTAATAAAAGGGTCTATGTAGCAAAATGCAATATATTTCGACCAGTAAAACATCAATTCTATTTAATATATAATTGAAGTTACAATGCAGTTCATGATAAAAATGCCTTCTATCAATCATCCTTTTGCTTCAACAACATCATTACCATGGGTTAAAATTTAAAGCTTCCAAGATTCCAGCTACCTTCAAACATCTCACAGGTGATCCTAGTACCGGGGTACTCCTGGATGCTTTGCCAGCATTATAGCTATGAGCATTATAGGAAATGTAGTCCATAACGGATGGGGTAGTAAATATTGCCTACTCTTGCCTTAGAACCCACTGACAGCCAGCTACAGATCAAGACTGAAATTATGAGTCTGGCCCCCAACAAAAAACTGCACGATCTAGAGGGCATTTTTGAAGAACTGAGTATTTGCAAATTGATCGAAATCATACAGCTTTATCTAAAAAGCTTGAAAAATATTTTAAATGTAACAGTCTTATTTTAAGACATTTCATATAGTTACAGATGTAGGGGGTCCTGTAAAGGAGATAGGTACATTGCCCTACAGGCACAAACATAAAATGGTCAGTTTTGCAAATACTTATTTGTATACAAAGTCAAAATCTAGATATAATTGTAGTCCAATTAATTTAGGACACATCCGTGGGATGATTAAAAAAAAAAAAGCTTTACATTTCTAACTGTATTTAGTTGATTTTTAAATTAAAAATTTTGGACACAGACTGTGATAAGAACATACAAAAAGCAGTGCTTAATTAAACACCTATTAATAGACAGGTGTTTAAATGCAACATCTATTTCTAAGGGCAATGCATGAAAAATTGAGAAAATATCAAAAGATCTACAGTTTCCTTTAATCCCAGCTCTCATTCTTTCAGCTATAAATGCTTAGCTACTGTTTCACAATTATATCCTGTGGATTTCTGAAGCCAAGCTCACAGGTTCTCAATTCCAGAAAGCAGTACACCGGTCTCTACTGCCACCTAGCCAAAGTAAAAATAATTTGGTGTCATTATACATATGTAAAGCTCACACTGAAAAGTGTCTTTTTTTCAACATACTCTTCATTGAATCAACAATATGGATCTTTTTTCACGTTTGTAATACGTAACATATTGACACGCCTGGAAAAAGCAGTGGCATATATTTCCAGAATTCCAACATTTCTTTTTCTTTTACCTTTTAACCAAATCATACTGATTATTATCACTTTTTTCAGAAGTATTTATATCACTATTAGCAGCTAAAAAGAAAAAAGAAAAGAAAACACACCCTTTAGAAACATTTAAAAGCTAACAAGCCATCTTCTGATTTGCTGGTACTTACTGTAGAAAACATATTCCGTGTAACTGGACCATATCTTGTCATCAGTGTACTGATTAACAAAGGAGGCCGTCACTGAAGAATTGCAGGCTACCATGTGGAATCCACACTCTGACAGCATGTCAAACGCCCTTTCAAGATGCTTGAACTTCAGATAGAAACGGGACGTGTATTTTTCTGGAGCCCTGTCCGGATCCCTGCTTTCATTTAGAGACTCTCCAAAGACCTCTTTGGCCAGTGATATTCTACCACAAACCAGAATTCTTGGAACTCTTCGAAACTTGGCATCCGCTTGACTTTCCCTACCCATGGAGCAAGATCCCCGATAACCAACTGTGATGAAACCCCATTTTCTATCTGAAGGCATCAAAGATGAAGAAGGGCATATTCTGGTTTCACTCCCTTGGGAGATGTCCTCAAAGTCACTGTGGCAGTATTCATCTGGACTTTGTTTAACTTCATCAGGGGCTAGGATTTTCACCAAGTCTGGCAGGAGAAAGTATTCGGCTTCACGTTTCAACCTCCCTTTCTCTGGGAAGTGATCGGGCAAGACTACCTGCCTGTCCCTGAGAAAGTCGAGAACATAACGGAAAAGAAATCCATCTCTATCAATGAAGAATCGTCCTTTAGCATCTTTAGCCAGGTCGTGCAAAGAGTTCCTTTTTGAGGTGAACATTTTCCATAGCAGAGAATGTGGTATACTGGTCAAAGTTGAGTGACGAGTGAAATAAACTTGTCCACCAACATTTAGTTCAACCACCTCGGGAAAAGATTGCAAAAGAGTCCCTTGATCCCTGGGTGGGGCGTAAGTTCTGCAATTGCCACTCAAAGCCATTGTGCTTTTTAGATAAACTCAACCAACAACAAACCTTTCATGAAGTGGTATTCCAACAATCCAAAAACAGGAGTAAAGATCAAAACAGTTCAATGATTCTCTTTTCACTCTGTGCTTTCTAACCATGAAATACAAGTGTACACAATCAAAATAATCTTTCCAATTTCCAGGATAGTAAAGAAATTACGTACAAAAAAGAAAGGAATATTCAGAAAAATCTATATGTGCAGTAGCCTCTGGATAAAGTCACACTGAATTCACACAGAACACAGAACAAACTGTTGGGAAAAGAAACAGATATATTTGAAGTTAGAACAGAATAAAACCAAGAGAAGGGACCAATAATTTGTAGCGATTATATTAGCAGCCTGCATTAGCTAAATATTTCCAAATAACTCCCCCTATATAATGTGCATACACGTTACATCCATTAGCAGACTGATCATTTTAATAGTCAGGTTTGATGCTTAAAATAATGAGGCTGTGCCCTGTTCACTTCTGCATCAGCTAGTTAAATGCTACATAAATATGCTTACACAATATTAAATAAAAAGATAATAATAAAAAATATACATATATATATATATATATACATATACAAATACAATACCTGAGTTGCATTATTCTTTCTGATTGTGCTAAAGAAATCCAATTTTATATAAACAGCAGTAAAAAGAAAAAAAAAAGAAAAAAGAAAACGTGCAAACAAAAAATAATCAAAAAGAATAGGTTGTCATTAAGTCTAAGAAAGTTAGCAGTTTTGGCCAAAAGCAGTTGCTGTGATGAATATCCAGGTGGAGTGGTCATGCAATGAATGTGCACTCTGAATAAGACAGCCTTGTTATTAGGAAGAGGGGAGGAAAAAATGCTACAGATGGGATGCTGGCTTCTAAATGCTTTGCAAATAACTCTCCATCACAGCAACCAGCCTGTATGGAGCAGCATGAACATTTGGTACTCCAATTACTAAGAGAAACAAAAAGGCTAGCATAGTTCCAGAGAAAGCAGAATGAAGGGGAAAAGAGCATGAGGATGGAGCAGAGAGGCAAGGCAGAAGCAGCACTAGCTGGTACCCAGCTCTGGGTGCGTTGCAAGCTAGGTTTGCTAAACCTATTCTGGCTGCTGAGCTGGGTGGATCTAAGAATCCCAGAGCTGTTCAGAGATGCTGTTGTTTCAGCAGTGCAGGGAAGAAACCAACCAGGGAAATAACTATTACATCATCTTAAAGCCATAGAGCTGTGAAGGCAAACACATAGCAAGCAGTACCGAATATAGATAAATGTTTAATGCTGAATTTTCTGTATTTAGTGGCACCTTAAACAGGTTATTCATTCTCAAGACATATAGTGAGAGGCTGCCTGGGCAATGCTTTTCCCTTGGGTAGTTTAACCTATTAACCTCCATTTAAATTGTCACATCAAACATTGATCCTAATTGCTTGTGTTTTGCAGATTACAGCAATTAGGAACACAGCTTGCTTTGACAATTCTAGACTTATTTTTTTCACTTGCAAATTCTTACTTTTGAAAAGGTGACATCTGTGACATGGATGGGTTTCAGTTTCCTTTCCTTTAAATTTTTTTGTTGTTGTGTTCTTTGTTTTTTTTTTTTTTTTCAATATATGTGTCATTCATACCCTTTGATAAAAATAATCCAATACAAAAAAAAAGCCACGTAATATTAGGTAGATGATAATGTTTTCCATATATTTACAATGTCAAACGTGATTTTGCAATTTACTTAGATTAATACTAGATTTTGCCGCGTTAAACAGCCTAGCAAGATTATTCACAAGAAGGAATTGTCATAACAAGTTAGATCAATTTCAAAGTTTAGGTTAAATTAGCCACATACTTGGTGAATGTATTTTACAATTTGGCTATTGTGAACAGAAACTGGAAATTAAAATTTTAGCCTAAAATCGAGCTGTTACTATGAGTTGGAGAATTTTTACAGATGAGCTATTATTGACTATAAATTGAAGTTCGGGTTTCAATGCACTACAATTCTATGTTTCGTGAATAAACGCCTTTTAATTCACAACTTAAGTGAATACCCCAGTTGGATTTTATATTGGCACAGATATCTAATTGGCTTTACCTTAACAGCATACTTCTTGTATTGATCTGTGCTAAGAAAACAAGTAAAAATGTTTGAGTATTCACAGTCTGCATAGGAGCTGCCCTACTGTAAAAGTGAGTGTATCCCATATTTAATGTTAAGATTTGTCCGTGCTATCTGAGCCTTAGATCACTTGCACTCTTCAAATTAACAAGGATGGAAGAGAGGAAAAAGTTCCTCCTAAAAATACCAGACAGTGTGTACAAAATGTTATATTTGTCCTTAAAGGAATACTATAGGATCAGGAACACAAACATGTATTCCTGACCCTATAGTATTAAAAACACAATCCAGCCCCCCTCCCCCCACCACCTCCTTGCCCTCCCTAAATATAGTATAATATTACCTTTATTTCAGTCTGCTGTTGGTGGTTCTGCCCCTGATCTGTCTGCTTGGCTGACATGATCAGAAGTGTTGTTCTGAGCCAATCACAATGTTTCCCCATAGGATTGGCTAAGACTGTCAAGGAGGCAAATCAGAGCCAGAGCCAGCACAAGCCAAACACAGCCCTGGTCAATCTGCACCATCCATGCAGAGGGTGGAGACACTGAACCTCAGTGGTGCACATTGTGTGCCCCAGAAAGCACCTCTAGCAGCCATATGAGGAGTAGCTAGTGGAGGTATCACTAGGCTACAATGTAAACTCTGAATTTTTGATGAAAAACAGTGTTTACTGCAAAAAGCCTGTAGGGACTGATTGTACTCACCAGAACAAATACAATAAGCTGTAGTTATTCTGGTGACGTTAGTGCCCCTTTAACCCCTTAAGGACACATGACATGTGTGACATGTCATAATTCCCTTTTATTCCAGAAGTTTGGTCCTTAAGGGGTTAAATGTATTGAAGATCTCCAGGATTATGCACTAAAATGAGAAATTCCGACCACAATGGCATAGGAGTGCGCAGCACATTTCATTAGGGTGTGCACCCAGGAATATCTTTTAGAAGGCTGTGTGCGAGAGGTTACTTTGCTTTGTGTAGGTGTGGGGTAGCTGTAAGTGTTATATATGTCTGTGTATGTGTGGCTATGTGTGAGTAGCTATGTGTGAGGCTGTGTGAGAGCGTTATGTTTGGGTAGCTTTTAGTGATGTGAGTGACAGTGAGTGATGTGTGGGTAGCTGTGAGTGATGTGTGTGGGTACCTGCGAGTAAATAGTATTGATGTGTGTGGTGTGTATGGGGAGCTGTGAGGACTGTGTGGGCAAATAAGTGTGCTGTGAATCAGTGGGAAAGTTGGGTTGTCGTGATAAGATTGTGGAGACATTGTTAGGTGTGGGAGTGATAGGAGTGGGGATGGAAGGAATGGTTGGGAGTGATAGTAGGTTGCAGAGAAGATAGGATAAGACAGAGGGAGAGCAGGTAATAGGAGTGTGGAGGGACTGAGAATGACGGAAAGAGGAAGGGAGAGAAGTTTGGGTGTGGTAGAATAAAAAGAAAGAGAGGGATAGATTTGGACTGGTAGGAGAATGGCGTGAGAGGGATAGAAAGATACAGGAGGGAAGAGAGGATGGGGTGAGAGGAAGTGATGGGTGGGAGTGATAGGAGGATGGGATTGAGAGGAAGGGATGAGTTGAAGTGATAAGAGGAAGGGGAGATAGGAAAGCATTGGTGAGAATGAGAGATAAAAGCTGCTCCTATCCACACACTTCAGTCCCTACCCCTCACAATCCCCTAGTTCAGGGATAGGGGCTACAGTGGGTGGTAAGGGCTTCAGTGGTGGGATAGGGGAGATAGATACTGTAGCAGGGAGGTAATGCTTGTGGCAAGGGGCTAGGGTAGAGGCTGCAGTAGGTGGTAAGGGCTTCAGTGGTGGGATAGGGGAGATACATACTGTAGCAGGGAGGTAATGCTTGTGGCAAGGGGCTAGGGTAGAGGCTGCAGTAGGTGGATAAGGGGCTGCAGATGGTGGGATAGGGGAGATAGATACTGTAGCAGGGGGGTAATGGTTGTGGCAAGGGGCCCGGTTAGAGGCTGCAGTAGGTGGATAAGGGGCTGCAGATGGTGGCTGGGGCTGTAGTAGGGGGAGGGGCTACAGTGTTGTGGGGACAGAGGCTTCAGTGGGGGTTAAATGCTGCAGGGGAACAGGGGCTACAGTGGTGGGGAGGACAGGGACTGCAGAAAAAGTAAAGGGCAAAAATAAACTTAAATGTATTCCCCCTCCCTCAGACCTGGGAGAAGGAATTCTAATCCTTGGTGGCCCCGTGGGAGATTCAGATGAGGCATGACTGCTGTCTGCTGTATTCAGTGAGCGGGACTTGATGGGAAGTTGAGGGGATGTGATGTCACATCCCCCACCCACTTACAAGCTCCACTAAGTAAAATAAATGCACGGAGATCAGACAGACAAAGCCCTGCCTATAATGCTTCATTATACCACCAACGATAAGCAGGAGCAATGTATTGCGGGTGGCTGTATCGCTCTGTGCTGCCCACAACATTAAATAATACACATGGTGCCGATCATATCTACCGGAAACATGTTAAAGCGGGACACAGGTCTTGTCTGCTTGTTCGGTGCATTAAGGTGTGCCAGGGAACACCTGGCACACACCTATTACTCCAATATTTACTAAAGCCAAATATGGTCACAATTTGGTTGGCCCAAGCGAATCTGCACAATTGCCCTGATGAGTTCTGTGTCTGGATTTAAATTAGTGCTTTCACATCCAAACCCTATACAAAGTGTAGGATTTGGAAGATTTACAAAGCACTGATATTAATAAAATTTGGAGGCGAATGCATCTCCCATGATCCACATTCGCAAATTATCATTCAATTGTTTTTTGCAAGTGAATTGATAATTTAAATACAATTTTCCAAGTGGCAGCATATTACTACAAAGAAGGATTTGAGCATCTATATGCCCCATATGCCATTCAGCAGGCGGGGGCATAGCAGCTAAATGTTTGAAACTGGTGACTGAGCAGCCATTGTTGCTCAGTTGCTAGAAAGGCTAAGTGTGGGGGCCCATGCTGTACAATATCAGTGGAAGTGATTTGATTGGTTCTCTTAAGCAATTAAGCAAACGCTGGCAATCAGCCACATAATTAACCCTTGTCCCCCTGAAACTTTTAAATAGTTGCTTCTGGGCTGTTAGCACTGCCAGCGAGCAAATAGGATATTTTGAAAATTTGGGCCTGGATTTGAAGCATTCAGTTCAGATTTCAACCATCCTTTGCTGTTCAGTCCCGTTTAAATCCAGACCAAATTCAACTCTATTTGGTGCCTGAATTGAAAATATCTGTACCGATCATTGTTGAATAGTGTTAACAATGTCCAGATTTTCTCTGTTTAGACTTTAGTGAATAACCCTGTTGGGGTCAAATTAAACCCAAAAAGTATGCTCCAATTAGTAGGGCCAAAATCCTAATCAAGGTTTAGTAAATAAATAACAAGAAATAATAGATGTTGCAAAATGTATTTTTAAATATTTATAATAGTGTGCTAATATTTATAATGTTCTTTGGACATTTATTAAGTTACCCTATATTTTAGCTCAAATCAGTTAATATTCGGTGGGTGGAATTTTGAATCCCAGAGTCTCTGAAATGTCGAAATCATTATTTATGAAAGCCATTTATTCACTCCAATTCTCCTCCAGTGCCACCAAGTCATTTCCGCTATGGACGCCATTGCCTTCGACTCTGCAGTATGTCACATGGGTTTCTGCACACGTGACCCAAACGATGGGAAACCTTCCAATTAACATCATAGCAATCTTGACCGTAGCAGCAGTTACAATATGAATTGCAATGCGATTCTCCTCAATACGTTGAGACAAAGTAATTCCAGTCTACCATCATAATTTTTTACTCTCACTTGCAAGGAAGGGCTTTTATTCCTTTGAAAGTAGTGATAAAGTGAGTTTGTGGTTCATGTTTAAATTACATTTCTCTTTTAAGGACCGCCACAAAGAGTATTTATATGAACAAACAACGAATTATAAAAATTGAAAAAACAAAACAAGAAAACACAAGTTCAATGTAATAAGCCACCAGAAAGCAATAAATATATGAATAATGGTAAGTATGATAGCATGGCAAGAGAGTTAAGCACATTACTATAATGAACTCCTCAGCCGATTAATGGAAAACCATTAAAAATATCTTTCAAACTGCAGAACTGCTTTAAGAAAATGTCAATACAGCATATGTACTTTTTTACATAGCTAATTAGGCTGTAGAATTACAGAAGTCTTTCACATTCAGCCTTCCCAAACAATGCTGTCTGTTGGTCCAGTAAATAAAAAAAAATGCAAACACAGATATTTAAAATTCTATCTCACAGAGATATATTAAAAAGACATTCTTCATCACAAGGAATGCAGCCACTGTGGACATAGTTGTAGTCTTAATTGCCATGCTAATGACATAGTAGTTATATACGAGAAAGCCAGAAAATTAGCTATAGTTTGTTAAAGTAGACAGTTACTAGCAATTGGCAACACGATGAATAGACAGCATTTTAGTGCTATTTTTTGAGATTTATTCACTTTGAACTCTGTTGACTAAATACTGAATCTACAAAAGAATATTTGGTCACTTTCACAAGTTCTCTTATATTTGGGTCATAATATATCTCTATGGTTCACTGTGGTGAGGTGAGGTTTTTGTAGTGAGGTTTTGGAGGGTTGGTGGAAGTGTTAGGATAACTAAAAGGGATAACTTAAAAAGACATTTCAGACCCCGAAAGCATGTTAGCTTCCAGACAGTGGTGTATCCTGGTTTTGTGCTGCCCTAGGCAGGACAAAACTCAGGCGCCCCCCCTCCCCCCGCGCCACCCCCACCCAACCTTTCCCCCCGCCCCGCATTCTAAATACACACACACTCGCTAACAGAAACACACTCACTAGCAGACACAAACTAACATACACACACACTCACAGGCAAACACACACTAACAGACACACACACACACACTAACAGACACAAACACTAACAGACACAGACACACACTAACAGACACAGACACACACTAACAGACACACACACACACTAACAGACACAGACACACACTAACAGACACAGACACACACTAACAGACACAGACACACACACTAACAGACACAGACACACTAACAGACACAGACACACACTAACAGACACACTAACAGACACACACACTAACAGACACAGACACACACTAACAGACACAGACACACTAACAGACACACACACTAACAGACACACACTCACCCACCCACATTAACCCTTTTTTTAAATTTATTTTTAACACATTTTTATTTTTTTTAACACATTTTTTTTAAAAAAAAATTTTAACACGTTTTTTTTAAATTTATTTCTAACACTTTTTTTTTAAATTAATTTTTAACACATTTTTTTATTTT
Source organism: Pelobates fuscus (assembly GCF_036172605.1). Lineage (NCBI taxonomy): Eukaryota > Metazoa > Chordata > Amphibia > Anura > Pelobatidae > Pelobates > Pelobates fuscus. The sequence continues at coordinate 104,010,121 of NC_086319.1, read as the reverse complement.
TTTTATTTAACCCCCCCCCCCCCCCAGCCTCCTTACCTTTGGGAATGCTGGGGAGGGGGGGTGTCTCTTCCTCCCTGGTGGTCCAGTGGCTGCTGGGTGATCGGGCGGCAGTGGCTGCTGGGTGATCGGGCGGCACTGCCTGGCGGGCGGGCGGCTGGCCGGCGAGGGAGCACTTCCCCTGAGCTGTCTGCTCGCTCCCTCGCCAGCCGCAGAGTGAGGCTGGGAGCCGGAATATGACGTCATATTCCGGCTCCGCCTCCCAGCCTCACTCTGCGGCTGGCGAGGGAGCGAGCAGACAGCTCAGGGGAAGTGCTCCCTCGCCGGCCAGCCGCCCGCCCGCCAGGCAGTGCCGCCCGATCACCCAGCAGCCACTGCCGCCCGATCGCCCAGCAGCCCGCCGGCATGTCTGTTAGCCGCGAGGCTAACAAGACATTTGCCTTGGGCATTTGGGGGGCGGCTTTTTTTGCCGCCCCCTGGAAAATGCCGCCCAAGGCAAATGCCTTGTTTGCCTCGCGGCTAATACGCCCCTGCTTCCAGAAACACTTAATGTGTGAAGTGTGTCCTATTTTTTTTTTCGTTTTCAAAAAGTGCAGATTTCAATAGAAACTGATACTTTTATAATTTAACCTTGTTACACCCCCTTGGCTTTCAAGCAGGTCATGTAACTTCCTGGTTTGCTTAGCTTAGTGGAGCTAAACTCAAGAGGCAACAATTGCCCAGAACACCTGCCTGCAGAAACTTCTCATTCAGCTGCATTTGGAACTCTGTGATTGGACAGTCACAGAAAGTCTGGGTTGTGAAAGAATGGGAGGGTTTGCGAAGGCAGCAGATAACTGCAGCTTTTGCAAGCACTTTTTAGATACACTCCCAATAAAAAATGGATAATTAAATACATGGTTGCTTTCATTTGGGCTATATCTACTAAACGGTGATTTTTTAATTTTGTTAATTAGATAGTGGAGTTTCATTTTAAGGATAGGGGGTCCTAAGGGTTATAAGCACAAGCAACAACATAATAAACTAACATTTGCTTTATTCAGAAACTAGTTAGGTAAAATGTTTGAATGACATTCCAAACTTTACTAAATACATACCTCCCAAGTGTCCCCATTCATGAGGAATAGTCCCTATTTTGTGTCCATATCTCTCTGTCCCTCTTTCTAGGAGCTCCATATTGTTGGTGTGTCTGAGTGTATAACAGAGCTGTACAGCCATAATACTCACAGTAATATGTCTTTGAAATACAATACGTGTGTTTTGAAACCAGTCTATGTAAATTAGATGCATATTTCTTATTACATGTAATACATTTTAGTTGCATGAATTGTTATAAATAAATCACCTAAAATATCTCAGAACAACCCCACCTCTGGCCTCACTCCCACTCACACCCCTAAAGAAAAACTGTCCCTCTTTGTCCATGATTAGATAGATAGATAGATAATGGACAGGCAGGGCCGGCCTTAGGGGTGTGCGAGCTGTGCGGCCGCACAGGGCGCCATGGAGCAGGGGGCGCCCTGACAGCCGACACAGCCCGCACATGGCCGGTGTCAGGGTCTATTTAAAAAAAAAAAAAAAAAATCGCGCCAGAGGGGGCGGGGCTTACCGAGCTGCGGGGGCGGGGCTTATCGTGAGGCAGAGGCGGGGCTAATACCTCCCGAAGCCCCTGCTGCACAGGAAGAGGGAAGGAGTCCCTGCTTCCCCATCAGCCAGCTGCATCCACTGGATAGAGGTAAGTGTGACTGTTTGCCTGTTAGCCCTCTTTTCCAGCCCTCTATGTGTCCCACTATTCCCCCCTCCCAGCCCTTCATATGCTCCTATACCCCCCCTCCAGCCCTTCATGTGTCCCTATAGCCCCCCCAGCCCTCCATGTGTCCCTGTACCCCCTCCCAGCCCTTCATATGTCCTTAAAGCCCCATGTGTAGCCCCCTCCCCAGCCCCATGTGTCTCATTATAGCCCCCATGTGTCCCTATAGCCCCCCCACATGTCCCATGTGGCTGTGTGACTGTGTGTGTGTGTGTGTGTGACTGCCTGTCTGTGTGTGTGTGTGTTACTGCCTGTCTGTGTGTGTGACTGCCTGTGTGTGTGTGTGTGACTGTCTGTCTGTGTGACTGCCCGTGTGTGACTGTCTGTCTGTGTGTGACTACCTGTCTGTGTGTGTGTGTGTGACTGCCTGTCTGTGTGTGACTACCTGTCTCTGTGTGTGTGTGTGAGACTGCCTGTCTGTGTGTGTGACTGCCTGTGTGTGTGTGTGTGTGTGTGTGTGTGTGTGTGTGTGACTGTCTGTCTGTGTGACTGCCTGTGTGTGTGACTGCCTGTGTGTGTGACTGCCTGTGTGTGTGTGTGACTGCCTGTGTGTGACTGCCTGCCTGCCTGTGTGTGTCTGTCTGTTTGTAACTGTCTGTCTGTCTGTAACTGCCTGTGTGTGATTGGCTGCCTGTGTGTGATTGGCTGCCTGTGTGTGTGTGACTGCCTGTGTGTGTGTGTGTATAACTGTCTGTCTGTGTGTGTGACTGTCTGTGTGTGTGTGACTCTAATTGTGTGTGTCGCTGTAGCTGTGCCATTGTGTGTGCCTGTGCCTGTATGTGTGACTGCCTTTAACTGAGTGTGTGTGTGTGTGTACATGCCTGTAACCAAGTTTAAATTTCCCCCACCCCTTCCTGTCAAGGCCGCACTTTGACTGACAGACGCTCACTCACTGACAGACGCACACTCACTGACAGACACACACTCTCATATACACTCACAAACAATGACATACACACACACACACACTATTACTTGGACACACACTGACAGATGCACACTCTCACTGACAGACGCATGCACTCACTGAAAGACGCACGCCCCCACTGACCGACACATACACACTCACTCACTGACACATACACACTCACTGACTGACACACACATTCACTCACAGACACACACACACACACACTTACAGACACCTACAGACACACACACACACATTCACTCACAGACACACACACACATTCACTTAGACATACACACTCACAGACACACACACACACAGACATTTCCACTAACACTCACAAACTAATATTTTTTTAATTTTATTTTAAATCCACCCAGCCTCCATGGGAGAGCTGGAGTGGATTTCTTGCCTGCAGTCCAGTGTGGCTGCTGGGCGGGCAGGCAGGGGGCGCACAGACTGAGTAGGCGGCTCTTAGTGATGCCAGGAGCCGGACTGACGTCATATTCTGGCTCCCGGCTTCATTAAACGGCGCAGAGGGAGCTGAGCAGGAAGAGCTCAGGTGAGTATGCTCCTTCGCTTGCCCGCTGCCAGCCTCGGGGGGGGGGGGGGCTCAAACATGGCCAGCCGGCCAGCTCTTGAGCCCCCCAGGACGTGAGGCAAGCAAGGGATCTGCCTGGGGGTTTGGGCGGCTTTTTTTGCCACCCCCTGCAAAGTGCCACCTAAGGCAGATGCCTTGTTTGCCTCACGATATACACGTCCCTGGTGCCTGTGTGTGTTACTGTATTCAGGCAACTTGGTGGGTGGTGGGGGGGCGCCATGAAGACTTTCCGCACAGGGCGCCTATTTGCCTAAGGCCGGCCCTGTGGACAGGCATAGAGACAGACAGACAAAGGGACATGTTGAGACTGCATATTCCAACACACATTCCCATGGAATAGGATAAGACTCTTAACATGTGTTTAAAAACAGGCCTAACAACTGGATAGAAAAAGACATAAATCACAGATTCCTGTTTTACTCTTTCTATTAATATAGTACTAACCTGCTTGTGTTTTATTTTTTAGCATTCCTATTTCAGACAGACAGATAGAAAACACTATACTTATTCATTGGCAATCCAATTATTTAACCCTAATGGTACCATAATGCACACAAAGTGTTAAAAATAGACCGTAAATCTAAAATGATACAATACATGTAAATTATATAAACACGAGAAAGCTGGCTATGTAATTTATTTTACCAAGCAAACAGGGGAACGGGCTGCTGACAGCTTGAAAAGCCACCGATATGCTTCATTGCCTTAATGTGACATGGTCTAAGCAAGCATCCTGTTGTGTGGCTTGAGGTTTAGTGGCTTACCAGTAAATGTCTTACTGATCAAAGCCTAATGTATATAAGTAATGGAGTCATAGGCAAGACAGAGAGAAAGTGACTCTCAGCTCAGGGTTCATAAACTGCCCATTAGCCTATGTAAAATATTTACAATAAGAGTAATTGACCTGTGAGATACAGAATTTCTGTTCAAGTTAATAACATCTTAGAGTAAATCTAAAAGCAGTTTGAAAAAACATTATGAGGTCGATTTATCAGATGACTAAAAAAAAAAACAGAGTAATTTATAAAATGAGTCTAAAAAAAGATTCATCATGTATTATTATGTATTCAGCAACTTGTGAAAGTTATTTATGATGGAAGTTGGGAAAAATCATCTTAAATTAATTATTATTATTATTATTTATAGTGTCAACAAATTGCGCAGTTCTGTACAATAGGTGGTCTAACAAACAAGTATCTGCAACAAGACAAGTTGGACATACAGGAACAGAAGGTGCTGAGTGCCTTGCTCAAACAAGCTTCTAGTCTAGTGAAGCCAGCATGCGCAAAGTGACTAAATAAAGGCAAAATTCAGGTTCTGCAAATTTCAAATTAAACCGTGCCAATAAAGTGAAATAAATGTTTCAAAGTGAAGTTTTGTGTTTTATTAGAACTGAATTCAAAATCAGTGGAAAGCCCCGGGTACGTCACATGCATGGCGTACTTTTACGGACAGACATATTTAATTACATACACTATCACTTAAATATATTTAAAATGTATATTTCTGTTTGAATGAATGCAACTAGAGGGACTGAATGTGAGTGACTGGTGTGCAGAGGGAAAAGAATAGCAGAGAGGGCAGAGGCAATGGGAGACAGACAAGGACTTTAGGCCTCCCTGGACAGGGAGCAAGAAAAAGAGGAAGGCCTGAAGTCAAAAAGGCAGATAGAGGGATGAAAGAGTCCAAGGTAACAGACACAAGCAGAAAGAGAAGAATGGTCAGTAAGAGATGGTGGGAGGCTGAGAGACCTTACATATACATAACCACAGTCAATGATGATAGGTGGGCTGCAGGGATTCATGTTGTCGCTATTGAGGAGGAGATCTAGAGGTTGCCTAACTTAATCCATGCAAAAATGGCTGCTAGAGAACAAACCATGTGACAAGCCTGACAAAAGATCAAAGATGTTGAGAATTTATACAAACAAAGAAAATAATTGAAAAAAAGATTGGACAATTAAAGCCTTAACATAAAATCAAGTGGCGGGAGCACTATCTGAGATAACGTTTAACAACTGGGAGGAGATGATTCGCAGAAAGATTAACACGTTCTTGGAGATCCCAAGACTCCCAATGAAACATGTAAGCTTTTTACACATTTTGTGTTTTAACACATGGAAGTGTCAATTGGCATCTACTGAACAGATGTAGATGCAGCAAGCTGGGAGGTTAAAGATGACCAACGCAAAGTACTGTGATTCCCTGAATTTTTTTAAACGATTATGCAACTACAAAGTCGAATTCCCTGCATTTTACCAGCAAAAAGCTCCTTCAGTCACGAGACATATCAGAAACATTGTGGCCACAACAACCTCAAACTTTGAACATGTCCATACTCTTCTTTTGTCTAATTGAATTGAATCAATGCATCTTTATGGGGAACATTCAGCATCTCAACGCAGAGCATGAAGACGCTGAATGCTAGTGGTACACACTGTTCAACACTGAGATAGGAAGCACCTCTAGTGGCCGTCTGAGTGACTGTCACTAGAAATGTTACTAGGCAGCAATGTAAACACTGTCTTTTCTCTGAAAAGGCAGTGTTTATATTGAAAAGCCTGTTGGGACAGTCTATAGACACCAGAACAACCACATTAATCTGTAGTTGTTCTGGTGACTATAGTGTCCCTTTTATGCTAAACTCACCATTAATATGTGTATTTTTTATTTCTTGTATAGAGTTTTTTGACTGATGGCTTGCTGACATGTTTTGATTAGAATGCTGAAGATTCTTTGAGGACCATGAGAGTTCCAATCAGCTTGGAAATGATCAAATGCGTTCTTCTACATCTGTTTGACAACTGATTTGTTTATTGGGTGTGAAATGCATTTATTGTTATATTCCTAATACACAATTTTTTTAAAATCATTTCCTTTATACATAGATTTTTAAAGTGCTCAAAGGTAGTTTGAGTGTTTCATTAGACAGCTTTATTGGGTGATGGTGGAATCATCTAGCACATGGGCAACATGTGTGACAAACAGCATTAAAATTACTCAACTTCAGCCTTGAGTGTTATTGATCAGCATGGCTAGAAGTGGTATATATCAAAGAGAAAGACTTTTAATTCATAACATTTTATCTGAAAGATGAAAAATCATGTTTTGACAGTGCACTAGCAATTAAGCAGTTTATGTAACATGCAGCCATAGTTCAATTCTCTTTAAGTCTTTTTACCTTTTGTCTATTAAATTCTTCAGAACATTTTGTGCCACTTTTATAGTTTAAATGTATTAGCATATGCATTTAGCTATTAAAATAGACATTACGGTTTGTTTGTTTGTTTGTTTTTTTAAATGGGAATTACAACATTGGAAGTCATATGCTGTTCAGTGCTGAGATACTTTCCGAAAAATGAAATGTTCTTAGCCAATGAAATATAGTATTGGCACTATCACTGCGAATAATCTATATAGCATGGATTCCAACACCAGTCCTCAAGGCACCCCTACCCAGGGGCGTACCTAGAGCATTTGGCACCCGGGGCAGGTCCTATTTTTGGCACCCCCCCTCAACTTTAAATGTAAAAAACAACCAAAAATAGTTTTAATGTAGTTAGCACTGAGCAGTGTTTGTGTGTGAATGTATGCATGTTTTTGAGGGGTGTGTGTGTTTGTATGTAGTGTTGGTGTTTGAATGCAAGCATGCATTTGTGTGTTGTGTGCTATATGAATGCAGTGATGTGGTTATATATAATGGTGGGGTTTGTATGTAGTGTTGACGTTGAAATGCATGAGTGTATTTGTGTGTAGTGTTGGCGAGATTTTAAGATGTCTGCACATATACACATACACGGACATACACACATGCAGATACATATACACACACGCAGAAACACTGTGCTCTGCATGCTGGCATCTGACAACACATTTGCATATAATTCACATTAGCCACCCAGATTTCTTCTTGTGGGCTGGCTGACACCTCTTAACTTCGATCATTGTTTAGCAGATAACTTCCCTATTTGCTATCCTTATGTGAGCTTGCCATATTTAAGGACACCAAATAAGGGAACTATCTGCTAAACAGCACCCTCATTTGGTATCTTTAAATATGGAAATCTTGCATACGGGCACCAATTTAGGGAATTATCTACTAAACAGCTAAAGGATCAAAATTTAAAAAGCCCTTTTCTTATTTTCAGTTGTTTAGTAGATAAATCCCTTATTTGTTATCCTTATATTAGATTGCAATATTTAAGGACACCAAATAAGGGAGCTATCTACTAAACACATACACAGAGATACACACAATCACACACACAATCACAGATATACACAAACACAATCACAGACCCACACACATACAATCACAGACACACAATCACATACACACACAAACATTACATACATACACACATTTAATAAAGAAGAGGTCCACCCAGCCTCCCTACCTTGCTCTAGAAGGGCTGGAGTGGATCCTCAGTCCCTGGTGGTCAGTGGTTGCTGCTGGGATCTCTGTGCTCTTCCTGCACAGGCCCCTCGCATGCCCTGTAATGATGCCGAGGCCGCGATGACACCATATCCCGGCTGCCGTCTCACTGCAGGGCGAAGACCGTCAGACACAGTCAGATGCACACAGTCCCACACATAGTCACTCACACACAGTTACAGGCAGACAGTCAAACACACAGTCACAGGCAGACAGTCACACACACGCGCACGCAATCACAGGGAGATAGTCACACATACACACACAGTCACAGACAGTCACACACACACATGCAATCCCAGGCAGACAGTCACACATACACACAGTCACACACAGTTACACACAGTCACAGACAGTCACCCACAATCAAAGGCAGACAGTCACACACACACACACACCATCACAGGCAGACAGTCACACACACACACACACATGCAGACAATCACACATACATACACACACAGTCACAGACAGTCACACACACACACAATCACAGGCAGACAGTCACACACACACACACACCATCACAGGCAGACAATCACACATACACACACAGTCACAGACAGTCACACACACACACACACACCATCACAGGCAGACGGTCTCACACACACACACACACAGACACACAGACACACAGACACACAGACAGACAGTCGCACACACAGTCACAGACAGTCACCAAATAAGGGAGCTATCTACTAAACACATACACAGAGATACACACAATCACACACATAATCACAGATATACACAAACACAATCATGGGCAGACAGTCACACATACGCACACAGTCACAGACAGTCACACACACACGCAGAGTCACTCAGACAATCACAGGCAGACAGTCACTCACACAGTCACACACAGCACACACACAGTCAAAGACAGTCACACACACAGTCACACAGACAATCACACACAGTCACACAGACAATCACAGGAAGACTGTCACACACACACACACAGGCAGACAGTCGCACACAGTGTCACAGACAGTCACCAAATAAGGGAGCTATCTACTAAACACATACACAGAGATACACACAATCACACACATAATCACAGATATACACAAACACAATCATAGGCAGACAGTCCCACATACACACACACACAGTCAATCAGACAATCACAGGCAGACAGTCACTCACACAGTCACAGACAGTCACACTCACACACGCAATCCCAGGCAGACAGTCATACATACACACAGTCACACACAGTCACAGACAGTCACAGACAGTCACACACAGTCACAGACAGTCACACACAATCAAAGGCAGACAGTCACACACACACCATCACAGGCAGACAGTCACACACACACACACACACAATCACAGGCAGACAGGCACACACACACACACCATCACAGGCAGACGGTCTCACACACACACACACAAAGGCAGACAATCACACATACACACAGTCACAGACAGTTACACACACACACACCATCACAGGCAGACGGTCTCACACACACGCACACACACACACACACACACACACACACAGGCAGACAGTCACACACACAGACAGTCACCAAATAAGGGAGCTATCTACTAAACACATACACAGAGATACACACAATCACACACATAATCACAGATATACACAACCACAATCATGGGCAGACAGTCACACATACACACACAGTCACAGACAGTCACACACACACGCAGAGTCACTCAGACAATCACAGGCAGACAGTCACTCACACAGGCACACACACAGTCAAAGACAGTCACACACACAGTCACACAGACAATCACACAGACAATCACACACAGTCACACAGACAATCACAGGCAGACTGTCTCTCACACACACACACACAGGCAGACAATCACACATACACACACCATCACAGGCAGACGGTCTCTCACACACACACACACACACACATGCAGACAGTCGCACACACAGTCACAGACAGTCACCAAATAAGGGAGCTATCTACTAAACACATGCACAGAGATACACACACAATCACACACATAATCACAGATATACACAAACACAATCATAGGCAGACAGTCACACATACACACACACACAGTCACTCAGACAATCGCAGGCAGACAGTCACTCACACAGTCACAGACAGTCACACACACACACGCAATCCCAGGCAGACAGTCACACATACACACAGTCACAGACAGTCACACACAGTCACAGACAGTCACACACAATCAAAGGCAGACAGTCACACACACACACCATCACAGGCAGACAGTCACACACACACACACACATGCAGACAATCACACATACATACACACACAGTCACAGACAGTCACACACACACACACACACCATCTCAGGCAGACGGTCTCACACACACACACAAAGGCAAACAATCACACATACACAGTCACAGACAGTCACACACACACACCATCACAGGCAGACGGTCTCACACATACACACACACACACACACACAGGCAGACAGTCGCACACACAGTCACAGACAGTCACCAAATAAGGGAGCTATCTACTAAACACATACACAGAGATACACACAATCACACACATAATCACAGATATACACAAACACAATCATGGGCAGACAGTCACACATACACACACAGTCACAGACAGTCACACACACACACACAGACAACCAAAACATAAAATGTATTTATTGATCAAACTTGAGACCATACAGTGAAAAGAATACAACAATAATACAATTAATACAATAGCAAAAAACCCAATTACAGGGAGGGAAACAAGGGGGGGGGGAATATTTGCCTTCTGTCTTTAATACAATTTAGATTATTCCCTCACCGAGGCTAGAATAATCCCTAATTTTAAGGCAAGACAGGAGGCTTCATATTTGCAATTTTAACGCAGAGACATAAAGACAGAAGAAGCAGGAGATTGCACACGGAAGAAAAAAGTATGAAAAGTTGATTCCCTAGACCAATCAGCGGCGCTGAGAACATCCGTAAGGGATCCACTGGCTTCTAGATCTGCTGAAGCTGCAGCATCCCAAACCTCTGGTGAAAAGGAGAAAGATTTTACATCAAAAACACAATCATCAGAAACGCATCGAAAAGACACAAGACATAACAGTAGAGCAGCTTAGCAGAAAGCTGGCGTAGAGTTATCCGACCATTCCTCAAAAAAGCGCAAACACAAATGAAACATCCCAAAATGAGGAATAGCAAGTAGGCAGCCTTAAAAGGCACACACCTTGTAACAGTCTGCAGACTGAGGGGTCCTTGCCAACGCCAGAACCTTGAGAAGGCACATGAGCCACTGAGATAACCGATCAGAAAACATTAATGGTCCTATATGACTTACATTGAGAAATCAATTCGGCCAGGAAGTTCAGTTCAGTACAGCCATGATAGGGGCCTTAAAGGGATCTAAACGTCTCTCCAGACACCAGCCATGTCAAGATCGCCAAATGTGCAGATATGATCGTCTGGTGCCAGACGCCCAAGAGTCCCAGAGTAACTCTCTAGCCATTGTCGATAGGCCTGACACATCCCCGGAAACGGTTCAGGCCACCAGCGACAGACGACCCTCTAATACCAACAGATGTGGATTCCCCGCTGGATCCTGCAGGAAAAACTTGGAGACACGGAGAAGTAGCGGGTCTTCGTATGATAATTTCAGCAGGAGAGGGAACCATGGATGACTCCTCCAAAGCGGCACGATCAGGAGAAACGACACCTTCAGAAGCTTGATCTGGTGCAATGTCCAGAGAATCATGGAGAAGGGGGGGAAAGCATACCCCCCTGAAGGACGCCGTTCCTCGAGGAATGTGTCCTCTACTTCCCTGAGGGGATCCGGGAGCCAACTGAAGAATAAGTCTGGTGATGCGCCCTGGATTCGGACAGATCCAGGTGGAGGGTACCTCGACGGGAGTCCCACATCTGAAATACCGGAGGATATAGTTGCCAAACGCTGGTGTCTCTCCAGTATCGAGAAAAAAACAGTCCACCATCAGATTGTCCCAGCCCGAAAGGTATTCCGTCACAAGCGATAAGTCCTTGTCCAGCCAAATCCTGGCAGAGATCCAGAGTCAGATCCGACAGGAGTTTGAAACGGGAATTTACCAACTGAGCTGTCTCACCAGCATTTATTGATGCATTTAACGTGACAAAACATGATGAGGAGGCTGTTATAACAGACTACCTACTCTTATCATTTACCTAGGGAAGAAAACGTCCAACAGTTCAATTCTTAGCTTGAAATTTCTATAGTACGAATTGGATCATAAAGTATGTAAACACGTGAAATTATATATACTTGCTTTATTCCTAAAGTACACTTAACCTGAAAGGTGAGAACAGGAAGAGGGGAGGGTGGCAACATAGCCAGAAGCAGTATGGGCTCCCTAAAAAAATTACTGCCGTGGCTCCAAGAAAACGGCCGACAAATCGAACGTGGCCTACCTTGAGGGTATCGCGCAGGTCTGCGGCCATACCGCGAGCGGTACAGAAGCTGCTCGCGAGCCATGGATGAGCAGCTGAATGCCGCAGGACATAGCTGGGGAGCGTGGGAGGCGGGGGAGGGGAACGGCGGTTCCCTGGAGGTGAAACAGCTGGTCAGGAGGGGTCCCCAGGAATCCAGGCAGCCCAAACAGACCCAGAACCCAAAGCAATACAGGATGATCCTGCACCCACACTATCCCAGCACACAGCAATCAATATAACAGTGACTAAACAAATAAGAACCAACAATAAAAGCATTAAATACTAATAAAATAACCCAGAGCAGACACACTCTCTCAGTTAGAAAATGCTAATCTGGAGGCAGCAGCAAAGAAAGAAGAAGTGGGTTTATACTGCTGTTGTTTTGTTCTGATTGGTTGTTCTGAAAAGTTATGTTAACTGTTTCTTTGCTGCTGGAGGTAAAGCAAATATGAAGCCTCCTGTCTTGCCTTAAAATTATTGGGATGGAATATACCTCCCTGTGGAGTTAACCCAATCCTCTCAGAAGTTAGTTATTTAAATGATGCTAAGGCAGTGGTCTCAATATGCTTGCCAAAAGTTAGGCTCGGTGATCATAATCATGGAGGTTTGGAAAACTCAAAGGGATAGGGTGGATGTGGCAGCTAGCTGCTTGGAAAAACTTTATATAGCTTTTAATTAAAATCTATGCATTTACTAGCATTATAGCTTGCATACTAAGAAAACGTTGCCTGTTAATGTGTAAGATGTGGATATGAGGAAATAAAAATATAGCATATACTTCCACAGAAACGAGGAAATGCACCACTGGAATAAACGTCTATGGCAAATTTGAAATGATCCTTCTGCGTCTCACACTTTACTGAAAAAAATTTTTATGACAAAATATGGTTATCAGTCACCTAAACTTGGTCCGAATCTGCTGCTTCACTAAGTTCTGTTGCTATGTTATTACTTACCAAACCAGAGAAATTGTTGTTTTTACTATGAGTCTACTGAGGCAACCTTTGGCACTTCAGATGTTATGGACTGCATCTCCCATAATGCACTTACAGTCATAATACTGGCAAAGCATCAGGGCAGTTGTAGTCCACAACATCTGGAGTGCTGAAGGTTGCCTACCTACCCTTTATCTACTCAACAGTATTTTCAACTTGTATCTCCTAAGGTCTGGACAAGATGGGTCAATATGTAACCAGATGTAGTGTTAGTAGCTTAACTCAACAGATAATCTAGTAGTTTAACAAAAAGCAAATATTACACAGAAATTTTTTTTTTAAATTTCTTGTTAATAAATTAATTAGCTTTTACAGTTCTTTGCTTCTGATTTCACACTGTATACATGTGTGGTGAAAGATAAACATGTGATCTCCTGAACTTCAATAAAGGAAATTAATTAAATTTTGCTTGTGATGGGAAAATGCAAAACCATCTCAGTATGTAAACTTTATAGGTAACTGCTAATAGATTTTTAATAAGCATAAGGTCATGCTGTGAAGAAGGACAAAAATATGTTAATATTATCAATTGAAGGGTGCTGTGCTAATCTGGAACTTTGTAGCAATCTTATAATGTGCTGCTTATCAGTGTTAAAAACCATTAAAAAGCATGTTTGAAACTGGATACTTAATCTGCTTTGTGATCAAATACTAAACGGCTCTATTGCCATTGCTTAAAATGCTAATAATTAATAATGTCTTTTAACTACATTTGCTCATGTATTTCTAAAACTTAGTTTGGGCATAAACTCAAGAAAGTCTTTTTAAAGTACTTTTTAAAACATAAAAAAGCATTGTTTGAATTTTCTGGGACCCTTCTGGAGCAGCGAATATGCCATTGACCAGTTCAGCATTTCTGGGGCATTGTCGGATTTGACAATGAGAACCAAAATGTTCAACAACAATTTGAAAAAATAGCAGCTGAATCCTGCTATGCCCCAGTGCTTTCTGGTATATATTCTGTAATGATAATGGAAAATTGATAATGCAATCATTGATATAAATTAATTAAAAATGAACAGTTAAATAGAGAATTGCAAAAGTTACAAAGGAAAACATTTAGTAAATATGATTCTTAGTTGAATAAAACAAGATCACCCCACCGGGTACCGGGTGGGAGAGACGCCTTGTTAAATGATTGTTAGAGCTCAATGACGTTGATTGATTGATTTATTTTACACTGAGACATTCAGTATTTCAATATTGCAGCGTTATATGATGTAGACAGCATAGTTCCAAACAAAGAAACATACAAAATAACACCACCCCGAAAGTAAAAGGTTATAAAGAATATGGCACACAAACGTAGCAAACACTTTTGTAGTGTGTTGAGTAGGTTTAATCAGAAGAAAAAAACTCTGTAAAATATTTTTGTGTTTCATGATATACATACGATGATTCCAGTTCTACCAGCTACTGTTTAATTGTCTGTATAGAAAACAGCTAATTTAATTGCCAAATCCAAAATATTAAATCAGAGTAATGCATGTGCAATATCTGAGTATGTGATTCTTTAGCATCTGTCTCTTTAGCTGTTTAATGATGCCTGTGACAAAATTAGACCTTGTGGCTTCATCTACGAACATTTCTTGCCACCTCATTACTTGTGAAAGTCCCCAAAGGCAATCTACTCGGAGCCATAGCTCCTTGACCCCTTGGATACATGTCTGCATGATGAGAGAGATCTAAATACAAGTCCCATGTGGTCTAGTACATGGAAACACTTGATATCTGTGCCTTGGATAAAGAAGTGGAAGAATGATGGAAGAGAGATAATTACCTTGAGAAGATGGTTGTTCACCCTGACTGCTCAAACCCACTAGACCAGTCGAAGTTGGGTTGCATGGTACACATAGTTACCAAGTTCCTATGGGCCTAGGCCTATTTACTGTTAATGATGTCACTGTCCCATCACCTGACATGCAATGTACAACAAAAATGTACCAAGGGAGGTTATTATCTTCAACCGGAGCATTCCGTACATATCTGTATCCAGGAGGCAGACCCCTAAGTAGTTTAAACTACACTTACCATGGTGCTTTGCCATTCTAAAGGCTGGGAAACTATATTTGGGATTGTAGTTCCACAACATCCAGAAATCTAGCTTTTGTGTACAGCTGTTCTAACCCCTTTCCAAGTTGTTAGCATTGTGTTAATATTTCGTAAACTGGTTCTACAACTTAAACAGTGACACATGGATCCATGTAAACTCTTAAAAGGCAGATAATAAAAAATAAAATTAAAAAAACAAGAGACAATCCAAAGTGATTGTCTACCAGGAGCCTCGAGACATATTTTCTGAAGCCATTTTTACCACAAATCAATGACAGCTTTCAATGTACTTCTTAACAATAATTCATACATGCCACAATATTTCGTAGTAGGCTTTTGTTTTACAATTCCGACACTTGACACGGTTATGACAGTACCCGCATTTCAACATGCGTCTAGTATGATTCCCATCCTAACAAAATAGTGGAAATTAAAAATATGCATTGGTAGAGGGTAGATAAAAGGAGAATATATTTAACTGAGAGAGAAATTGTTTTCCCAGCTATGTAATCTAAAGAGCTATAATATATATATATACCACTGATTACAAAATTAAGCTGACAGAAACACTTGTCCATGCAACATTTCTGTTGATAAATCAGATCTGTTCCAGATGTCACCAGTTAGATGCAGACCCTCATATTGTCAGGTTACAGTGCAGAGTACTAAATAGATTACAATGGGTGGTGTGTGAGCTATGTAATGAATAACAGGAGCCCCAGTCAGGGCTTTTTAGAGCCCTTTAGGTCTCAATGTTATCTGTCAATTGCTAGGATATTTTCAATCAAATTGGATCACCTGTATGTGATTTTTTTTTTTTTATTGTGCGCTTTAACTGGTTCCAACTCAGGTTATACCCTTGGTTTTGAGAAACTGTGTGACTTGAATAGGATGTTTTTATTATTAATTTCTTATTATTAGACATTATTTGTAAAACACCAACACATCCTGCAGCTCTGACCATGGGTACATTTGGTGCAAGTTTAAAGATAAAGGTAAATAAATCTAAGAGACACTACAAAATTTGACAAACATATACAGGAGAAGTTGAGAGCTCTATTCCTGGGGGAACGTAGTATGATCCATACAGGAAAGTGAAATTAGGACTTGTGAAGGTCATAAAGAAAGAAAGAAATAGTTGATTTCAGGCCAGAGTACACTACAGAGCTTTCAGAGAAACTACTATGTTTCACTGAGGGTTAATCCAGCCTCTAGTGGCTGTCTCACTGACATCCGCTAGTGATTTTCTCACTGTGAAAATCACAGTGAGAAGACGCTGGACGTCCATAAGAAAGCATTGAGCTCTTGACGCGCATGCGCATTCAGATCTGACGTCGGCAGGGGGTGGAGAGTTCCCCAGCACAGAAGGAGCCCAGCATTGGAGAAAGGTAAGTGGCTGAAGGGGTCTTAACCCCTGAGGGTGGGGGCGGACCTAATGACCCTATAGTGCCAGGAAAACGAGTTTGTTTTACTGGCACTATAGTGCTCCTTTAAGTAGAAATCCTGAATTTGACCCCAGACAACAGAGGGTATTGTTATATATCAAAGAAAATCCAAGCACCAGCAGGAATATATCTTGGATGTGCAAAGTTAAAATGTAAAGCCTAGATTCCACTATACATTGCAGCACAATATGTTAATGCAGCAAGTTACGCATAAATTATTAATAATCATAGAGCAAATATTTTTAACGCTTAATGCCTACAAATGCAAGTTCAGCTAGCTGCTGCAAAATTATATTTCTTTCTTTTGTGGTTTAATCTCTTTTAACATGCATTGAGCTCCATCTGCTGGTCGCTAAGAGCTTGCAAACTTAGCATGCTGTGACAGCTCCCACATTGTGACTTGTTAAAGCATGTTAGATAAGTAATTAAGTCGCTCTATCTATCTCAGCATGCTATGTGTGCAGCTGCGAAATGCCTTCAGGACATTGATGTTTAAATGAACCAGAAGCAACAGATTTTAAACAGTAACATCTGAATGATATTGGCACAGAGTTTAAACGATCACTCTTTGGGTGGTGAAATTTCTACCAGCAAGCAAAGTTACATTTTGCAGCAAATGTAAACAATTGTTAAACTGGATTTAAATCGTGATGGTCCCAATATATAACAATTAGTGCTAAAAATATGGATTAACTAGATAAGTTAATTTATATATAGTTTTTTTTTTTTGCCAGTTATTTGATTGGTGTTTAGGGTACCAAAATTAGATTGTTCCAGATAGCAAATAGAAACGATTGAGTATAAAAGCAAACACAATAAAACAAATATTACACTAACAGTATAATATTAAACGCCAATAAAGTGTGTTTTCACTAAATAAATGTGTACAAACAACAATGTGATCATGCATTTTATTTAATATTGCCTAAAGCTGACTTTTTCCTATTTATCGTTTCTAAGTAATTGTATTATGTCCGTGCTCTAGTCTGATGGCAGATTACCTGCAATCAGGTGTTTACGTCAGCAAAAAGTCACTGATGGGATTATTTACTCAAAATGGATTTCCAATTTAAAGGGCACCCTAAGCACTTTTCATCATTGCAAAATGCATGGAACTTAGGGTAGCTAGAACACCATCTCATTTCTGAGATTGGGCTACATGGGCTGTCAAGAACACTCAGAATAATAGGGAAGGTCTTTCTTCTCATATGCAGTCTGTGACTTTCATTATGCTAAAAACAGCACAGTACAATAAATGGTGTCTAGATAGGGTGTTTGCAACTATTCCAGTTTGTGAGCAGTGGCGTACATACCGCGGTCGCAGGGGTCGCAGGGGTCGCAGGGGTCGCAGCTGCGACCAGGCCCATCTCTCCTTAATCCCTATGTATATTTAGACAAATGGAATGTAGCGTAATGCAGTAAGCCTGTCCTGTAATATGCCTAGGTGACTGTGTTCAGTATGTTATGCCTATGTTAATTTTCACATTGTTATATTCTATGTACTAATCGTATGTTATTCGGTAGTTTCCATCCGTACACTATGCATATGGAAACTACCGAACCGGTGGACCACCCCAGAGAGAAGTGTGTCAGCTATTAAGGTTCAGGTTAACCTCAGGTTAACAAGCTCGTTATGGATGTATCTGGGTGGCCGCCATTCGGTATGCGTACACGTGGCGGCGGCCATCTTACGCATGAAAGGCTCAGCAGTGTTTGGTCGTCGAGTGTCTGGAACTCAAATCGGACACTCAAACAACCGAACACCGCTGAGACCTCCAGAGCTCCGTAACTGCCGAACGGAGAGTCCTAACAAATCCCCATTCGGTAGAAACAAGGTACCGAACGAGGGAATCAATATCCAGGTGAAGTTAAGTGTGGATGGCTAATATAACTGTCTGTTTTTACTGCCGAACGGAGACCGACCGCAGGGCCCAAACACATGGAACCCTTTTCGGATACCACCTCGTGTGCGGTCGGTCAAACTTCACCCTCCACCTAACTACCGAACCCCTGGTCCGATCTTCGTGAATTTTGGATATAATAGTCACCCAGATCAGGGCTACCTGGCGGTACCCTAACATTGATGCTATGTACTAATTTAGGGGTACATCCAGGTTTGGGGCAAATGTACAGTACTAGTTAAGGGGATTATGAGTCACTCTGAGGGGAGGAGATGCGTCTGAGGTAACATTTACAGTATTGGTTACTGTCCTAATTGATGTGAATCCCTCCCTTGCATGGGAGCATGCTTTATAAGGAACCCTGGAATAAAGATTGTTAGTTCTGCTCCTGAAACTGTGTGTCGTCCAGTTATTGGGATTGCTGGTGGGATATTGCTGTGTCGTTTTACCTGCTGGAAACTTTGCTTGTGGATTTACTACTGACTTGTTCCTGAGCCTCACTGGGATCTTAAGTGGAGAATAGCTGTGGGAAATCAGCTCTCCGCTACATT
The DNA here is from genome assembly GCF_036172605.1 of Pelobates fuscus. Taxonomy (NCBI): domain Eukaryota; kingdom Metazoa; phylum Chordata; class Amphibia; order Anura; family Pelobatidae; genus Pelobates; species Pelobates fuscus. Next base: position 103,990,986 of record NC_086319.1, on the reverse strand, counting down.
GGTTGGCAGCGCTGGGATCCAGACTCACAGAGGAACAAGGATTAATGGAGATTGATTTTGCTACACTAAAGCGATCCACATTAAAAGACCTTCTGGAAGCAAAGGGTATTCCAGCCAGCAGCAAAACAAAAGCCACACTTATCGCTGAAGTGATGGCAGAATACCGAACAGAGGAGAGTTTGGCCACTGAACAGAGGAATGAGACCGAAAGAACAGAACAAGAGGAGTTCCAGAGGCAAGTCCAATTCAGACTGGCATTTTATGGGGAAAACCCATCAGCAGAAATCATCTCCAAAACCATGACGGAGTTCGTAATGCGACAAAGGAGACTGCAGACACCAGAAAGAAGTCCAGCGGTGCCTGGGGTGCAAGAGGGTAAGCCAAAGATCCCATATCAAGCATTTAAAATGTATGCAGAAACAGAGGAAGACATAGATGCCTTTCTCCAAGACTTTGAAAGACTGTGCGCACTACATAAAATACAGACGGAAGACTGGGTACCCATCTTAGCAGGACGGTTATCAGGGAGGGCAGCTGAAGCCTACCGTACCATACCGGACGCAGAAATCCGGAATTATGACCGTGTGAAAGAGGTTATCTTAGCCCGATATGCTATGACCCCAGAAGCCTACCGCCGACGTTTCAGAGACTTAAAGAAGGCAGAAAAAGACTCGTATGCAGAATGGGCTTGCCGCTTACAAAGGGCGGCCCTCGGATGGGTACAGGCAAATCAGGCCCGGTCCATGGAGGACCTATTACAAATGTTGCTACTTGAACAATTTTATGAGGGGGTTTCCGCTGAACTGCAGGAATGGGTGAGAGACCGTAACCCTAAAACCCTCACCGAGGCTGCTCATAAGGCGGATGACTATATGGATGCCCGCAGGCAGCACAAGGCGGTGAGTGTTAAACCTGCTCTGCGACCTCTAGGGGGGAACTCCTTCTCCACTAACGCTCACACCACCCCAAGACAGTTACCTCCACCAGCACCTGCAGCAGCTCCACCGAAATTCCGCCCAACCACTTCTGTACAATGTCACCGGTGCCAGAAGTGGGGACACTACCAGCGAGATTGCCCGCAGTCTAGAGATCGCTCCACCTGGATCCGACCAGGGCCACCACCACCACCGAGGGCAGCGGCACATCATTATCAGGACGAGACATCCATCACCTATGGCTCTGCAGTTCCCGTTACTTCTGTGGAACAGTGGGAAGTGTTGCATGAGGCCAACCCACTGCAGGCACAGGCGGATAATAGACAGCACCACAGGCAGACCGTGTACCTTGAGGGAAAGCCTATGCAGGGGCTCAGGGATTCGGGAGCCACTATCACCTTGGTCCAAAGCCACTTGGTCTCTGACAGGGCTAAAACCAATAAGACTGTGGCTGTCAGGGTTGCTGGGAGAGCCGTGTACCAGCTAGATACAGCATGGGTACATTTGCATTGGGGTGCGGGGTCAGGGACTGTGGAGGTGGGGCAGATGCCGCAATTACCTGCTGAGGTGATCTTGGGAAACGACTTGGGCAGGCTCACCTCTGCATTTGAGCCCCAAACCACGGAGGAAGCGCATCCCGTGGTCACCAGGCAACAGGCCCGCACCCATAACCACAACACACTGCCGGAGGTCCAGGTAAGAGAGCCTTCCCCTCCCTTAGATTGTGTCCCTTTGGCCCCTCCTGACGAATTTGCGGCAGAGGTAATCACTGACCCTACCCTACAGATGTATAGAGACAAAGTTACCTCTGACCAACCTGGGGCGGAGGGGGAAAGATTTGTATGGGATAGGCAGTTACTGTACAGAGAGTCTGATAAGCAGGTAGCTGGGTCAGACCCGATTACTTTAAGACAGCTTGTCGTACCACAAAGGTACCGAACCAAATTGCTCCGGATAGCCCACGATATTCCGCTATCCGGACATTTGGGGGTCAGTCGTACCAGATATCGGCTGACCCAAAATTTCTTTTGGCCAGGAATTAGCCAAGAGGTGCGCAAATATTGCAACACCTGCGATACGTGCCAGAGGGTAGGAAAGAGGGGGGATAAGCGCAAGGCCAAGTTACACCCGCTACCTATAATTGAGGAACCCTTTCATAGAATAGCCGTGGATATCATAGGCCCCCTCCGGAAACCTAGCCCATCGGGCAAAAAGTATATTTTGACGGTAGTGGATTACGCCACTCGCTACCCCGAGGCGGTAGCCTTGACCAATATCCATGCTGAGACTGTGGCTGAGGCGCTGATGCAGATTTTCTCCCGGATGGGGTTACCCAGGGAGATCATCTCGGATCAGGGTACTCAGTTCACGGCAGAAGTCACCCAACACCTCTGGAAATTTTGTAAGGTCAGGCCCATAATTAGTGCCCCCTACCATCCCCAGACCAATGGGCTCTGCGAACGGTTCAATGGCACCTTAAAACAGATGCTCCGAACCTTCGCTGAGACTCACCGAGACTGGGAACGATTCCTACCTCACCTCTTATTCGCTTATAGGGAGGTGCCGCAGGAATCCACAGGATTTTCCCCATTTGAACTGTTGTTCGGGAGGAGGGTAAGGGGGCCGCTAGATTTAATTAGGGAACATTGGGAGGGAGACCGTAGCACAGACGGCACCCCTATCGTACCATATGTGCTGGCTCTCCGAGACTGCCTGGAAGCGCTAACTAAGACGGTAAAGGAGAACCTACAGGCGGCTCAGACGCGCCAGCGCACCTGGTACGATCGGGGCGCCAGGGACCGTAGCTTCCAGGTGGGGCAGAAAGTTTTAATTTTAAAACCTGTCCGACAGGATAAGCTACAGGCCGCCTGGCAAGGCCCTTATAGAGTGGTGGAACAGAGATGTGACACCACTTATATAATTGGCCCCTGCGCAGGGACTGGAGGTCGACGCATGATCCATGTAAACATGATGAAACCCTACCAGGAACGCTCAGAAGAGGTGATGGCTATTTGTGCACCCACCTCTGAAGAATGTGACAGCTTGCCCCTTCCCGATCTGCTGGGAGACGGACAGCTATCTGGAGATTTAGGGGAGGTGGTCCTAGGGGATCGGTTGAGTCCACAGGAGCGTCTCGAGGTACAGCAACTACTGCAAGAAAAGCAGGAGACCTTTTCTAATGTACCTGGATACACCCCTCTGGCTACCCACGAGTAGAGACCCCAGGGCAACTTCCCATGCGCCAGACCCCGTACCGCATACCTGAAGCGGTGCGGGAAAATATGCGCAAAGAGATTGAGGAGATGATACAGCTAGGGGTAATTGAACCCTCGGATAGCCCCTGGGCATCTCCCGTGGTCCTCGTACCAAAACGGGACGGTACGACCCATTTTTGCGTGGATTAAAGGAGACTGAATGAAAAGACCGTATCCGACGCATACCCTATGCCGAGGATAGATGAGTTACTAGACCGGATGGCCAGAGGCCAATACCTTACCACGATTGATCTGTGTAAAGGATATTGGCAGATTCCATTGGCCCCGGACGCCATCCCTAAGTCCGCCTTTGTCACCCCATTCGGCTTGTACCAGTTCAAGGTCATGCCGTTTGGGATGAAAAACGCGCCGGCTACCTTCCAGCGGATGGTGGACCGCCTCCTAGATGGGTTCCAAGACTATACCTGCACCTATCTCGACGATATTGCCATATTCAGCAATACCTGGCAGGAGCACTTGGCCCATATAGGAGCAGTTCTAGACCGAATCAGGGAAGCCGGTTTGACCCTGAAACCAGCTAAATGTAGCATTGGGATGGCCGAGGTACAGTACCTGGGCCATCGAGTGGGCTTTGGCAAACAGAAGCCAGAACCAGCCAAGGTAGAGGCTGTAGCCCAGTGGCCTACCCCTAAGACTAAAACCCAGGTGTTAGCGTTCCTAGGGACAGCAGGGTACTACAGGAAGTTTGTCCCCAATTATAGTGCCCTGGCCAAACCCCTCACTGACCTGACCCATAAAAACCTTCCCCGCCAAGTAACCTGGACCCCGGAGTGTGAACAGGCATTCCAACATCTGAAAAATGCACTTGTTAATGCCCCTGTCTTGGCCGCTCCCAATCCAACTAAACGTTTTCTTGTACACACAGACGCTTCTATGTTTGGATTGGGGGCAGTACTGAGCCAAGTCGGGGCCGATGGCGGAGAACATCCAGTGGCTTACATCAGTCGCAAGTTATTACCCAGGGAAGTAAGCTACGCCGCCATCGAGAAGGAATGCCTGGCTGTGGTGTGGGCCTTGAAGAAGTTGCAACCATATTTATACGGACAGGCTTTTTCCTTGCTCACGGATCACAACCCGTTAGTCTGGCTGAACCGGGTGGCTGGGGACAATGCCAGGCTGCTGCGCTGGAGTTTGGCGCTGCAGCCTTTTGACTTTAACATTCAGTACCGCCCGGGGAAGCAAAATGGGAACGCTGACGGGTTGTCACGACAAACTGATCTGGAGAAATGATCCGTGAGCACCCCGGACATCCCCAAGCCGATCCGTGTGGGATCAGACTGTGTATGCCGGCTTGTGGGCAAGGGGGAGCAGTGTAGCAGAATGCAATAAGCCTGTCCTGTAATATGCTTAGGTGACTGTGTTCAGCATGTTATGCCTATGTTAATTTTCACATTGTTATATTCTATGTACTAATCGTATGTTATTCGGTAGTTTCCATCCGTACACTATGCATATGGAAACTACCGAACCGGTGGACCACCCCAGAGAGAAGTGTGTCAGCTATTAAGGTTCACACTTCTCTCTAACCTCAGGTTAACAAGCTCGTTATGGATGTATCTGGGTGGCCGCCATTCGGTATGCGTACACGTGGCGGCGGCCATCTTACGCATGAAAAGCTCAGCGGTGTTTGGTCGTCGAGTGTCTGGAACTCAAATCGGACACTCAAACAACCGAACACCGCTGAGACCTCCAGAGCTCCGTAACTGCCGAACGGAGAGTCCTAACGAATCCCCATTCGGTAGAAACAAGGTACCGAACGAGGGAATCAATATCCAGGTGAAGTTAAGTGTGGATGGCTAATATAACTGTCTGTTTTTACTGCCGAATGGAGACCGACCGCAGGGCCCAAACACATGGAACCCTTTTCGGATACCACCTCGTGTGCGGTCGGTCAAACTTCACCCTCCACCTAACTACCGAACCCCTGGTCCGATCTGGGTGAATTTTGGATATAATAGTCACCCAGATCAGGGCTACCTGGCGGTACCCTAATATTGATGCTATGTACTAATTTAGGGGTACATCCAGGTTTGGGGCAAATGTACAGTACTAGTTAAGGGGATTATGAGTCATTCTGAGGGGAGGAGATGTGTGGGAGGTAACATTTACAGTATTGGTTACTGTCCTAATTGATGTGAATCCCTCCCTTGCATGGGAGCATGCTTTATAAGGAACCCTGGAATAAAGATTGTTAGTTCTGCTCCTGAAACTGTGTGTCGTCCAGTTATTGGGATTGCTGGTGGGATATTGCTGTGTCGTTTTACCTGCTGGAAACTTTGCTTGTGGATTTACTACTGACTTGTTCCTGAGCCTCACTGGGATCTTAAGTGGAGAATAGCTGTGGGAAATCAGCTCTCCGCTACATGGAGGTCATTTAGTTACTCCATAGGGATTAAGGAGAGAGCGCAGGTAACTTTTTTCTTTGATTTTTACTATATATTGGGGCTGATGTGTATTGTAGTCATTGCTGCCGCCCAGGAGTGATGGGAGTGAGCGCAGGACTTATCTTTTTGTATTTGTATGTACTTTTTGTATCACACAGCTTTGTTACAATGCAGCTGCCCATCCCATGTGTTCTCTATTAAGGGTTAATAAGTATATAGGGGTGTATATAAAAAATACCCCTCTCTGTCTCAGTGGAGATATCTTTACCAGAAGCTCAAGGAAGCAAGGTGAAGGGTCAGTGTAGGACCCGCTTAGGGGGGTCTGCCTAGACGTTGGCAGGCGGGCATTCCCTCCAATGGCCATTGGAGTAACTAAATGACCTCCATTTGTCTAAATATACATAGGGATTAAGGAGAGAGCGCAGGTAACTCTGTTAGAAGTAGTTGGGGCGGGAAGTGACACCCAGCAGACTTCATGTAAGAAGTTAAACTATTCTAAAACTGTTTGACTACTTACAATAGGGGCTCCAGGGCACTTCTGGCACCATAACCACCATAGAAAGCTGTAGTGGTTACTGTAGCTTGGAGTGTTCCTTTAATATATGGTGCTGCAATGCATTATTGGATTGAAAATATTGTGCATCATGACTACTAGCAAATAGAAAAACTGTACTTTAGCATTTTCTTTCATCTTAATGCACGCTGCGAAATATGGGAAGCTACATATGGACATCTAATCTTCTGAGCAAAACAGATCAAATGTCTCCACATCTTTCCGTCACTGAAATCATTTGACAAACAGCCCTCATAAAGATAACGTACTGCTACATTACTCTAAAATATTAAACAGAGACAATGACTTATTAAAATAAATGGACAAAACTATTTCTATTCCAACTTAACAAATCAGCACCACTGTACTCTATCTAAAAAAGGGGCAGTAAGTGGGAAGAAAAGTGCATAGTATAGTGCAGGCTAGCCACTCCACAATAAGGGATCACTCCCAGTCCCAAAAACAGTACAAACCAAAGATAGGTATAGTTTAGAAAACATATACCACCGGGGGCGCCACAATATACCACCGGGGGCACCCGGTGGTCGAATACGGAAGTGTGTTCCGGCACAGATTACTAATAAAGTTATTTGCGTTCCAAGGTGGAACTTGCACGCATGCGTGGCAACACATACGGAGATGTGAGCCATAGTGCGCATGCGTGGAAGAAGAAAAATGCGCAAACTTAACGATTTAAAAAGCCGGAAAGAAGAAAGTATACACACAGCTCTTGAAAAAGTCAGCGAGACGAAACACGTTGAGCGGTTGAAGCCTGTCAGCCCCCCCTCAAAGACTTTCTTGGATCATATAACAGAATTGGACTTCAGCTAAAAGAGAGACTGATTACCATTTGAATCTGGGAACTTGGATCCATCTACAAAGGGGACTTTAGCCCAGGAAGGGGCTGACAAGCTTGTATAGCACAATTAAGACATAAGTCCTTATTGTGCTTATATATTTGTGAGTGTGCATTTTTGTTTCTTATCATTTTATTCGTGTTATTAAATACTTCACTATATATTGTTTTATTTTTATCTCCTTATATGACAACCTGTGCCTACTATTTGGTAAATATATCCACACGTGTGTGATTGTGGCGCCCCCGGTGGTATGTTTTCTAAACTATACCTATCTTTGGTTTCCACTGTACTCTATGTTGTAGTTAATCGCTAAGCTAACTCTGTTCCTTTCACAACTAAGATATCTTATACAAAGTTTTAAAAAACCCAAGTAATATTCTATTCAGGACATTCGCTATGGAAAGATACTTTAAGTTGTGGTACAATCGAAGAGAAACCATTAATATGAATCATTAAACAGCATAGATGACTCCCAGGGGACTATCTTCTAGCCAAATATGTTAATATGTGGCATTTTTGTATTTATCCGTTCTCCAGCAAGAATGTTAGAGATGCTTACAAAGACAAATGAATGATTTAGTTTGAACAGAGATGTACAGATTGTGTGCAAACTCAGCATCTGTGTTGGAATCGGTTATATTTCATTTCCAATGTACATCCATTATAGTTGGCAGCAATTTTTCAAAGTTACTCTGAAAAAAAATCACTATTTTTCTCCAAAGGCCAGATGTTGTCTGCCTATTTGACATTTAAGTAAATATTTTATTTGGTATCAAGTTTAGTATGAAGCATTTGTGTGTTTCAGCCTGAAATTGGTTTATTTTATTTCTGAAAAAAAAAAAAATGTCTCTTCTTAGTTTAACGCAAGTCCAAATATCCAGCAAATTCAGAATGATGTAAAAGTCTCAGGATAAAAACTGAAAGTCTGTAATTTAAGTATTATGTGAAGAGGAAATGGCAGTTCCAAAGGTACATGTTTTAAAATACAGTCTAAACAAAACGAAAAACAAAATTGCTAGAATAACAGAAGTACTGTATCGAGAAAAATATTAAAGGAACGCTCCAATCACCATAGCAATGATTGTCTGGAGTTCCCTGGCACAATCCCAGGTTAAGCTGTCATACAATTTACAAATGATGTACCAACTTACCTGGGGTACATTGGATGCCATCTGTCTCTGTTCTTGCATATAGCTAAGCCTAGTAGTGCAGCGCTCAGCTCATTTGCTGGGAGCACTGCGCTGACACTCTCAGCCAAAGAGTTGGCTAGGTAGGTAGGACTTAGCTCAGTGTAACTAGCAAAAGCTTCTAGCAGGAGTGTCCAGCTCCATAAGAGATTGTGCCAGTGGACCCCAGGTGATTAGTCAAAGCTTTCACAAACGGATGGACTATTTATTCTGGGAGGGCATTAGGACACTCCTTTCAGCATAACCACTACAGTCAACTGTAGTGGTTTGGTGCTTGGAGTATCTACTTTACTGACAAATCCAAATGTAAATGTAGTAATGGCATATTTATTCCTGTAATTGATGCCAGGGTTGTAAGTATAGTAAAAATAAAACTCTAAAAGGAATATATAAAAACAGACTAAATATAAAGAGGAGGAATTTTAGACTAGCACACCAATCTAGATTATGGCACGATTTCATGGAAAACTGACCAATTTGTAACTTGTAATGTTAATCATTATTTTATGCTCTGAATCCATCATTTAAACTCAAGTGGTTGCTAAACATACAAGTATTCTGTCTATCGAATTCAATTTCTAATGGCTCAGACATGATTTAGTATTTATCTATAGTTTTGTCGCCTATCCTGTAATAAAAATTTTCTCAAGAATAGTAACCTTTTTAACCATGGTGGTACTTTTTCACTACTGAATTTAAAAGCATAGGTTTATCAGCAAGATATTTTTACAAGGTGATAGCTTTGGCACCAAATTAATACAACAATGCATAAAAGGCAGATTTTATTTTTTGCGTAATATTTTAGAGCATGTTATGGTTTTCAAAAATCTCAATATAAATAGAATATGTAAATGTTTTAACAAAACTATTAGCAGATGTCCCAGTTGCTTATAAGTAAAAAAAAAAAAAATTAAGATGTAGTGGATTAGGTGCTTAGAGTTTCCCTTTAAAAATACATTATAGTCACCAAACCAAATACAACTTAATGTAGTTGTTCTGGTGTCTACAGACTGTCCCTGCAGGCATGTTTAAGTAATTTACAGTATGGCTTAGGGACACCTCCAATGGCAGTCAGTCAGAGGGCCAATAGAAGTGCTTCATGGGTTACGCATCACTGATATTCAGTGTCTCCACGCTCTGCATGGTGGTGGTGCTGAATGTTCTCCATAGAGATGCATTTATTCAATGCATCTCTATGAGAGGATGCTGATTGGCACAGCGCGGCATATTGCTGCTTGGGCGCATTAGCCTCCCAATGCTTTCCTATGGAAACACATTGGATTCACTGAGATTGTCAATTCTGGTGATATCAACCAAGGAGGCAAAACTAGGTTGAGCCAGCGCCGGCGGACCCGCGCAGTGCTGAAATAAAGGAGAGTTTTTACCCTTTTTAAGGGGGTACGGGAGAAAGGCCATCTAACATGTTTAAACACTATAGGGTCAGGAATACATGTTTGCATTCCTGATCCTATAGTGTTCCTTTAAATACACAAAGGTATAGGGACTGTAATACATGGTCTAGTATTTTAATAATAATAGTACAACTGTAAAGCTTATTAGCAGATAAAAACAATCTTAAAAGGAATGCTGTAACTGTGCACAAATATACCTAGCATTTTAAAAATAACTACTTGACCTGTTGATGATAAAAAGTCATCCTTTGAAATCTGAAGACAATGCATTTTACATTTCAGCATGGTTTATTTAATGTAGTAATAAGAGCAGAGATATTAAATTAGTTTCATAGGGATGCTCTTCATTTGATTTCATTTAAGAATAGAGCATAAGTGGCTCCTCTAATAGAAGGGCTGCTTATGATTAAATTACAATATTAACACTTTAAGGACCAATAACTCTCTATGTCACCATAACAATATAGTAGTTACAAACCATATACCGGTATGATGTATTTTACTCTAGATTTAGCCACATCCGGTTCAAGCTAATTATAAAAAAACATGGACAGTCCATACTAGAAGGAGGTCCTTAAGAACAAAATTGTGATCATGACATGAAAAGTAATTGGTCCTCCATACACCATAACCACTACAGCTTGCAAGATCCTCTTTTCTGCTGAATTACAACTGTTTTTTTTTTTCGATTGAAAAAGTTAATAAGTGATTTTTTTTGCCAAAATAGTTGTGGCAGATTTGGTGTAGCCAAGCTCTTTTTATACCCCCATGATCACAGCTCATCATGTAGCCTGCCTACAGCATGCCTTCATATTGCGACATAATAAATAAGCAGCCTCATTTAAAATTTTACAAATATAATCCTCAAATAATTAAGTGATCATCGCGTTCAAGTATTATTGTATTTGATTTTAATAATAATTTTAAGGAAACTAAGACTGTGATTTGTAGATAGGAATATCCAGTTTAATAATAGTTAAATTGACTGTTAGACTGGTGGTTACCGGTTACTGCTGTGCCTAGCCACTGCCACTTGCACCATGTTTGATTCACTGATTTAGAGATTGACATGCCTTTTTATTTTTTGTTAACTGTTTATAGAAATAATTTTTTTTTATTTTTTTTTAGTTATGTGTACAGGCTAGTACGTGCTGTGCAAGTACGTGAGCATGTGTGCAGTGTAACGTTTCTTAAAGTCAAAGACAATAACACATTACTGTAATAGTAAATCCAAGCAGCAACATCTATTTGGGCTTAATAAAGTTGTGTTAATACAAAGAATAGACATTTATATCTAATATATTTTACTAATAAAAACAAACCTACCATCATCAACGTCACATACTATTTCAAAGACAAATTTGGTGGAGGATGGGGATCGTTTTCCCTAATTCACCATCAGTAGTAGAGCTAGTGCCTCTCAGAGTCTTAATAACCTTTCCTCAGCCATAAGGACTGCTGCCAAACGCCATCCCTTTCACCACCACCAGCACTGCTGCTACCACCACTCCTAGGAATATGTCCTTTATAAATAGCATTTAATTGGCAAATCTGATCATTTCAATGTTATTGAATTTCAATATTTATAAAGATCAAAATTAATTGAAGCAATACTTACCGGCTCCCGATAAGCCTTTAAATTTGAACTAATAAAAAGGGTATCTTGAGCCACTAAACGTAATCAAGTCCAAGGTGAGAAACCAGCCATAAAGTGATGTACAGAATCCTTAATATATAATAATACAATAATAATAGTCGTTTAACAATAGAGATATACATTTTTATCTGTTGTTTTATACCAGCTCGTACATAGGATTTACAGTCACATAAGCAGGTGCTGTTAAATCAATGCCACATATCACCCTAGTATTAGCATCTTCTTTATCCTCAGGACATTAGCATACATGAAGTCTTCTTATTTAGTATACCACTAGCCCTAGCATGGATATCTCCTATGTAATCAGAGCAGTAGTATACAGGCTGAAATACAGTCATTAGCCCAGATATTGACCTATCCTCTGTCCTCTCTCCTTGGCTGTATTACACAGACTGAATTCATATGACTATAGCCATTGAAGGGACAAAAACAACTTCAGCGTAATAAAGCAGTTTTTGGTGTATATATAATGACCCTGAAGTGTAATTGCTCAATAATCTGCTATTTAGGAGTTAAATAAATTTTGTTTCTGTTTATGCAGCCTTAGCCACACCACCCTGTCTGTGACCCACACAGCCTCCATGAAAAAAATGGTTAATTAACAATTAAATAAAACAGTGCAGTTTATTTAATTTAGAATGGCCTATTGCTGATCTGTTATTTGAATGTTCTTCTTATTGAAAGAGTGTATTGCATAAGATATACAAAATTACTAATGTACATGAAAAAGATAAAGTATGCTACAGGGAGTAAGTAGTAGTTTTCAACAGGAAAGCTTAATAGAGAACATTTAGTCTACACAATAAGAATCTAATATTATTCTGAGTCAAAGGGACATAATAAAATACAACATTTAGCCGTGAGGCCTTAATCATGTATATATGATACGTTGTAGATGGGAGTGCGTGGATAGGTGGAGACTCCAGAAACCATTCCCATTGAAACCAGCATAGAAACATTAGATAGCTTTGGTCTTTATTAGAAGCTATTCAAGATTCCATCAAAATAAATTTTCTCATCTTGTTTGCCATTCAGAAAATGAAATGGGGGGGAGGGAGGGAGGAGAGGGCTATCTGAACTCCACTGTCTAGGTCTCAAAGATGAAGCCCTGTTAAGTGAGTGACTTAAAATATATATTTTCTTTATCTGGAGTAATGGAGCAGTTTTACAGAGGGTGAGCCAGCATGGGCGTAGGAACCAGGGGGGATGGGGGGGATGCATCCCCCCCAGCAAATCATGCGGGGGGGACAGGTTATGGGGAAATCCCCCCCAGCATCGCCGGCCCCCCTCTTGCTGCAGCCGCCCGAGCGCTCTGTAGAGAGCCTCAGGCGGCTGCAGCTTTGCCCGGGCTGGTGCGTCCATGAGGGCGCACCGCCTGGGCGCAGCATGAGGAGAGGGGCTGACAGGAGGGAAGCGCTCAGCGCTCCCTCCTGTCACTCCCTCACTGTAGCGTGGCCGAGCCCTGTATGGTCTGCGGGTACAGGGAGCATCTGTCTCCTGTACCCGGCCGGACTAACAGGATGTGCACACTGAGTGTGCACTTCCTTTTAGTCCGGCCGGGTACAGGAAACAAAAGCTCCCTGTACCCACGGACCATACAGGGCTCGGCCACGCTACAACAGAGGTAGGGGAGGGGGGAGGAAGAGAGTAGGGAGGGAGGGGGGGAGAAAAAAGAGAGTGACAAGGGAGGGAGGGGGAGAAAAAAGAGAGTGACAAGGGAGGGAGGGGGAGAAAAAAGAGAGTGACAAGGGAGGGAGGGAGGGGGAGTAAAAGTGACAAGGGAGGGAGGGGGAGAAAAAAGAGAGTGATAAGGGAGGGAGGGGGGGAGGGGGAGAAAAAGTGACACGGGAGGGAGGGGGAGAAAAAAGAGAGTGACAAGGGAAGGAGGGGGAGAAAAAAGAGAGTGACAAGGGAAGGAGGGAGGGAGGGAAGGGGAGAAAGAGAGTGACAAGGGAGGCAGGGAGGGGGAGAAAGAGAGTGACAAGGGAAGGAGGGAGGGGGAGAAAGAGAGTGACAAGGGAGGGAGAGAGATTGACATCCATCACACACACACACACAATCACACAATAATGCAACCCTTACACACACAGAAACACACAATGCATTCCTTACACAAACTCAATGCACCCCGTGCACACACACACACACACACACACAATCACACAATCATGCAACCCTTACACACACAGAAACACACAATGCATTCCTTACACACACTCAATGCACCCTGTACACACACTCAATGCACCCCTTACAGACGCACACACTGCATCCCGTACATACACAGAAACACACCTTGCAGCCCTTACACATACAAACACAGATTCACACAATGCATTCCTTACACACATATCAGGACATCCCCTACACACTCCACCCCCTGTGAACAAACTCATTGGTGGAACATGAAGGTGGACCCTGGGACCCAGACCTTGAGCTGTGTAAAGGGCCCCCAAAAAATGGAGCTGATTCCCGTTCTCACAGAACATTGATTTTTGGGACCACAGTTACAAACAGCCTCCAGAGAGCCTGTTCTACACCAGACCAGTGGAGCCAGACTGCAGCTAGAGCCCATCATCATCCTCATCTGGTTGTAAGTAGGCAATCTAGCATATTATTCGTGGCACTAATCTCTAATTTACCTCACATTAAAGAAACACTATAGTCCCCAGAACCACTGCAGCTTAATGTAGTGGTTCTGGTGTCTATAGCCTGTCCCTGCAGGCCTTTTAATGTAAACACGGTGGCACTCCAGCACTGGCGTTAGTTAACATGGCAGAAAAATAATTGGAAAGGGTTAGGGGGGCTACTAATAAGGATAGGGTGAGAGGGGTAGGTAGAAAAATTATTGGAAGGGTTTAGGGGGGCTACTAATATGGATGGGAGGAGGGGGGAGGTAGAAAAATTATTGGAAGGGGTTAGGGGAGTACTAATATGAATGGAAGGGGTAGGGTGGGTTCTAATATGCATGGGAGGGGTTAGGGGGTACTAATATGCATGGAAGGGGTTAGGGGGTACTAATATGCATGGAAGGGGTTAGGGGGGTACTAATATGCATGGAAGGGGTAGGTGGGGTTCTTTTGTGCATGGAAGGGGTAGGGGTGGTTCTAATATTCATGGGAAGGGTAGGGGTGGTTTTAATCAGGAGGATCCCGGCGCTGTATCCGGGTAAGTAAAACCCCTTCCCTGTAGTGACCCTTTAATGTTATTATTTAATCATTTATATAGCGACTGCAAATTCCGTAGCGCTGTACAATGGGATAAACAACTCCTAGTTTACGGAATAAGAATATACCCGGCGAGTAAAAATGCTATCCCCGCCAGATTTTTTTTAGGTTCCTACGCCCATGCGAGCCAGTGAAGCTGTAACAGCCCGCTTGGAATTGTGTTAGGTCCTGGAACTCAAGTGAAGTAACAGCTCTCCCTTAGAAGCACATTCCACATAGATCCTAAAGGGTAACAACAGAATTCTGTGGGGTCAGTGATGGCACACGGCTTTAATAAAGAAAATAAAGTCAGATGCAAGTTATCCAAAGAAGGGTCAGGCAGGAATCAGAGTCCAAAGGTCCAGAGGTCGGGGCAGGCAGCAATCAGCAAAGTTGCAGGGCAAACAAAGGCAGGAAACCAGGGCAACGAAAACAACCAAGCACTAACTGACAGATGTGCTCTGTTTATAAAAGTGTTGATAAATCACATAACCTAGCCCCCATTGAAGGTATGTCCTAGGCACATAAATTACTATGTGACTCAGCGCCATCGTCCTTGCTATGCCCCCGTTACTTATCCTTCAACCTCCAACCCACTGACCAGTTTTCCCACATGGCTGCTGTCATCTTAGATGGACGGAATGCTCGATCTAACAGTGAATGCATATTTTATATTACTTGAAGGTGCTGTGACTTCCCAGCAGTAGTTCGTAAAGCTACCCTGATCTTGTTACTGTTCAATGATTCTCTGTGAGAAAGACTGGATTGGTCAATTGTGCTAATGTCAGTGCATGAGAAGCATTTCATTGGGCAAGTGCCAGCAGGTGCAATGGACGTTTTGCTAGGAGGAGAAGATCTTCATTAGCTAGCTAAATTAATTGGATTTTCTTTTTTTAACAGTATCGAATATGGTCTGTAAAACAGAAGACGCCTAAACAGGGACAGGCCGAGTTCAAGGGATATAGCTATCTCCTATAAAACCGCTTGTGTCTTTTTTCCCGTCTCCTCTAAGCCCTACTACTCATTACTCTAGTACTCTAGTAAATGTATACTCCATTGTAACAGTGCCAGGGAGGCGTGATCACATGACCATGCCTGATCGGCGCTAATGAAATGAGAAAAAAAATTACATAATTCGCTGTCCAGTCCGCTTCCAAAGCAGCTCCAGGCCGAAATAATTCATCATTGACACATTGACATTGACACGCACGCATGTTTTGGGGTCAAAAGGTCATCTTACGGTTATCTTAACTCAAAAGTGCCTTTTATCAGTGCTCCGTCATGGTTTATCAGAGAGTGCGTTTACTTGTGATTCTATTGGTATTTTGACTTTGGCTTGTTCTTGACTATTCTTATTTCTGATATCCTTGATCTTTTGGCATGTCTCCTTGTCCCTGTCTCATTCTGCTCCCCTGACCTCAGCGTCTTCCTAACTATTCTATATTTACATTAAGTTTGGCCACACTCAGGTCTGGGAATACGTATATTTCTTAGAGTTTGTTTTATTTAATTTTACTTAATCACTGTGTGTTGGGTCATAATATATTCTGATATCCATGCAGTATGAATAATGGGTAGTAAATCCAACATGGAGTATCTCCAATAAACCTGCTTGTGCCTCCTTCCCCATCTCCTCTAAGTCCTACTACTCTAGTACAAGCAACCATCGTCACTCAGAATGTTTTGCACTACAGCTCTCATGATGCTTTGCCAGCATTATGGGGGATTTAGTCCACAACATCTGGAGTGCTGAAGGTTGCCTACCCCTGCTTTAGTAGCACAGTCGGCAGAATAAGTATTTTTTCCCTTTTTTGTTTTTAAATCAATAGTCCATGCAATATGAATAATGCATAGTAAATCCATCATGGAGTATCTCCTATAAACCCGCTTGTGTCTCCTTTCCTGTCTCCTCTTAGCCCTGCTACTCTTTACTGTAGCATAGTCGACAGAATAAGCATTTTATTATTTATTTTGTTTAATGTATACTAGATGCAGTATGAATAACGGGTGGTAAATCCATCATGGAGAGTGCCTATTGAAATGTACATAAAAATAAATATTCATACATAGAATATCAAAAAGCAAATCAGCTGACCATGAATATGTATCTGTGTTACAGCATGAGCCAACTATTTATGTCATTTACAACTGAGTATGTAATATTTCATGTAGTAGAACAACTGACAGAAACATCCATGTTGTCACTAATGGTCCAGCCCTGTTTCCGTTAAATCTACTCCTGGATTGAAGTGATAAGGATATGCATTATTTTCTCCAATCATTTCCACACAAAACCAATCACTCAACTTAACCCAGCATGAGGGAACACAAGAAAAAAAAAAAAAAGATTTAAGCAAAGTGAGAAAAGACAGCTGGTGGGTTTTCATTAGCAAATGAAGTACCAACATCATGGTTACCATGGCAATGCCTTACAAAAAAAAATGTTTCTTGATATGCATTCTTGCCATATATTGAGATAACAGCAGAATAAAATCCCTCCTAGCTTCACGGCAAATCTCTTTGTGCAGGCTGTATATACAGTCTTTGATCTGGGATTTGATGCAATGAAACATAGTTAATAAGTGATTCCTTTGAACTAAACTAGAACCAACTAACAGTGAAACATGTTAAATGAAGTAATAATTCCTTCAGGGTGTTGAAACCAGTAAACACACATAATGAAATAACAATTTATTGCCAGTAAATTAAGTCTAGGAGAACTAGCATAATTAATTATATTGATTAACTCAATAAGAGTAATGAAAAAGAAAAATACTTGAATGATCAAGTTCAAGTATGGTGTCGTAGCTGCCGCTGATAATATAATCAGCCTGCGTTAAGTAATATTATAGGACACTGCTCACTGTTACTTGGAGAGCTTAACTATTTGAGTCCCATTCTCAGCGAAGCTAAATAAATTAGCACAGAAAACGGTGCATGCCATTCCTACTAATTAATTCAAGGGTCTGCATATAGAATACATCTTTGTGCGTAGTGAGCACTGGATAGCAATAGCAATCCAACCATATCCTACCCGCAACTTCCCCCAATGAAGACAGACACCAACTTGGATGAAACAGGCCACAGCATTTATTAAACATATAAATCCTGTATAACACATCCTTTACTATAAACTTATAATTCTTTATAAGTATAACAGCAGAAATAAATAACAAATCAATAACACAGTGTCATACAGAATGATCTTAGTTAAACTTTAATTAACTTTAGTTGAAGGTCCTTGCTAATCTCAAACAGACCAGATGCATATGTTCATAACCTCCACCAGGTTCTCAACTCCCCCCTCGTCCAACCATTTCCCTTTAAACGTTAATGCCAACCACCAGCTGGCTTTTGGCTCAGTGGGCTAGTCCTTTTAGTGCCAACCACTAGCCGGCTTTTGGTTCAGTGGGCACATCCTTTTAAGGCCAACCACTAGCTGGCTTTTGGCTCAGTGGGCACGTACAAATTGATAACTTCACCATTTACCATATAGGGAGAGGGGAGGTTGAGACCCAGCCCTTCTCCACCTGATCCCTCTTCCTGTAAACTGCCTCCGCACCTGATTGGCAAGTATATGCCCCCGCCACAACCCCGCTGTTTTAAGCCTAAAATCCGTGGATGCCTTACCGAAGCATAACAGGGCCTGTTCCACCGCTTCCTGGATGGCAAGAGTAAAGAGATTGTGCCCTACCTCCGTAAGATGCACCCCATCCGAACAAAACAAATTCACTGTATCCTTTCTAAAACCAGATGACAAACCGTGATCCCCCAACCCCCAGGACAAACTGAGAAACTTTCTTATTCAGTTTCTTTAAGCAGCGCTCCAAAGCACATGAGCTGTGAGCCTGCCGTTAAAAATTGCGATCAACAACATCAGACCAGACGAGGCAGACATCTGGGAACAAAAGCAAATTCTGGGACAATTCACGCTCAATGGTATCCGCCAAACCCCATACTGGAACCATCCCCAGGTCATTGCCTCCCCGGTGTATTACCAACACTGCCGGTGCACAAAGCAAACAAGGAGTTTTACCAACTTTGGGAGTAGCTGCACCCACCTCATGTCCCTGGCACCAAACCATTCAAGAAATAAATGGCCCCCAAATTCCAAACCCAAGGCAGCAAGCCCCAACCAAAAAACTCTGATAAACTGAAAATGAGAGAGAAACTCTGGAACCCAATGAACCAGGAGAGGACCATGAAAAATAAGGCGAACCACACAAAACTCCGTAAACGAGTGTACCGAAAAATATCAGACCCCGGATTCGCACCTGAGTGAACCCACCAACCCTTTCCGAAGACTTAAAGGACAGACTGCCTCAACTGCATCTACAATCTGAAAAAAAATCCACCCGAGCGTCCTTCGATGCGCATGGCAGTGAAGAGTGCAAGAAAAAAAGACAAGCAGAAACAACAGCACCTCAAAATCAGAATGACACACCCCCAGAAGCACCTGACATAACTTAGCCAAAAGCATGCCAGTGACTGCCCTCCTAGTATCCCCAGAAAACTGGCCCCGCTTCAAACCCTCAAGGGCCTGATGCAACACAAAATCCTTGATCGCATCTCACCAGCCGCATAACCTAAAAAGAAAACTCAGCCCTGATAACCGGCAAGAAATCGCTGACAGGAACACCCCAGTGGATCCTTACACCCTAAATAGCTGTAACAAAACCTCATAAACAAGAGGACGAACAGTAAAACCCCCCAGGTTCTGCTCGAGCCTGTTGCACTCATCCCACACCTTAATGTACCGGCCCCATGGGGGCTTGGAGACCGACCCATGAATCAGATCCATCAATCCTCGAGACCCACCCAGGGACCACATCTCGACTGGGCAGGGGAACCCATCCTGGTCTACCTGCGGTGCAACCTCCCGATACTCTGCCAGCCTTGAATGAGAGAGAGCATCTGCAGTCACGTTACAGAAACACAAGACCATGGGCGTCCGCAGGAATTTTTCCCGGGGGGGGGGGAGGAGGGAGGCATAATTATAATGACATCCATGTTTGGCTCCTTTTTGACAGTGTCATGAAGGGGAGGGGCATAGTCATTATCACATGAATCCAGGGTAAATAGTATTTTCACAACTATGGTGTCAGGAATACATGTATGTATTTCTGACACTAGTGTTCCTTTAATCAAATTAAAGGAACATTCTGGTCACCATAACAACTTCCTCTAAATGAAAATGATATGATGCCAGGACGCCCCTGGTGTTCTCTTTCCTTTAAGGGGTTAAATCTCTCTTAAATGGTTTAACCCCAAAGACATCCTCCAGCTCCAGATCTCCAGATAGGTCAGTTGTATTTGGCTTCTGAAATAAGTTCCGGTTCATAAAAATGTTTTACTTTTTGTGAATGGGGAGCTACTGATTGGCTTAGAGTGCCAGCTGACCGTTTTAGCCAATCAACAACATCCTTACCCAACGGCACTCTTTGCTTCCTGACACTCAGTAAATAAAAGACACATTAACACTGAGATTTTTTTTACCTTGGAAGATGAAAAGGTCCAAAGTTTCCCTGAAAGGCCCAGGTTCCAAAGCCTTATGATGTGGTGTCCAGAATGTGGAGGGATCACTTCACATAGAAACATAGAAATTCTTCATTTGACACAGTCTTCCTATTCTTCTGACACTGTCTTTTCTCCTCCTTGGCTTCTTTTGCTCCTTTTCCTTTCTGCTACTTTCTACTAGGCATGTGCATGGGAAAGATTTTCGGTTCGGTTCGGCATTCTGAAATTCTGGACTTTGGCAATTCAGGACTTCGACACTTCGGAACTTCGGCAACTTCGGCACTTCGGAACTTCGACACTTTGGAAATTCGGTAATTTCGGAACTTCAGGACCTCGGCAATTCAGCACTTCGGCAATTCGGCACTTCAGCAACTTCGGCACTTCAGAATTTGGGAACGTCTCTTGCAGCCACTTGGTAGATAACTCCCTAATTCCCACGGTATTAGGGAGTTATCTACCAAAACGCTAAAAGACCTAAATTGGTCTTTCAGCCAAATTTAGTAATACTAAGTAAAGATTACTTAGTATTAGTAAATTATGCCTCGAATCGCTATACCGCGAGTAGGGGCATGTCTATTATACATTGAGCAGCCAGTGGCTGCTCACTGTTAAAAAAATTTTTTTTAAATGGGTCCCCCCTCCCGAGCCCCCACCCATGACGCTCAAGTGGGGGCTTTTAAACTATTGCCCCCCCGGCCCACACCCCTGAGCGGCGGGTGGGGGCCCTAAAGTAAAATAATGGGGGGCCTATTGCCCCCCCTCGGCCCCCACCCCTGAGCTGCGGGTGGGGCCCTAACGTAAAATAATGGGGGGGGGACTTATTGTCCTCTTCCCCAGCCCCCACCCCTGAGTGGTGGGTGGGGCCCTAAATTAGAATGGGGAAGACCTAATGTCCATCCCCCTGGCCCCCACCCCTGAGCGGTGGGTGGGGGCCCTAAAAACTAATTAGGGAGGGACCCAACATCCTCCCCCTGGCTCCCACCCCTGAGCAGTGGGTAGGGGCCCTAAAAACTAATTAGGGGGGGGACCTAATGTCCTCCCCCCTGGCCCCCACCCCTGAGCGGTGGGTGGGAGCCCTAAATTAGAATGAGGGGGGACCTAATGTCCTGGCCCTGAGCGGTGGGTAGGGGCCCTAAATACTAATTAGGAGGGGGACCTAGTGTCCTCCCCCCGGCCCCAACCCCTGAGCAGTGGGTGGGGGCCCTAAAATACTAATTATGGGGGGAACCTAATGTCCTCCCCCCTGGCCCCCACCCCTGAGCGGTGGGTGGGGGCCCTAAATACTAATTAGGGGGGCCTAATGTCCTATCCCCTGGCCCTCACCCCTGAGCGGTGGGTGGGGGCCCTAAATACTAATTAGGGGGGCCTAATGTCCTACCCCCTGGCCCTCACCCCTGAGCGGTGGGTGGGGGCCCTAAATAAAAAAAATAACCCCCCTCCCCGGGTGACTAGGGGTCTCAAAACCCCTAGTCACCACCCTACCCCATAAAATTAACCCCTACTTACCCCCCTCACCCTAAAAATAACGAGGGGGGACCATTTAACTAAGTACCTGAAAAAAAACAAAAAACTTACTGTTACAAAATGCCTTTTGTAACTGTTCCTTTAAATGACAAATTGCCCTGCTTCCCTGGATTATGGAGGAGCCTATTTGCCAGCCTCCTCCCCCATGACTATGGACCGGGTGTGTATGGCCCTTTAAGAACAGTCTGTGAGCATATTGGGGCTTATGGACTTTTATGGGACTGGTGCTGGCCCTTTAAGCACATTTTTGGGACATAGAGAAAATTGGGACAATGCCCCTTTAAGACAGTGTCCCCAGACTTGTTTGGGACACTGCCCCTTGAAGCCTGTGTCCCCAGTGTCCCCAGACTTGGTTAAAACCCTTTGTCCCTGGCTATTTCCCACTTGGTTCAGTAAATGGGGCTTACTGAACTAAGTACCACACAGGCGGACCACCCAGAAGTGGAAATGTGCAGGCAATTTACCTCCCAGGCTGGAAGCCTGCTGTAGGTAAATTGCCGAACGCTAGGTGGCCGCCGTTCGCGCAAACAAACACGTGGCGGCGCCATCTTTATTCATTCAAATACGGTCAGCGGGGTGTGCAGCCAAATTCATGGAACTAAAATCGTCTGCACATTTCCGCGAACACCGTTGACCCTTACCTTCCCCCAAACTGAACTTTCAGCCGCAGAGACTAAGTCCCATTTCAGCCTGAAATAGAACGACCGCACAGCCCAAATCTATGGAACTGTTTTGGGCAGGAAAATGTGCTTGCGGTCAGTCATAAAGGACTTCCGGCTAACTTTTTAACTACTGAATGGATTAGTCTGATTGTTGAGAGTGTTTATATTTAAAGTGTGCTGATTCTGAATATGTAATTATTATGAAGATTGGATGTATATTGTTAAAGTTATAGTACATGTACAAAAACTGTATTTTTCCTGCCTGTGATAATTATGTTAACTATTATGTACCATAATTATATCACAGGCAGAGGGGAGGATTTTGTGGTTAATTGCTGGGAGTGTGTTCTGTAATGTACGTGTGTTATTGGTTGTTCTGTAAAACCCTGTGGGTGGTCCTATGTAAGGAAAACCTGCATAAAAGAAGGCCCTTTGGTGCCAATAATACAGATCTTCTTGACCCTCAACACGTAGTCTTGTCTCGTGATTGCACAGAACTGCTATATCACACCGGAACTTCGGAACTTCGGCTATTCGGCACTTCGGCTATTCGGACATTCGGAAGTACCCGAATGTCCGAATTGCCCAAAATTCGTCTGAATTCATATTCGGCCCGAAACGAATTGCACATGTCTACTTTCTATTTTTTTTGCGCCCTTCTGCTCCTTTCTGTTTCTGATCCCTTTCTGCTCCTTGCTGTCCCATTTGCTCCTTGCTGTTCATTTCTGCTCCTTCTCCTACTTTACCTTTGTGCTCCTTCTGATTCTTTCTGCTCTTCTACCTTCCTGCTCCTTCTGTCCCTTTCTGCTCATTTCTGTTCCTTTCTGCTCCTTTTCCTACTTTACCTTTGCACTCCTTCTGTCCCTTTCAGTTCCTTTCCAGCTTCTTGCTGGCCCTTTCTGCTCCTTCTTCTACTTTACCTTTGTGCTCCTTCTGATTCTTTCTGCTCCTTTACCTTTGTGCTCCTTCTGTCCCTTCCTGCTCCTTTCTTCTCCTTGCAGACCCTTCTGGCTCTTTGCAGACCATGCCTGCTTCTTGCTGCCCCTTCCTGATCCTTGCTGCCCCTTCCTGTTCATGTCTAGTCCTTTCTGCTCCTTGTTCTTCTTTACCTTTGCACTCCTTCTTATTCTTTCTGCTCCTTTACCTTTGTGCTCCTTTTGTCCCTTCCTTCTTCTTGCAGACCCTTCCTGCTCCTTGCAGACCCTTCCTGCTCCTTGAAGACCCTTATGGCTCCTTGCAGACCATGTCTGCTTCTTGATGCCCCTTCCTGATCCTTGCTGCCCCTTCCTGTTCATGTCTAGTCCTTTCTGCTCCTTGTCCTACTTTACCTTTGTGCTCCTTCTGATTCTTTCTGCTCCTTTACCTTTGTGCTCCTTCTGTCCCTTCCTGCCCCTTTCTTCTCCTTGCAGACTCTTCCTGCTCCTTGCAGACCCTTCTGGCTCAGTGCAGACCATGCCTGCTTCTTGCTGCCCCTTCCTGATCCTTGCTGCCCCTTCCTGTTCATGTCTAGTCCTTTCTGCTCCTTGTCCTACTTTACCTTTGTGCTCCTTCTGATTCTTTCTGCTCCTTTACTTTTGTGCTCCTTCTGTCCCTTCCTGCCCCTTTCTTCTCCTTGCAGACCCTTCCTGCTCCTTGCAGACCCTTCTGGCTCCTTGCAGACCATGCCTGCTTCTTGCTGCCCCTTCCTGATCCTTGCTGCCCCTTCCTGTTCATGTCTAGTCCTTTCTGCTCCTTGTCCTACTTTACCTTTGCACTCCTTCTGATTATTTCTGCTCCTTTACCTTTGTGCTCCTTCTGTCCCTTCCTGCCCCTTTCTTCTCCTTGCAGACTCTTCCTGCTCCTTGTAGACCCTTCTGGCTCAGTGCAGACCATGCCTGCTTCTTGCTGCCCCTTCCTGATCCTTGCTGCCCCTTCCTGTTCATGTCTAGTCCTTTCTGCTCCTTGTCCTACTTTACCTTTGTGCTCCTTCTGATTCTTTCTGCTCCTTTACCTTTGTGCTCCTTCTGTCCCTTCCTGCTCCTTTCTTCTCCTTGCAGACCCTTCTGGCTCCTTGCAGACCATGCCTGCTTCTTGCTGCCCCTTCCTGATCCTTGCTGCCCCTTCCTGTTCATGTCTAGTCCTTTCTGCTCCTTGTCCTACTTTACCTTTGCACTCCTTCTTATTCTTTCTGCTCCTTTACCTTTGTGCTCCTTTTGTCCCTTCCTTCTTCTTGCAGACCCTTCTGCTCCTTGCAGACCCTTCCTGCTCCTTGCAGACCCTTCCTGCTCCTTGAAGACCCTTATGGCTCCTTGCAGACCATGTCTGCTTCTTGATGCCCCTTCCTGATCCTTGCTGCCCCTTCCTGTTCATGTCTAGTCCTTTCTGCTCCTTGTCCTACTTTACCTTTGTGCGCCTTCTGATTCTTTCTGCTCCTTTACCTTTGTGCTCCTTCTGTCCCTTCCTGTCCCTTTCTTCTCCTTGCAGACTCTTCCTGCTCCTTGCAGACCCTTCTGGCTCAGTGCAGACCATGCCTGCTTCTTGCTGCCCCTTCCTGATCCTTGCTGCCCCTTCCTGTTCATGTCTAGTCCTTTCTGCTCCTTGTCCTACTTTACCTTTGTGCTCCTTCTGATTCTTTCTGCTCCTTTACTTTTGTGCTCCTTCTGGCCCTTCCTGACCCTTTCTTCTCCTTGCAGACCCTTCCTGCTCCTTGCAGACCCTTCTGGCTCCTTGCAGACCATGCCTGCTTCTTGCTGCCCCTTCCTGATCCCTGCTGCCCCTTCCTGTTCATGTCTAGTCCTTTCTGCTCCTTGTCCTACTTTACCTTTGCACTCCTTCTGATTCTTTCTGCTCCTTTACCTTTGTGCTCCTTCTGTCCCTTCCTGCCGCTTTCTTCTCCTTGCAGACTCTTCCTGCTCCTTGCAGACCCTTCTGGCTCCTTGCAGACCATGCCTGCTTCTTGCTGCCCCTTCCTGATCCTTGCTGCCCCTTCCTGTTCATGTCTAGTCCTTTCTGCTCCTTGTCCTACTTTACCTTTGCACTCCTTATTATTTCTGCTCCTTTACATTTGTGCTCCTTTTGTCCCTTCCTGCCCTTTGCAGACCCTTCCTTCTTCTTGCAGACCCTTACTGTTCCTTGCTGCCCCTTCCTGCTTATTGCAGTCCCTTCCTGCTCCTTGCTGACTCTTTCAGCTCCTTGCAGACTCTTCCTTTTCCTTGCAGACCCTTCCTGCTCCTTGCTGTCCCTCCTTGCTTGCTGTAGGCTGCCCCTCCATGCCTCACTTACCTGATCTGTAGGCTGCCCCCCATGCCTCACTTACCTGATCTGCATGCTGCCCCCATCCCTAACTTATCTGATCTGTAGGCTGCCCCCCGATGCCTCACTTCCCTGATCTGTAATCTGCCCCCCCACATGCCTCACTTACCTGGTCTGTAGGCTCCCCCCATGCATCCCTTACTTGATCTGTAGGGTGCTGCCCCCATGCCTCACTTACCTGATCTGTAGGCTCCCCCGCACGTACCTGATCTGTTGCCCCAATGCCTCACTTACCTGATCTGAAGGCTGCCCCCATGCCTCACTTACCTGATCTGTAGGCTGTCTCCCCCCATCCCTCACTTATATGATCTGTAGGCTTCCCCCATCCCTCACTTACCTGATCTGTAGGCTGCCCTCCCCCATCCCTCACTTACCTGATCTGTAGGCTGCTCCCTCATCTCTCACTTACCTGATCTGTAGGCTGTCTCTCCCAAACCATGCCTCACTTACCTGATCTGTAGTCTGCCCCCATGCATCACTTACCTGATCTGTAGGCTGTCTCTGCAGGCTGGGAGTTGCTGACTGCATGTGCTGCTCCCCTGCGGTTTCAGTCAGGAGAGAGAAGCAGGGATAACCTGTAGTTTCTTATCCCTTCCTCTCTCCACACGGCGCCAGTATTGCAGTGTATTATCACTCTCTAAATAGGCGCCGAAGCAACCGAATCACCAGGCTGACAGCTGATTAAAGGCCTGTACTACCCCCAGAGTGCCACAGTGAAAAACAACCTACCGTTCTCACAGCTGCAACCCCCACAGCTCGGGCGCCACCAATATAGAGCACACCACCGGGCACCCAGAATGGCCCCGAAACTGACTGAACCAGCTGTGTCCGTATAAAGATGAAGGCCAGTTTTTGGACACCTCAGGCACCTGCCAAAAGGACCAGCCATTATAGGTGACCAGGAAGGTATCCCAGGCAACCAGATTCTCACACAACTGTCACGTTAGCCACATGAAATGTCAAGGCCATCTCGTACCACGAAGTAGAGGGGCACACCGCCAGCCTCTGACAGAACTGCTCGTCCTACTTCCACTAACCCATGACATCAAATGGTGTCCTGAAAGCAGAACAAAGCCGATCACTTTTGGTGGAGGTTTTTCCCCAATAACACTAGCCAGTATGGAGAAATCCTGGATCCAATTCCCAAATGTCTTTGGGATTTTTCGATAATGAAACTTCTTGAGCTCTTACCCTCCTTGTCCACCAGAGGAGGAGCCTCCAATGGCAAAAAAAAATCTGCACGAATTCCATTTTCCATTTCGTCCTGAACTTCTGGTACAAATGCAAGGCCAGGGCCCCAACACAAAGAGTTAGTAACACCTCAGCAACACCTGAGGAATGACCAGCCAATGCAGGAGCTGCCCCAGCATTCACTATGAGCGTCACAGGCTCAGACGTACACAACCCTGAAGTCAAAGCACCGTCACCTACCCTACCCGAAGGTGCCCCTAAGACAACTAAAGATGGCGACTCTCAGCGGACTATCCAATGCTGCATCTCTGCGCACAAGCACCCCATGGTCCCAATTGTCCAGAAACCCCTGAAGGCCAGAGAGGAAACCCCCAGCACCGAAGCCAAAGAAAAAGTACACTCACCTTAAGGCACGCCTGGAGCCGCCTGTGACAATGGTACAGAAGGAAAACAGGAATCAATTGACTGGAAAGAGCCATCTTTGCTTATGGTCGAAGGAACAGCCGCACTGAGAGAGGGCCGCGATGAGAGCCACAGGGGATGGAAGGCCGTGGGAAGGGGACCGCAACGGTGACCTGGGAATACGTGTGGAGGATTGCTTCCGGAGGAGCCTGCCTCCATCCAGAACTGCCTCAGCCCTGAGGGCTGACAGGATAGAGTAAGGTTCCATGCCCCAGGCTGAAATCCTGCAGGCCCAGCAACAGAGGGAGTTTAGGGAATCAGAAATGGCTCTGAGGTCAGTTAGACTAGCTACCACCCACTAATCTTACAAACCACTCCCCCACACATACAAACCACCAATCACAGCCATCCATACCCACACTCGTACATGTTCCCTTGACCGCTAAGCTTGAGCCTGTACAATAACAAACCAACATAAAAATTATATCAGGAAGTATTACTTTACTGAGAGAGTAGTGGATGCATGCTGAAGTGGTAGAGGTTAGCACAGTGAAGGAGTTTAAGCGTGCGTGGGATAGGCATAAGGCTATCCTAGCTATAAGACAAGGCCAGGGACTATTGAAGGTATTTAGAAAATTGGTCAGACTAGATGGGCCGAACGGTTCTTATCTGCCATCACATTCTATGTTTCTATGTTTCAATGTAACATATTTTCAAAGTGAGTAGCTTTGTCGGCCATGTTTTTGTAATAAAATGTATAAGTCACTCATGCTCTTAATGTACTATATAAAAAAAAAAAGCTAGCATCAGAATATTTGAGGATTGTGTTTATCAACAACTGGTGTGATGGCTCTTCAGGTGCATATTTTGTGGGGGAAAAAAAAGTTCATATCCCCATCAATTTAATGTGAATGATTTTCAAAATGGTGTAATCCAGTCCTTGTCTGAGAGATTACTAGATTTAACTCTGTTACACAGAAAAAAATCGGAATTGGGGGCACACCCAGAGCATACATTTCTAAGTAGTGGTGCTGCCGTAAAGACCAAAGCAATCTCAGCAAACAAATTTGAGGATTCAGTTCCACCATATGTCCATAGTATGTTAAGTCCACCACTATGTCACAGCACCCCAATATCGGTGTGTCCTACACTAATGCCAGTTTGGAAGATTAACATGCTAACTTGCAATACTTGCAGCTTAAACTGTATTTTGTATAGATTTTGGTTCCAGCTTACATGTTACCACCAGTTGTTCCTGTACATGATATATTACATATTCAGTTTTAAATAACATAAATAGTTGTTTCATTCTATAGTACAGATACATATTTATGGTCTGCTGCTTTGCTTTCTTATGTACATTATAGTAGACACTCTCCATGATGGATTTACCACCTATTATTCATGTGCATGGCCAGTAGAAGTATCCATAGGTTGTAATGTAAACACTGCATTTTCTTTGAAAAGACAGTGTTTACTGCAAAAAGCCTGAAAGGAATGATTCTACTCACTAGAACAAATACAATAAGCTGTAGTTGTTCTGGTGACTATAGTGTCCCTTTAAAGTTGCACTGATTATCTTAACTTGATTAATGCAACTTGCTCCTCATTGGTCTGACATGTCATATGACATGGTCCTGATCATTTGCCCATATAGGCTGTTTTACATGCAGCTGTCAAACTCACCTTGCATATCTTACGCTTGTTTCACACCTTATCAATTTGTTCTGCAAACATCTAGTATCTGTCCTCAGTCTGCACTTTCATCCCAACCTCTGTTCATAATTTCACACCAAACTCTCTCTAGCAGAACTTTGCACAGTCTGCTCCGTTAAAGCGGCACTTTCATGCCAAACTTACTATTCTCTTACTGATTGCTCTTCTATTCTTCTATCATTATCTGTTCTTCATTTCTTCCTATGTGATTTAGTTTCTGTAAAACATAAAACATAGTAGGGACTACTTTGTCTTGTGTATTTTTCCTACACTTGACCTTCTTTGACCCAAGGAGAAGCTTAAGTTCGCTCCATTTCCTGTGGGCCAAGAAATTTTCCCACTATACTCACCTCTCCTCCGTGATCTCACGTTGCTCTGTTCGCCATTCGAACGTCCTATCACTTAGCGAGGATTGCTGGCGAAACTTCTGAAATTGGTCCTTACAGAATATGTACAGTTTTCTAGCAAAATGTGTATTAGAGTGGGTTACTTTTTAAAATTGTATTTTAAATCCACCCAGTCTCCCTGGGAGCGCTGGAGTGGATTACTTACCTGTCCAGTAGAGCTGCTGGGCGGGCAGGCAGGGGGCGGACAGGCTGAGTAGGCGGCGAGGGAGCTTTATTCTTCCTGCTCAGCTCCCTCGCGCGCCACTTAGTGATGCTGGGAGCTGGGAGTGATGCTGGAAGCTGAGCAGGAAGAGCTCAGGTGAGTATGCTCCCTCGCTGCCCGCCGCCAGCCTCGGGGGCACTCAAAAGTGGCCAGCCGGCCAGCCGGCCAGCCGGCCAGCTCTTGAGCCCTCCAGGACACAAGGCAAGCAAGGGATCTGCCTGGGCGTTTGGGGGCGGCTTTTTTTGCCGCCCCCTGCAAAGTGCCACCCAGGGCCTTGTTTGCCTTGCGGAAGACACGTCTCTGGATACACCAGTCAGGTAAGGGTTTACATTATAAATCTCAAGCTTTGTAATGGCTCCAAAATGCAGCACCTTGGCATAAAAGTAAAGAATATAAGAATATACTTCATAGGGCGGCATTCATGTCTCGACTAGGAAGCACCTCTAGTGGCCATCTGAGTGTCCACTAGAGGTATCCATCAGCAGTAATGTAAATACTGCCTTTTTACGAAATGGCAGTGCTTACATTAAAAAGCCTGCAAAGACATGACAGGTGTATAGTCGCCATTTGGGCAGTCGGAATCCAGGACAACCAACCCCATATCCTAACCCAATAACGCACAGACACTAGGGAATATGGGAAAATGTGTCCACAGCTTTATTAACCAAATAATAATAATAACAATAATAATAATAATAATAATAATAATAACTTAACAAGTAAAACATGGGTCATTGGCCCCCATACTCCGCCCTCGCATCCTATTCCTTCTGTTAACATATAAAAGGCAATGAACCCCATATAAATAACATATATATATATATATATATATATATATATATATATATATATATATAACATACACCAACATTATTCCAATACACCAACTTAAAGTGCCAACCATCCATTAACCACGGCAGGGGTATACCCGGATACCCCTACCCCACCAGGTTCTGAGCCACCGACAGGACTCGAAACCTATCAACCACCGATGACCACAACTTGTTTGTTTTCCATCACGTTCATCCTGGGGAGCCTATTTCTTCTCCTTCAGCTCCCCATCCCGCCGCTGTGAAAAAAACGGGATAACCTCACACGTAACAAAACCAGGGAGGGTGGGTGGGACAAACTCAACCAGGTAGGAAATTAGAAATGACTCACCTAAAATGGCTGCCTATTTAAATAGCCAAAACTACTTACCCATAACTCCACTCCTTGCTTACTTCCTCCTAAGCCCGCCTCTTAACCCCTGTCAAGGCCTTTTTTCGCTTAGCTGCGCTCTAGCTACATGGGGCTACATGCTATAGACACCAGAACTACTACGTTTAGCTGTTGTGGTTCTTGTGAATATAGTGTCCCTTGAATATAGAGAGGAAAAAAGAATCATCACAAATGTAAGAAATAAAATGTCTGTATCATTATTCTAAAAAATATTTTAAAAAAATATGCACATTCCTAGCTTAATTTTTAGCACGACATATGACACAAACATTTTGTACTTTTTATATTTTTTTATACATATACAGATTGTGTAATACTGCCCCTGATTTAGGGTGACCACATTTCCTAACTGCCTTCCATGAATATTAGAACCACCCTTACCCCTCCCATGAATATTAGAACCACCCCTACCCCTTCCATGCACAAAATAACCCCACCTACCCCTTCCACGCATATTAACCCCCCTACCCCTTCCATGCATATTAGTACCCCCCCTTAACCCTTCCATGCATATTAGTACCCCCTAACCCAGGTATTTGCAACCTTCTGCACTCCAGAGGTTGTGGACTACATCCCCCATAATGCTCTTACACCCATAATGCTGGTAAAACATCACGGGAGGTGTAGTCCAAAACATCTGGAGTGCCGAAGGTTGCCTATGCCTGCCCTAACCCCTTCCATGCATATTAGAACCCACCCTACCCCTTCCATTCATATTAGTACTCCCCTAACCCCTTCCAATAATTTGTCTACCTCCCCCTCCTCCCATCCATATTAGTAGCCCCCCTAAACCCTTCCAATTATTTTTCTATCTACCCCTCTCCCCCTATCCTTATTAGTAGCCCCCTAACCCTTTCCAATTCTTCTGGTCCGCGGGTACAGGGAGTTTTTGTTTCCTGTACCCGGCCGGACTAAAAAGAAGTGCACACTCAGTGCACCAGCCCTGGATAGAGGCATGTCTGGTGTGCATCTGCCCTTCATGAGCGTGCAGCAAGCACAATCTACAAGGAGGTTGGATGGTAAAGAGGAAATCAAATATCCTCCTGTGCTATCCATGCCAGAGGGGGCATTTCTATAGTTGCAGAAATATATTTATAAAGTTACTGTTATAAATTATTGTGCAAGCAGAGTGGGACCAGATTACCCTAGGCACCAAACCTAAGCAACAAGTATGAGTGACTCTTTTAGGAAAGTACAAGGATAAGTTCTTACTAAATTCAAAGGAGTACTACAAGCACCATAACCATAACAGTTTGACAATTCACTTGGGGCCGCTGCGCACCAGCCACCATTCCTGCAATGTTTAGCTCAATGTTGGAGCTTCTGGCCGCAGAGGGTGGTGTTGGACAGTATGTTGTCAAACTATTTTCAAATGGTTTGACTACTTACTGGAAGGTCGCCAGTGCAGTCTTGTCACCATAACCACTACAACTGTCTGTAGTGGGAATGTACCTTTAAGAAACTAGGCTAGGTTCCCAATTATTAAAAAGCATTACTAAATAATAGTTCAACAGGAAAAGACGCATTCAGAAAATGTTATTGACTTAATGTTTTACTATAGCTGACAGTGAAATCAGATTGATGTTTGCATTTTACTGGAAGGTCCATAATACAAAATGATATTTTCGAAAGGACTTCCAAACAGGATAAGGTGTAGTAAAACAAAGCATTGCTATCAGGTTATAAATAATTGCATCAGGTTACTTGGCTGTGGGGTAAAACAATAAGTGTTTCTTTCTGCTTGAAAGGATGTAAGATATTAATGGCATATATATATATATATATATATATATATATATATATATGCACTGTATAAAAAAAAAACCAGAATCAATATGCTGCTGAGTTTGCTGTTATCTACAGTTTACACAAACATTATGGAGAGAGATGTATCAAAAGGTCATAATGTGTTTTCACGTTAAAACATATTAATTTTGTGAAATAAGTGATACAGGGATGCAGTTGTTAAATGACGAGAAATCTTGTGCTATTGCTCTTGTGGTTAATAGTTACACAGTTCTTATACCCAATCAAAATGTATGTAGGCTCTTTGATATATTTGGAGCATAGATCAATTCAGTTCACATAGAAGAGAAAGCAAGTATAATTTATTAATTATTATATATGGAACATTTCTTCTATAGTGCTCTTATCCAGGATGCTTTGCATTGATTAATAATAAAATGCATATCTTAATGGGTAAAGTACAATTTGCATGCCATTGGAAAATTATAAAGCCTGACTGAGTTGATATAATAATGCAGTTATAAACAAAAACACAGATTATAACCATAGAGTATATAAAAAAAAATAAGATGTTACACTCATCAATGTAAATGCAAAAACTCAGGTGAAATCAGTGTATTACAATCCGGGAAAAGGAAACAGTGATAATGGGTAGCT
This sequence comes from Pelobates fuscus, assembly GCF_036172605.1. Lineage (NCBI taxonomy): Eukaryota > Metazoa > Chordata > Amphibia > Anura > Pelobatidae > Pelobates > Pelobates fuscus. The sequence continues at coordinate 103,957,980 of NC_086319.1, read as the reverse complement.
ACTTAGTTAAATCTTTCAAACATTAGGTTTTTCTGTTAATCCAAAAGAAGACAAACACCTAAAAAAATATAATGTGACTGCCAATTCTGCCACATGAAGGTAAAAAATTATTGTAGTCAAAAATGGCAATCAGATTTCTCTTTGGATTATCAAGCTGTTTCCTCACATTTACATGATGTACTAGTTTTCACATTGTACTGTATTGGTTATGGTGCCAGTAGTACCCACTATTATAAGTAATCAAACATTTTAGAATTGTTTGACTTCTAACCTGGGGACTGCAGGGCGCCATTCCCTGCATCCACTACTTCTAAGGAACAGCTGGAATCAGTCCTCTAAACATTCCACATTTTAGCATGACAGTCCCAATTTTAGGGTCCTATCTTGCCGTCTTGACTTTGTTCCCTGGTAGCCCACTTTTGAAGAAACCAGGGAACTGTCCCCAGGAAAGCATAGAGCAAGCACATCATTATGCCCGCTTGCGCTACACTCGGGGCACTAGGATCCTGCAGAGAGAATTGAAACTGTGCTCCATGTATGGTCTGCCCTAGGTGCTTGATTGGCAGGCAACCTGGTGGGTTCACCTCCTGGTGCCGCGCTTCTAAGCTCTGTTAGTTCTCCTGAGCTAAAGCCGGCAGAACAGATCTAACTCATTTGCTGAGAACATCACCACAGGGCTTATGGAATGTTTTAGGCACTTTTCTGGCACTCAGTGGGTTATAGGCTTACTGCACCATAGCTCAAAGCATGTAGTGGTTTTGCTACCAGGAGTTCAGTTTGTGTTATTTACCAGTAAGGGGCCAGACTGTTTTACAATATTTTGCCATTTACCTGCCAAGCACGGACCTGCACATGACGATCCTGGAGGTGGATTTAGACCTCTGACAGCAACATAAAATATGTCAGCATGTGCAGCATTTCATACTGAATGTTTTCATACAGAAAAGCTGCACATACAATGCTTTTGCAACATGAACATGTTAAAACAATTACGTGGTTATGATGCTTGGGGCAATCCTTTCAGTGAGGAAGGAAAGAGAGTGAAAAGGAATATGGGAAGCGAGAAAGTAAAGAAAAGTAGGAAGGAATGGATTCACATAGATGTGTAATACTAATAATCCATTACCAGGCAAGTCTCTGAACTTTGCAGCTGAAATTTAAAGCATGGGAAAAGCTTTAGAACTTTTTGGTGAGGGAGACGATGGATTTATTTGATGGGTCAGGAGTTGTATTTTTTGGTGTTGTTGCACTGTTTTGTTTTTTATTTGTCTTGTGAAAATATTATAGATTTGATTTGGCCTTTTTGTGATGTCGGTAGTAATGGTAGTCACTAATACTGATTCATTAACTTCAATTTAGCCGCAGTCCCAGGTTAGTAGATATCGCTCCAATTTAGACACAGACACACAGCCGTGTCAATCCAGCGATCATGTTCCAATTTTGATGCAGCTACATTAATACAGTGATTTTGTCAGCAATGTCAACTCAGCCACAGTAGTATAAATCGGCATAGTTTTTTACTAGGTCACGGTCAGGCCATTCTGGCTCCAAACTAATCTAAAATGACGTGAGCCGTGACCTTTGCAGCTTTTTATTTTTTGGTGTCAGGATCTCATTTGCACATGCACAACAATGATGCATTTGTGACACATGGGCATAAGCTTATATAACCCTGGGCATCTGTTTGGCTTTTTCGTGGTTTCATCGAACTTAAGTACATCATTCTTGTCCTGTCTTTCTGTTTACCAGACCTAATTATGCTTCTGTGTTACCTGTGTATGTTCCTGACCCTGAGGTTAAATTATCTGTACTTTAGTTATTGGACGTATCTGGTCATAGTTTTTATTTTATCTGGGAGGCCTCACTATTATTAGGGTGAGTGGTTAGGTAGGGTTACGAATCTTACTGAGTGGATGTTTAGGGACTTTGTGACTTGTAGAAACCCATGGGCACAGAGGACTACTGGCCATTCGCCTTATTAGATAATTACCCTCTGACTTGATGCCTACTGGTGGGAAATGTGGAAGTGAAATGCCCCACCATGTATCGATAAAGGAGCCCTCACCTGCCACCCATGGATGGTGTGTGGAAACCTAACATGTCCTTTCCTCTCAATGGTAGCCACTGCATGTCGTATGGGGACATAAGGATAGATATAATCCTCTCAGTAGTTAATTGGGGGTCATATTTTTTTTTTTTTTTTTTTTACTTATTTGTGGCAAGCAAGCAGGGGCGGAATATATGTAGAGAGGGCCATGGTGCAAGTATTTTTTGGGGACCTCCTCTAGCTAGAGCATGGTCAACAAGTAAATCTCGATCTGTTGTACAACTTCCACAATGCTTTTCCAGATGGGGAGCTACCCTGTGCCTATCCTTGCAGAGCTGTATTTGTGAGCATTGTTTGTGTTTACATGTAACCATGTTTTGTGTGTTTGAATGTATATATGTATTTGTGTGTAGTGTTGGCAGTTGAGTGCAGTTCTATGTTGGTATGTACTGTTGCTATTTGAAAGCATTGCTGTACTTGTGTTTAGTGTTTTTGTTTGTATGTTGAGTCGACATTTGATTATTGAGATATATGCACACATGCACATACACACTAAAACACACACAGATACACACACTGACACACACACACACAGATACACACTGACATACACACACATATACATACATAAACACTGAAATACAGATTCACACATGTAAACACATATACACACAGATAACACAAACATAACACATACACACAGATAACACATATATACACATTGATATATATATACATATACACTTATACATACAGATAACACATTTACACACACACCTGACACATGCACACAGATAACATGTGCACATAAAGATCACTTTATATATGTTTAGTCACCCACCTCTTTCATACCTCTTTGGTGCAGGAGGGTGGCTTCCCTGGTGTCCAGTGGCATTTGGCTTAATGGGATGGGAGTTTGGTCCAGGCTCTTCCTCCTCTCTAGTCTTTTCTCTCATTATTCATCCTCTCTGGACTTCCCCTCTTTCCTGCTTGGCTTGTTGGTGAGCTGGGAGGAAATGACTTGTACTAATTTCCTCCCAGCACCACAACTTTACACAGACCAGGAGTCTGTGTCTGTCATGCTGCTAAAGGCCAGTGGCACCTGACCGGGCCCCTGATAAAGGATGTCCATAGAGTGGTCCTAAGTGCATGGGCCACCCAATGGGCCCCCTGAGCTTGCAAGCCCATTGGGTGGCCAAGCTGCACTAGAGGTAGTTAGGACACTGTAAGCTAGCATTGGCAAGCTGCCAAATAGCCTAACTGCTCTGATGGCTACTGATGGCTTTTAACTTTTTGCCCACTGATTGCTAACACAATTTTCTCTCTTCATTGTCATCATTCTTGTACTTGTTAAAGAATACAAAATGGTGGTTTCCAGCATATCAAGAAGATGGCTGACTTCAGCAAGATGCTCTACACATGTTTCTGCACACAGACATAATCAACCACTGCAAATTATATTAGCTTTTACAGTTGATGGGAAAGAGACAAGGCAGACGGAAACTTATTAATACGCTAATTTTGCTTTGTGCTTCCTTTTCTAAATGTATACTTAAACAAAGTGGTGGCTGTTTTGTCTTATGTATAACTATTGAACTCATTGGAATTTCTATTTAAATTAAATTAATGGTTAGTTTGCTAAAATGTGTTTATTTCTTGGAAGCTTGGAAGGATGTAGAATATTAATGTCATGTATATATGCATTAAATAAAGGAAGTGAATCAATATGCTGCTGACTTTTCTTTTATCTCTAGTTTATATAATATAGAGTAAAACATTAAAGGATAAATTGAAGAGATTTGTCACGTCACATGAGTTTTGAGGCCCCGTGTAGCAAAAGCGCAGCTTAGTGGAAAGGGGTCTTGACAGGGCTAGGAGGCGGGCATAGGAGGAAGCATGTAGGATTAGGGGTTAGGCTATATAAAGAGGCAGCCATCTTAGAAAAATCACTTTTAACTTGCCTGCCTGGCTGAGTTTGTCCCTCCCTCCCTCCCTCCCTCCCTGGGTTATTAAAAGGTTGGATTATTCCGTTCTTCCACAGCGGCGGGATAGGGAGCTGAAGGATAGGAAATAGGCTCCCTGTTAGGATGGTTATGGAAATGGTGAATATGGTTCTTCGTAAGTTTGTTAGGTTTCGAGTCCTGTTGGTGGCTCATAACCTGGTGGGGATATCCGGATATACCCCTACCGTGGTTAATAAAGATTTTGGCACTCTAAATTATGATCATGTTGGAATACTGTTATATGTTATTAATATATGGGTCATTGCCTTTTATATCTAACTGAAGGATACGGAGGTAATGGCGGGGTGTGGGGCAATGACCTTTTTTCTATGTTCATTTATTACTATTTAATAAAAGCTGTGGACAACTTTGACCCATATACCCTAGTGTCAGTGTTTTATTGGGTTAGGTATGTTTGGGGTTCTTTTTCCTGATTCCGCTGGCCCATATAACGACTATGCACCTGTCATGTCAATTCTATTGAAAAAAACATACAGCTGTCCCCTAAATTTAGGTGGGAAAGAGGACTCCAATAATATCACCCAAATTCACAGTTCTAAACTAACCCAGGAGATATTGAAAGTGTTATTGGCCAGGGGGCAGGGTCTGCTTAGAAGTGTGTGAGGGACACAAATTGTTCAGTGACATGCCTCCTCAACATTACCTCCCCTTTCTGTCCCCAATACAACACACATCACTGGCCCACCTCTGTTTACCCCTCCCACCAATATCTTGCTTCACAGGATGCCAAAGTTTGAAAATATGCTGTGATACTGTAGAGGAGGAGTGTTGCCTTTTTGTTTTGCCTCGCTTACTCTCTCTTTCTTGCGTTGCAGTCCATTTTCTGTTGAGATCGTTATATGTGTGCCCTTCCCTGACTTTTATATGCTGTGACAATGCTGTGTTAAAGGATCACTATAGGATCAGGAACACAAACATGTATTCCTGACCCTATAGTGTTAAAACCACCATCTAGCCACCCTGGGCCCCTATTGCCTTCATAGATATTGCAAAATCTTACTGTATTCAAGCCTGAAGCTGTAACTCTGCTTGTTTTTCTGAGGCAAACAGCATGCAGTGTGCTGACATCATCAGAAGTGGTAGCCTTATCCAATCCCAATGCTTCCCCTTAGGATTGGCTGAGACTGACAAAGAGGCAGATCAGGAGTAGTGATGTACCGAACTGTTCGCCGGCGAATAGTTCCCGGTGAACATAGCTGTTCGCGTTCGCCACCGCGGGCGAACACATGCGCGGTTCGATCCGCCCCCTATTCGTCATCATTGAGTAAACTTTGACCCTGTGCCTCACGGTCAGCAGACACATTCCAGCAAATTAGCAGCAGACCCTCCCTTCCAGACCCTCCCACCTCCTGTACAGCATCCATTTTAGATTCATTCTGAAGCTGCATTCTTAGATAGAGGAGGGAAAGTGTAGCTGCTGCTCATTTGATAGGGAAAGGGATAGCTAGGCTAGGGTATTCAGTGTCCACTAAAGTCCTGAAGGAATCATCTGATCTCTGCTGTAAGGACAGCACCCCAAAAAGCCCTTTTTAGGGCTATAACATCAGTCTGCTTTTGTTTTGTTTTGTTTTTCTGTGTAATGTAATTGCAGTTGCCTACCTGCCAGCTTCTGTGCCAGGCTCACAGTGGATACTGTGCCCACTTGCCCAGTGCCACCCCTCATATCTGGTGTCACAATAGCTTGCATTTAAAAACAAAAAAAAAATTTCACTGTAGTAGATTGAATAGCAGTTAGTTGTCTGCAAGCGTCTGGGTGTCAGGCCTTCAGCATGTACTCTGCCAACTTCTGCCAGTCCACTTTGCCACTCATATCTGGTGTCACAATAGCGTGCCTTTTAAAAGAAAAACAGTTTTTCACTGTAAGCTAATAGCAGTCAGTGTCCTTCAAGCGGGTGTCAGGCCTTCAGCGTGTACTCTGCCAACCTCTGCCAGTGTACTTTGCCACTCATATCTGGTGTCACAATAGCGTGTCTTTAAAAAGAAAAACGTTTTTCACTGTAAGCTAATAGCAGTCAGTGTCCTTCAAGCAGGTGTCAGGCCTTCAGCGTGTACTCTACCAACCTCTGCCAGTCCACTTTGCCACTCATATCTGGTGTCACAATAGCGTGCCTTTAAAAAGAAAAACAGTTGTTCACTGTAAGCTAATAGCAGTCAGTAGACAAAATACAAAAGTATACGGTGAAAAAATAATCTGCACTCTGGTGCTACAATCACCCTAGTGGGCCACAATAAACCACTAGAAAGAACACGATTAGTAAAATAGAGAATGGTGGTGAGAGCACTCAAATTGAAAGACAGATAAAAAATCAGATAATATTACCCACTTGTATGATACACTAAAAGGGAGAGAAAACACAACATAGGGTAATAACGTCAGATTAAAATAAACTTAGAACAAAGGAGGCAAATTGCACTCACAAACAGGGGGCCAATTAGAAGCTGGCCCAAGCTACACGCCTTGAACAGAAGAAATCTCCCAGAGACTGGAACAGGGACGAATTGTAGAGGGTGTCTTCCCAGGGTAAGTGCAACACACAGGAACGCAGGTTGTAGATTGCACACCAAATTTAATATAAATTACAAACAAAATAGACGAAATAATTAAAACGGAAAGTCCCATAAAACTTGCAGTAAATGTCCCAAAAACGTCCTCCGGGTCCACCTTACGCGTTTCGGCACAAAGCCTTCATCAGAGGTGCTATCTTCTGTTCTGTCACATAGTCCTTTATAAGTCCTATTCTTGGCGCCGTTTTCGCCGGTCATCTGCATTTCTCTTCCGGGTTCCGGCGTCAGGACGTCCTGCGTCATCACGTCCTGACGCTGCTGCTGGTTTCGGCGAGAAGGACGTGTAGGAAACGTCCTCCATTAAAATCAATACAATTACAACTAAAACATCCCTCAATTTATAAAAAAAGTCCCTCAAACTTCAAAATAATGCAGGGGGGGGGGAAGAGAAAGGGACATATATACAAAAAATTATTACATACAGCTTACGTTAAAAATGAATGTAATATATATATTACTAATGAATAAAACTATATCCCTAAAAATGAAATAAAATCCAAATCACATGGGGAGAATAAAACAAAGGTAGAGTTAGTGCAAATTGGGTACAAATATATAAAACACATTAATATGTTTATGGACCATGGTCCCCCAAAGGATACTCAGATGTATTTGTTAATTTCAAAATCGATATTTAACCCATTGGGAACCATGGTCTCCATTTCAAACATCCATTTCATCTCAGCATATCCTAAATTATACTCTTTGTCTCCCCCTCTCCAATGTGCTGTGATAATATCAATTCCCATAAACTCAATACCTCTTGGGTCCCCATTGTGTACCTCAGCAAAGTGTTTTGATACATTATGATTTAAAAATTTGCGTTTTATATTGTATATATGTTCTCTAATCCTGGTTTTAAGGTTACGTATGGTCTTGCCAATATATTGGTAACCACATTGGCACGTAAGCAAATAAATTACTCCCTTACTCGAGCAATTTATAAACGTATTTATTTTATATTCTTTTTTCGTAACTAGTGAGGTAAACTGAGAGATTTTTCTATTTTTATTTGTTCTAAAACTACAACCTTGACATGTACCACAATAATGAAAACCTTTACTCCCCTTTAAAAATGATTTGTTTTCTGCTTTTTCTTTATCTAAAAAACTGCTTGTTAATAACTGCTTAAAATTGTTAGCCCCTCTAAAAATAAATTTTGGTTTAAAACCTAAAAACGGAACTGCATCTGAATCTTCTTTTAAAACATACCAGTGTTTTCTAACTATTTTTTGTAAAATTCCATTATTTGAGCTAAAATTAAAAATAAAAGGGATCACCTCATTCTGATATTGTCTTTCATTAGGATCTTTTTTCTCTTTATATTTTAGTAGAGGCTGTCTGTCTCTTTCCGCAATTTCTCTTTCAATGGTGTCTAAATCCTCTTTAATGTACCCTTTCTCAATAAATTTTGTCTTTAAGATTTTGGCCTGGTTAAAAAATTCCTCTTCTTCTGTGCAATTTCTCTTGAGTCGCAAAAACTGGCCTTTCGGAATATTAGTTAACCAAGGTTTAAAATGGCAACTTTTCAAATCTATAAAACTGTTAACGTCCACACTCTTAAAAAATGTTTTACTTTTAATCTTGTTATTCTCGATGTAAATTAAAAGATCTAAAAAGTTGACACTTTTCCTACTGATTTCATGTGATAGGTTAATATTAAAGGAATTACAGTTAAGAGTGAGGATAAAATTCTCTAGGGATTCCCTATTCCCTTTCCAAATTATAAAAATGTCGTCAATATACCTTTTATAGAGGACCAGATTTGCCCCGTGTTCTGATTGGGAATAGATATTGTGTTCTTCCCAAAAAGACATAAAGAGATTTGCATAACTCGGGGCAAATCTGGTCCCCATTGCTGTTCCTAAAATCTGTAGGTAAAACTTGCCTTCAAACCAGAAAAAATTGTTATTTAAAATGAAATAAATACATTTAATTAAAAAATCCACTTGAATACTGTCCATTTCTCCTGATTTTTCGAGATAAAATTTCACTGCCTCACAACCTTTTTTATGATCTATAATTGTATATAGACTCTTAACGTCGCACGTTGCCATGATAAAATCTTCCTCCCAAATAAAATCATCTAAAATTTGGAGGAGGCTCATGGTGTCTTTTAGGTAAGCTGGACATCCTATTACTTTTTTTTGGAGGAAACGATCTATATATTGGGATAAAGGGGATAAGAGGGACCCTATCCCCGATACAATCGGTCTCCCTGGGGGATTTTCAGTGTCTTTATGCACCTTAGGTAATATATAGATCACAGGGATTCTAGGGTATTTAATATTTAAAAACTCATACTCCTTTTTGGTTAGGATCCCTGTTTCTACGCCTTCATCTAAAAGTTCTTTATATTTTAATTGAATATCCGGAAGGGGGTTATGTTTTAATTCTTTGTATGTTTTCTCATCCTCAAGCTGTCTATTGATTTCTTGTAAATAGCTCTTTTTATCCCATACGACCACCCCCCCTCCCTTAGTTTGAGGGACTTTTTTTATAAATTGAGGGATGTTTTAGTTGTAATTGTATTGATTTTAATGGAGGACGTTTCCTACACGTCCTTCTCGCCGAAACCAGCAGCAGCGTCAGGACGTGATGACGCAGGACGTCCTGACGCCGGAACCCGGAAGAGAAATGCAGATGACCGGCGAAAACGGCGCCAAGAATAGGACTTATAAAGGACTATGTGACAGAACAGAAGATAGCACCTCTGATGAAGGCTTTGTGCCGAAACGCGTAAGGTGGACCCGGAGGACGTTTTTGGGACATTTACTGCAAGTTTTATGGGACTTTCCGTTTTAATTATTTCGTCTATTTTGTTTGTAATTTATATTAAATTTGGTGTGCAATCTACAACCTGCGTTCCTGTGTGTTGCACTTACCCTGGGAAGACACCCTCTACAATTCGTCCCTGTTCCAGTCTCTGGGAGATTTCTTCTGTTCAAGGCGTGTAGCTTGGGCCAGCTTCTAATAGCAGTCAGTGTCCTTCAAGCGGGTGTCAGGCCTTCAGCGTGTACTCTGCCAACCTCTGCCAGTCCACTATGCCACTCATATCTGGTGTCACAATAGCGTGCCTTTAAAAAGAAAAAAAGTTTTTCACTGTAAGCTAATAGCAGTCAGTGTCCTTCAAGCCGGTGCGTCAGGCCTTCAGCGTGTACTCTGCCAACCTCTACCAGTCCACTTTGCCACTCATATCTGGTGTCAAAATAGCGTGCCTTTAAAAAGAAAAAAGTTTTTCACTGTAAGCTAATAGCAGTCAGTATCCTTCAAGCAGGTGTCAGGCCTTCAGCGTGTACTCTACCAACCTCTGCCAGTCCACTTTGCCACTCATATCTGGTGTCACAATAGCGTGCCTTTAAAAAGAAAAAAAGTTTTTCACTGTAAGCTAATAACTGTCAGTGTCCTTCAAGTGGGTGTGTCAGGCCTTCAGCGTGTACTCTGCCAACCTCTGCCAGTGTACTTTGCCACTCATATCTGGTGTCACAATAGCGTGCCTTTAAAAAGAAAAAAAGTTTTTCACTGTAAGCTAATAGCAGTCAGTGTCCTTCAAGCGGGTGTCAGGCCTTCAGCGTGTACTCTGCCAACCTCTGCCAGTCCACTTTGCCACTCATATCTGGTGTCACAATAGCGTGCCTTTAAAAAGAAAAAAAGTTTTTCACTGTAAGCTAATAGCAGTCAGTGTCCTTCAAGCCGGTGCGTCAGGCCTTCAGCGTGTACTCTGCCAACCTCTGCCAGTCCACTTTGCCATTCATATCTGGTGTCACAATAGCATGCCTTTAAAAAGAAAAAAGTTTTTCACTGTAAGCTAATAGCAGTCAGTGTCCTTCAAGGGGGTGTCAGGCCTTCAGCATGTACTCTGCCAACCTCTGCCAGTTCACTTTGCCACTCATATCTGGTGTCACAATAGCGTGCCTTTAAAAAGAAAAACGTTTTTCACTGTAAGCTAATAGCAGTCAGTGTCCTTCAAGCGGGTGTCAGGCCTTCAGCGTGTACTCTGCCAACCTCTGCCAGTCCACTTTGCCACTCATATCTGGTGTCACAATAGCATGCCTTTAAAAAGAAAAACAGTTGTTCACTGTAAGCTAATAGCAGTCAGTGTCCTTCAAGAGGGTGTCAGGCCTTCAGCGTGTACTCTGCCAACCTCTGCCAGTGTACTTTGCCACTCATATCTGGTGTCACAATAGCGTGCCTTTAAAAAGAAAAAACTTTTTTCACTGTAAGCTAATAGCAGTCAGTGTCCTTCAAGCCGGTGCATCAGGCCTTCAGCGTGTACTCTGCCAACCTCTGCCAGTCCACTTTGCCACTCATATCTGGTGTCAAATTAGCGTGCCTTTAAAAAGAAAAAAAGTTTTTCACTGTAAGCTAATAGCAGTCAGTATCCTTCAAGCAGGTGTCAGGCCTTCAGCGTGTACTCTACCAACCTCTGCCAGTCCACTTTGCCACTCATATCTGGTGTCACAATAGCGTGCCTTTAAAAAGAAAAAAAGTTTTTCACTGTAAGCTAATAACTGTCAGTGTCCTTCAAGTGGGTGTGTCAGGCCTTCAGCGTGTACTCTGCCAACCTCTGCCAGTGTACTTTACCACTCATATCTGGTGTCACAATAGCGTGCCTTTAAAAAGAAAAAAAGTTTTTCACTGTAAGTGTCCTTCAAGCGGGTGTCAGGCCTTCAGCGTGTACTCTGCCAACCTCTGCCAGTGTACTTTGCCACTCATATCTGGTGTCACAATAGCGTGCCTTTAAAAAGAAAAATAGTTTTTCACTGTAAGCTAATAGCAGTCAGTGTCCTTCAAGCGGGTGTCAGGCCTTCAGCGTGTACTCTGCCAACCTCTGCCAGTCCACTTTGACACTCATATCTGGTGTCACAATAGCGTGCCTTTAAAAAGAAAAAAGTTTTTCACTGTAAGCTAATAGCAGTCAGTGTCCTTCAAGCCGGTGCGTCAGGCCTTCAGCGTGTACTCTGCCAACCTCTGCCAGTCCACTTTGCCACTCATATCTGGTGTCACAATAGCATGCCTTTAAAAAGAAAAAAAGTTTTTCACTGTAAGCTAATAGCAGTCAGTGTCCTTCAAGGGGGTGTCAGGCCTTCAGCATGTACTCTGCCAACCTCTGCCAGTTCACTTTGCCACTCATATCTGGTGTCACAATAGCGTGCCTTTAAAAAGAAAAAAAGGTTTTCACTGTAAGTGTCCTTCAAGCGGGTGTCAGGCCTTCAGCGTGTACTCTGCCAACCTCTGCCAGTGTACTTTGCCACTCATATCTGGTGTCACAATAGCGTGCCTTTAAAAAGAAAAAAAGTTTTTCACTGTAAGCTAATAGCAGTCAGTGTCCTTCAAGCGGGTGTCAGGCCTTCAGCGTGTACTCTGCCAACCTCTGCCAGTCCACTTTGACACTCATATCTGGTGTCACAATAGCGTGCCTTTAAAAAGAAAAAAGTTTTTCACTGTAAGCTAATAGCAGTCAGTGTCCTTCAAGCCGGTGCGTCAGGCCTTCAGCGTGTACTCTGCCAACCTCTGCCAGTCCACTTTGCCACTCATATCTGGTGTCACAATAGCATGCCTTTAAAAAGAAAAAAAGTTTTTCACTGTAAGCTAATAGCAGTCAGTGTCCTTCAAGGGGGTGTCAGGCCTTCAGCATGTACTCTGCCAACCTCTGCCAGTTCACTTTGCCACTCATATCTGGTGTCACAATAGCGTGCCTTTAAAAAGAAAAAAAGTTTTTCACTGTAAGTGTCCTTCAAGCGGGTGTCAGGCCTTCAGCGTGTACTCTGCCAACCTCTGCCAGTGTACTTTGCCACTCATATCTGGTGTCACAATAGCGTGCCTTTAAAAAGAAAAAAAGTTTTTCACTGTAAGCTAATAGCAGTCAGTGTCCTTCAAGCGGGTGTCAGGCCTTCAGCGTGTACTCTGCCAACCTCTGCCAGTCCACTTTGACACTCATATCTGGTGTCACAATAGCGTGCCTTTAAAAAGAAAAAAGTTTTTCACTGTAAGCTAATAGCAGTCAGTGTCCTTCAAGCGGGTGTCAGGCCTTCAGCGTGTACTCTGCCAACCTCTGCCAGTGCACAGTGCCACTCATATCTGATGTCACAATAGCGTGCATTTAAAACCAAAAAACTTTTTTCACTGTTATAGATTGAATAGCAGTTACTTGTCTTCAAGCGGGTGTGTCAGGCCTACAGCGTGTACTCTGCCAACCTCTGCCAGTGCACATTGCCACTCTTATCTGGTGTCGCAATAGATTGCATTTAAAAACCAAAAAACTTTTTTCACTGTTATAGATTGAATAGCAGTTACTTGTCTTCAAGCGGGTGTCAGGCCTACAGCGTGTACTCTGCCAACCTCTGGAAGTGCACATTGCCACTCATATCTGGTGTCACAATAGCGTGCATTTAAAACCAAAAAACTATTTTCACTGTTATAGATTGAATAGCAGTTAGTTGTCTTCAAGCGGGTGTCAGGCCTACAGCGTGTACTCTGCCAACCTCTGCCAGTGAACAGTGCCACTCATATCTGATGTTACAATAGCGTGCATTGAAAACAAAAAAACTTTTTTCACTGTTATAGATTGAATAGCAGTTACTTGTCTTCAAGCGGGTGTGTCAGGCCTACAGCGTGTACTCTGCCAACCTCTGCCAGTGCACATTGCCACTCTTATCTGGTGTCGCAATAGATTGCATTTAAAAAACAAAAAACTTTTTTCACTGTTATAGATTGAATAGCAGTTACTTGTCTTCAAGCGGGTGTGTCAGGCCTACATCGTGTACTCGGCCAACCTCTGCCAGTGCACATTGCCACTCTTATCTGGTGTCGCAATAGATTGCATTTAAAAAACAAAAAACTTTTTTCACTGCTATTGATTGAATAGCAGTTAGTTGTCTTCAAGCGGGTGTGTCAGGCCTACAGCGTGTACTCTGCCAACCTCTGCCACTGCACAGTGCCACTCATATCTGGTCCCACAGTAGCTTGCACGCATAGTACCACTAATCCAAAAAAAAATGACAGGCAGAGGCAGGCCACCCCGCAGGGGCCATCGTGGTTGTGGTGCTGTGATTTCCTTTTGCCCTAGAATAATGCCCAGTTTTCAGAGGCCACGTACCCTGAACTTGAAAAGTTCTGAGGACATAGTTGACTGGCTATCACAGGACACCCAATCTTCTACAGCTTCCGCTCGGAACCTTGACGCACCATCCTCCTCCAGCTTAGCTTCGGGCACCTCTCAAGATACCACTCACCCGCCTGCTGCCACCACCAACACTAGCACCACAGCCGCTTCACTTTATCTGTCAGAAGAGTTATTTACACATCCGTTTGAAGAAATAAGTGATGCGCAACCATTATTGCCAGAGGATGTAGATAATAGGGATATGACTCAGTCAGGCAGCATTACACACATGGATGAACGGTGTGATGATGATGATGTTGTACCTGCTGCTGCTTCCTTTGCTGAGTTGTCAGATACAAGTGAAGCGGTTGATGATGACGTTGCGTCCATGGATTTTACGTGGATGCCCGCTCGGCGAGAAGAAGAACAGGGCGAAAGTTCAGATTGGGAGACAGAGAGGAGGAGGAGACGAGTTGGAAGCAGGGGGAGGTCGTCGCAAGGAGCTAGTGGCACAGTCAGACAGCATGCATCGGCACCCGGGGTCAGCCCGCCTGCCGCCAATCAACGCATGCTGTGTCCACCACCAGAATGCCGTCATTGCAGAGCTCAGCAGTGTGGCATTTTTTGTGTGTGTCTGCCTCTGACAACAGCGATGCCATTTGCAACCTGTGCCAAAAGAAACTGAGTCGTGGGAAGTCCAACACCCACCTAGGTACAACTGCTTTGCGTAGGCACATGATCGCACATCACAAACGCCTATGGGATCAACACATGAGTACAAGCAGCACACAAACTCAAAGCCGCCATCCTCCTCCTGGTCCAGCATCTTCAGCCACGTCAACCACTGCTGTCCTCCTTGCCACCTCTCAACCATCCGCCACTCCGTCTCTCGCCTTGAGCAGTTCCCGCTCATCTGCCCACGGTCAGGTGTCTGTCAAGGACATGTTTGAGCGTAAGAAGCCAATGTCAGAAAGTCACCCCCTTGCCCAGCGTCTGACAGCTGGCTTGTCTGAACTATTAGCCCGCCAGCTTTTACCACACAAGCTGGTGGAGTCTGAGGTGTTCAAAATTTTTTTAGCTATTGGGACACCGCAGTGGAAGGTACCCGGACGAAATTTCTTTTCACAAAAGGCAATCCCCAACCTGTACTCGATTGTGCAAAAGGAAGTAATGGCATGTCTGTCACACAGTGTTGGAGCAAGGGTCCATCTGACCACTGATACCTGGTCTGCAAAGCATGGTCAGGGCAGGTATATCACCTACACTGCGCATTGGGTAAACCTGCTGACGGCTGCCAAGCATGGAATGCGTGGCTCTGCAGAGGAGTTGGTGACACCGCTATGACTTCCAGGCAGGCCTGCTGCCACCTCCTCTACTCCTCCTACTCCATCCTCTTCCATAACCTGCTCGGCTGAGTCCTCTTCTGCTGCTGCGTCTTGCTCAACATCAACGGCACCCCCCCAGCTCCCCAGGTACTATTCCACATCCTGGATACGGCAGTGTCACGCTGTCTTGGGTTTGACTTGCTTGAAAGCAGAGAGTCACACCGGACAAGCACTCCTGTCCGCCCTGAACGCACAGGTGGAAAAGTGTCTGACTCCGCAGCAACTGGATATCGGCAAAGTGGTTTGTGACAACAGAACAAATTTGTGGGCGGCATTGAAGTTGGGCAAGTTGACACATGTGCCGTGCATGGTGTCACGACAGTGACCCCTTCTCGCAGAGTGTAACCTAACTATAGAACGTATACCGGACCTTAGAATGGCCGGACTCACGTTAGAGTAGTCAAATGGGAAAGCCAGAGGTCAAGGGATAACAGAAGACGGGAATAACGATAAGCAAGCCAAAATACAGGGAACCAGAGAGTAGAATAGTCAAATAGAGGAGCCAAAAGTCAAATACCAGGATAGAATACGAATGTCACAGAAATAGCACTAGGGGAACCAGCAAGAACCACACTAGGGCGTCTTACTGCTGTCAGGGCAGCTCTTTTATAGTGTGGTGTGTGTAGCCTTAAAACCACGCCCCCAAAAGGTCCGGGGGCGTTGCCGCGTCAGGACCTTGTCGGCTTCAAGCCGACGGCCGTGGCGCGCATGCGCCGAACTTAGAAATTCCGCTCTGAGTGAGCGGCCGGCGTCAGAAGTGCCGTGCCGCTCAGTGAAGGAGGACGCTGTGGTGCGTGGGTCCGAGGAGGACAGGTAAGGTATCGTGACAGTACCCCCCCCACAAGGACCGCCCCCAGGGCGGTTAGAACGCCTCCTTTCAAACAAACGAACCAGGCGAGGGGCGTGCACATCAGAAGCGTCCACCCACGAACGATCCTCAGGACCATAACCCTTCCAGTCTAAAAGGTATTGAAGTTTACCCCTAGAAAAATGAGAACCCAAAATAGACCTCACTTCATATTCGTTTTGTCCCTCCACAACTTCAGGAAGAGGAGGAGGGGTATTACGAGTAAACCGATTACATATTAATGGTTTGAGAAGTGAGACATGAAATGAATTCGGTATTTTCATATTAGAGGGTAAGACTGTAACAAACAGGGTTGACACGTTTGAGGACCTGAAATGGACCAATGAATCTGGGAGCAAATTTCATAGATGGGACCTTAAGTTTAATGTTACGGGTACTTAACCACACTTTATCCCCGATCACGAACGTGGGAGCAGGTTTCCGATGCCTGTCCGCATTAGCTTTGTACACACTAGCCTTTTGAGTCAAGATTTGTTTAACCCCTAACCAAGTTTCCCTCATATTCCTAACGGTGTCATCCACACTTGGCACTCCTGTAGAATGAACGGAACTTGTTAAAGTCGTAGGGATAAACCCATAATTGATAAAAAAAAAAGGGGCTGTGTAAAGTGGATTCATGGACATGATGGTTGTGAGCAAATTCTGCCCATGATAACAAGTCCGCCCAGTTATCTTGATGAACCGAAGTGAAACAACGGATGTATTGTTCCAGGCATTGGTTCATCCTTTCCGTAACACCATTAGATTGGGGATGATAAGAAGAGGAAAGGTTAAGTTTGATTCCCAACTGTCCACAAAACGCTTTCCAGAAACGAGAAATAAATTGAGGTCCCCTATCAGAGACAATATCATGGGGTACCCCATGTAAATGGACCACCTCTCTTATAAATATAGAAGCCAGTTCAGATGATGTAGGTAATTTATAAAGAGGGACCAAATGAGACATCTTGGAGAATCTGTCAATTATCGTTAATATGACAGTGTAGTTCTTAGAAGGGGGTAGGTCTACTACAAAATCCATGGCAATACTCGACCATGGAGTCTCCGGAATAGGCAAGGGCATGAGGAGTCCTATAGGACGACCCTTAGGAGATTTAGTAGCGGAACAAATACCACAAGCAAGGACAAACTCACAAACATCCTTCTTATAGGAAGGCCACCAGAACCGTTCCGCCAGCAATGATGTGGTTTTATGTATCCCTTGATGCCCTGCCATTTTGGAGTCATGCATGAGGGATAGTACTCTATCCCGATAGGCTAATGGCACATATAGTTTTCCTTGTGGAACAGTCAAGGTAGTGCGATCTTGGAATGTAGAGATTTCCTCTATTAATCCCGATGAGACTCTAGCATAGACAGTGGCGACAATACGATTCTTAGGGATTAAAGAGGACATAACTTCATTGGAGGATGTAAAAGGTTCATATTGACGGGATAGGGCATCAGCCTTAATATTTTTTGACCCTGGCCTATATGTAACAATATACCGGTAATTGAAATGATTGAGATATAAAGACCAACGTACTTGTCTGTCAGACATTTTCTTGGCTTCACTGAAGTAAGAGAGGTTTATATGATCTGTAAAAATAGTAACAGGGATGGGTGACCCTTCAAGCAAGTATCGCCATTCTTTAAGGGCAGAAATAATTGCCAACAACTCTCTCTCCCCTATATCGTATCTTTTCTCAGTTTCTGTTAATTTCTTAGAGAAAAACACACATGGATGCAATGGTTGATCATCCGAAGGTCTTTGAGATAGTATTGCTCCTATCCCTGACTCGGATGCATCTACCTCCAGTATAAAAGGACGAGAAGGATCAGGATGTCGTAACACTGGTGCTGAGGAAAAGGCTTCTTTTAATGAATCAAAAGCTCTCTTAGCTTCTATGCACCATTCCCTGTGATTCCTTCCCTTCTTAGTCATAGCAGTAATAGGGGCTGTTATTGAAGAAAATCCTTTAATGAATTTCCTATAGTAATTGGCAAACCCCAAGAAGCGTTGGATTGCTTTAAGTCCAACTGGTAAGGGCCATTGCTGAATGGCCTCTAACTTTTTCGGCTCCATTTTGAAACCCGTACTAGAAATGATATATCCCAGGAAATGCACTTCTTCCTTGTGGAACAAACATTTCTCCAGTTTACAATAGAGACCATTCTCTAATAACTTTGAAAGAACCAATCTGACATGTTCATAGTGTTCGTTCATGTTTTTAGAGTAAATCAGGATATCATCCAAGTATACTATTACAAACATTTGTAAAAAGTCTCGTAACACATCGTTAATGAAGTCCTGGAAGACTGCTGGGGCGTTGCATAACCCGAAAGGCATAACTCGATACTCATAATGACCATAACGAGTATTAAAAGCAGTCTTCCATTCATGCCCTTCTTTTATTCTGATTAAATTATATGCTCCCCGCAAATCCAGTTTAGAAAAGACAGTAGCTCCTTTCAACCTGTCAAATAGCTCAGTCACTAAGGGGATAGGATAAGCATTACGTATAGTAATCTTATTTAACCCTCTGTAATCAATACAGGGTCTTAAATCCCCCTCTTTCTTAGATACAAAAAAAACCCAGCGCCCGCAGGCGATGAAGATTTAGTGATAAACCCCTTCTTTAAGTTCTCGGCAATGTACTCCTCTAATACTTTATTCTCGGCTATCGACAGGGGATAAACTGTACCTCGTGGAGGCATAGTGCCGGGTAACAATTCAATAGAACAATCGTAGGGACGATGAGGAGGTAATTTTTCTGCCTCTTTAGGTTCAAAAACATCTTTAAGATCAATATATTGGTTGGGTATTTGAGTGGTTAATGGTTCCATAGTAGGTATATTGATTAACCCCACTGGTTTAATCGGAGTAATGCATTTACTGTGACAATATTCTCCCCATTTAATAATCTCCCTCTTTTCCCAATCAATCAACGGATTATGCTGGGCTAACCAAGGAAACCCAAGGATTACAGGAAAGATAGGAGATGTTATCTGTTGCAAGGTGATAACCTCCCTATGAAGAAGACCTGTAGATAATACCAGGGGAATGGTTTCCTGGGTAATAAGAGGTATTGATAATGGTCTACCATCTATGGCCTCAACGGCCAAGGGTGCAGATCTTTTTTGGAATGGGAGAGTATTTTTCTGCCCGAATAAGTGATCTACAAAATTCTCGGCAGCCCCAGAATCAATTAAAGCAAGGGTGGATACTTTCTTTCCCTCCCATTCTAGAGTAATAGGTAGAAGAAGCCGGAGATCTTTTTTATCATTGAAGGAGGACATACACATAACACCCAAGGCCTGTCCCCCCTGCGGACTTAGGTGCGAGAGTTTTCCGGTCGGCTAGGACAATTCACTCGTGTATGTCCCTTCCTGCCACAATATAAACATAAACCTTCCCTCCTACGGTATTGTCTCTCTGTCTCAGACAATCTTGTAGCCCCTAATTGCATGGGTTCTGGAGGGGTCTCTGACGAGGGATAGGTCAGAGCAAGACGTTCCGGTACTCTCCTAGGTCTCTCTCTGGTATTCTGCCTATACCTAAGGCGTTCATCAATATGAGCCAGATATGTTATTAATTCCTCTAGAGTGTCTGGTAAATCTCTTGTGGCCACTTCATCTAAGATTCTATCAGACACTCCATTTAGGAACACATCCACAAATGCTTGTTCGTTCCATCTGACTTCTGCAGCTAAAGTACGGAACTCCAAAGCATAGTCTACTAGAGAACGGGTACCTTGTCTTAGACGTAATAAGGATTTGGCAGCGTTAGTTTTTCTGCCTGGGGTATCAAAAGTTCTCCTGAAAGCTGCAACAAAGTTAGTATAATTAAAGACTATTGGGTTGTCATTCTCCCACAAGGGATTAGCCCAGGTTAAAGCTCTATCTACTAACAGGGTGATAATATACCCAATCTTAGCCCTATCGGTAGGGTAAGCTCTAGGATGGAGTTCAAAATAGATGCTTATCTGGTTCAAGAACCCCCTGCATCCGTTAGGATCACCCCCATACCTGAGAGGTGCTGTAGCCTGATTGGAAGTGCCTGTAGGTAGCACTTCCATGGGATGCTCCTGGGGTCTCTGACTAGGAGTCTGCTCCTCCGGCTGGAGATAAGCAGTACGGTTAATTAACGTCTGTACGGCGAGGGCGATCTGGTCCATACGATGGTCCAGTTCCTCAAACCTATTGTCCGTACCAAGTCCAAGAGGGTTAACACCTGCAGGGTCCATGGCCCTAGTGTAATGTCACGACAGTGACCCCTTCTCGCAGAGTGTAACCTAACTATAGAACGTATACCGGACCTTAGAATGGTCGGACTCACGTTAGAGTAGTCAAATGGGATAGCCAGAGGTCAAGGGATAACAGAAGACGGGAATAACGATAAGCAAGCCAAAGTACAGGGAACCAGAGAGTAGAATAGTCAAATAGAGGAGCCAAAAGTCAAATACCAGGATAGAATACGAATGTCACAGAAATAGCACTAGGGGAACCAGCAAGAACCACACTAGGGCGTCTTACTGCTGTCAGGGCAGCCCTTTTATAGTGTGGTGTGTGTAGCCTTAAAACCACGCCCCCAAAAGGTCCGGGGGCGTGGCCGCGTCAGGACCTTGTCGGCTTCAAGCCGACGGCCGTGGCGCGCATGCGCCGAACTTAGAAATTCCGCTCTGAGTGAGCGGCCGGCGTCAGAAGTGCCGTGCCGCTCAGTGAAGGAGGATGCTGTGGTGCGTGGGTCCGAGGAGGACAGGTAAGGTATCGTGACACATGGCACATGTGTGTAATCTGATTGTACAACGCTTTGTGCATAAGTACACAGGCTTACAGGACGTCCTGAAGCAGGCCAGGAAGGTGTGTGGCCATTTCAGGCGTTCCTACACGGCCATGGCGCACTTTGCAGATATCCAGCGGCGAAACAACATGCCAGTGAGGCGCTTGATTTGCGACAGCCCTACACGTTGGAATTCAACACTCCTAATGTTCGACCGCCTGCTCCAAAAAGAAAAAGCCGTTAATGAATATTTGTATGACCGGGGTGCGAGGACAGCCTCTGGGGAGCTGGGATTTTTTTTGCCACGTTACTGGACGCTCATGCGCAATGCCTGTAGGCTCATGCGTCCTTTTGAGGAGGTGACAAACCTAGTCAGTCGCACCGAAGGCACCATCAGCGACATCATACCATTTGTTTTCTTCCTGGAGCGTGCCCTGCGAAGAGTGCTGGATCAGGCCGTAGATGAGCGTGAAGAGGAAGAGGAAGAGTTGTGGTCACCATCACCACCAGAAACAGCCTTATCAGCATCGCTTGCTGGACCTGCGGCAACGCTGGAAGAGGATTGTGAGGAAGAGGAGTCAGAGGAGGAATGTGGCTTTGAGGATGAGGAGGAAGACCAACCACAACAGGCATCCCAGGGTGCTCGTTGTCACCTATCTGGTACCCGTGGTGTTGCACGTGGCTGGGGGGAAGAACATACCTTCATTGAGATCACAGAGCAGGAGGAACGGGAAATGAGTAGCTCGGCATCCAACCTTGTGCAAATGGGGTCTTTCATGCTGTCGTGCCTGTTGAGGGACCCTCGTATAAAAAGGCTGAAGGAGAACGACCTGTACTGGGTGTCCACGCTACTAGACCCCCGGTATAAGCAGAAAGTGGCTGAAATGTTACCAAATTACAACAAGTCGGAAAGGATGCAGCAGTTGCAAAATAAATTAAAAAGCATGCTTTACACAGCGTATAAGGGTGATGTCACAGCACAACAGGAATCTAACAGGGGAAGAGGTGAAAGTCATCCTCCTCCTCCCACGACCAGGCCGGCAAGGACAGGACGCTTTAAAGACGTGTTGTTGATGGAGGACATGCGGAGCTTTTAAAGTCCTACGCATCGCCACAGCCCTTCGGGATCCACCTTCAGAGAACGACTCGACCGACAGGTAGCAGACTACCTCGCCTTAACTGCAGATATCGACACTCTGAGGAGCGATGAAGCCCTTGACTACTGGGTGTGCAGGCTTGACCTGTGGCCTGAGCTATCCCAATTTGTGATAGAACTTCTGGCCTGCCTCGCTTCAAGTGTCCTGTCAGAAAGGACCTTCAGTGCAGCAGGAGGTATTGTCACTGAGAAGAGAAGTCGCCTAGGTCAAAAAAGTCTAGATTACCTCACCTTTATTAAGATGAATGAGGGATGGATCCCGAAGGGACTGACAGTGGGCGATACATTCGACTAAAAAAGGCCTGATGAGATGAGCTGCCTTGGGCTAAAAATGGTGACCCTATGTAGGAGGAACAGTCCCTATTCTGCTCTGTGTCAGTGTGTATCAGGGTCCCTGAGGACAGGTGTCAATCCATATCTGCCAAGTGACCCTATGTGGGGGGAACAGTCCCTATTCTGCTCTGTGTCAGTGTGTATCAGGGTCCCTGATGACAGGTGTAAATCCATATCTTCCAAGTGACACTATGTAGGAGGAACAGTCCCTAGTCTGCTCTGTGTCAGTGTGTATCAGGGTCCCTGAGGACAGGTGTCAATCCATATCTGCCAAGTGACCCTATGTAGGGGGAACAGTCCCTATTCTGCTGTGTGTCAGTGTGTATCAGGGATCATTAGGATAGGTGTCAATCCATATCTGCCAAGTGACCCTATGTAGTAGGGGGAACAGTCCCTATTCTGCTCTGTGTCAGTGTGTATCAGGGTCTCTGAGGACAGGTGTCAATCCATATCTGCCAAGTGACCCTATGTAGGGGGAACAGTCCCTATTCTGCTCTGCATCAGTGTGTATCAGGGATCATTAGGATAGGTGTCAATCCATATCTGCCAAGTGACCCTATGTAGGGGGAACAGTCTCTATTATGCTCTGTGTCAGTGTGCATCAGGGTCCCTGAGGACAGGTGTCAATCCATATCTGCCAAGTGACCCTATGTAGGGGGAACAGTCCCTATTCTGCTCGGTGTCAGTGTGTATCAGGGTCTCTGAGGACAGGTGTCAATCCATATCTGCCAGGTGACCCTATGTAGGGGGAACAGTCCCTATTCTGCTCTGTGTCAATGTGTATCAGGGATCCTTAGGATAGGTGTCAATCCATATCTGCCAAGTGACCCTATGTAGGGGGAACAGTCCCTATTCTGCTCTGTGTCAGTGTGTATCAGGGATCCTTAGGATAGGTGTCAATACATATCTGCCAAGTGACCCTATGTAGGGGGAACAGTCCCCATTCTGCTCTGTGTCAGTGTGTATCAGGGATCCTTAGGATAGGTGTCAATCCATATCTGACAAGTGACCCTATGTAGGGGGAACAGTCCCTATTCTGATCTGTGTCAGTGTGTATCAGGGATCCTTAGGATAGGTGTCAATCCATACCTGCCAAGTGACCCTATGTAGGAGGAACAGTCCCTATTTTGCTCTGTGTCAGTGTGTACCAGGGTCCCTGAGGACAGGTGTCAATCCATATCTGCCAAGTGACCCTATGTAGGGGGAACAGTCCCTATTCTCCTCTGTGTCAGTGTGTATCAGGGTCCCTAAGGACAGGTGTCAATCCATATCTGCCAAGTGACCCTATGTAGGGGGAACAGTGCCTTTTCTGCTCTGTGTCAGTGTGTATCAGGGTCCCTGAGGACAGGTGTCAATCCATATCTGCCAAGTGACCCTATGTAGGGGGAACAGTCCCTATTCTGCTCTGTGTCAGTGTGTATCAGGGATCCTTAGGATAGGTGTCAATCTATATCTGCCAAGTGACCCTATGTAGGGGGAACAGTCCCTATTCTGCTCCGTGTCAGTGTGTATCAGGGTATCTGAGGACAGGTGTCAATCCATATGTCAAGGTGTCAATATGTCATATGTCAGGTGTCAATCCCTATCCATTGTGATTTAGGAAAGTTAGGTGATTTATGCCCTTTATGGATTAAAACCAGACTCTGCATCAACTGAGTAATTTTCCATGGGAGTTTTGCCATGGATCCCCCTCCGGCATGCCACAGTCCAGGTGTTAGTCCCCTTGAAACAACTTTTCCATCACTATTGTAGCCAGAAAGAGTTCCTGTGGGTTTTAAAATTCGCCTGCCCATTGAAGTCTATGGCGGTTCGCCTGGTTCGCCGTTTCGTGAACGTTTGCGGAAGTTCGCATTCGCCGTTCGCGATCCGAAAATTTCGTGTTTGCGACATCACTAATAACTACTTACGCAGTTCTCCGGATTTCACCATTTGCACATAATTCCTACTAAAGTTGCTAAAAGATTTTAATTTCAATTAACGCAAATAAATAAACTAGTGCCTAAAAATTATCATACAATACAAGTTGGATTAAATGGACATGGCTGGAGAAACTTACATTTTGTGCTCTACAGACAATATTTAAAGGAACACTATAGTCACCTAAATTACTTTTGCTAAATAAAGCAGTTTTAGTATATAGATCATTCCCCTGCAATTTCACTGCTCAATTCACTGTCATTTAGGAGTTAAATCACTTTGTTTCTGTTTATGCAGCCCTAGCCACACCTCCCCTGGCTATGATTGACAGAGCCTGCATGAAAAAAATAAACTGGTTTCACTTTCAAACAGATGTAATTTACCTTAAATAATTGTATCTCAATCTCTAAATTTAACTTTAATCACATACAGGAGGCTCTTGCAGCGTCTAGCAAACTATTAACATAGCAGGGGATAAGGAAATCTTAATTAAACAGAACTTGCAATAAAGAAAGCCTAAATAGGGCTCTCTTTACAGAAAGTGTTTATGGAAGGCTGTGCAAGTCACATGCAGGGAGGTGTGACTAGGGTTCATAAACAAAGTGAATTAACTCCTAAATGGCAGAGGATTGAGCAGTGAGGCTACAGGGGCATGTTCTATACACCAAAACTGCTTAATTAAGCTAAAGTTGTTCAGGTGACTATAGTGTCCCTTTAAAAAATAGAAATGCAGGGAAAAGGAAGTGATCTACTTTAACCAAAAAAAAGCAAATGTAGCTCAGACAATCCAACGGGAGAAGATGAAAGGCCATGCCAGTACTGTCCTGTCGGATTTGGAAGAGTTGGGAGGCTTTCATTTGGAACACAGTGACATCTAACATGTCCCTGCTCATAGATCATGCTATCCTTAGCAAAAGGTGCTTGCTCTGCTGGTGTACACTCATCTCACTTCTCTGATGCATGCTTGAATATTCCACAGTACAGAAAAATATTAAGGCGTAAAGAGAAAAAATAAGCGAGATTGTTGCAACTATATGCTTGCACTTGCTGTTCCAGTCCAGTTAGAAGATAACTGGTAACAAGCACACTGACATCGCACATACACATAAGCAATCCTAAACACATATAATGACATTACACACATAGAAAGACTGACAATTACACAGACTTTGCAAACACAAAGAAATATTGGCAAGGATATATACTGACATTGCACTCACACAAGGAAACAATTACAAGCATACATACTAATACCACGGCTTGACAAATGTGCTTGAAATCTAGGAGTCAGCTAAAAAAAGGTAGGAGCCAGATTTGTCAATGTCAAAAATACAATTCTTAAATGGACACTAGGGTCACCAGAACAACGACAGCTTAATGTAGTTGTTCCGAAATCTATTTACTGTTCCTGCATGCTTGTCAATGTAAACAATTACTTTTTAGACTAAAGGTCCTGTTTACATTACTGTCTGTTAACATCTCTAGCAACAGTCACACAGACTGCCTCTAGAAGTGCTTCCTGGGTCAATGCTGCACAGTGTGCAGCACTTACGTAAATGCTCCCCATACGGATGCATTAATTCAATGCATCTCTATGAGGAGAAGTTGATTGCGTGGCATGACGTTTTGACACGCATGCGCAATAGTCCCCCAATGTTTTTTTTACGGGGAAGCATTGGGTTGTCTGAGATCACCAAAATTGATGATCTAGGCCATGGTGGTGGGGCCATCTACTATGTCACAGCACGGCGTGGGAAAAAGAGTGAGTAAAAAAACCTTTCCCATGTGATTGGAGGGGGTCAGGTTAACCAAACATACACACTCATTGACACACATACACTGATTTGATACACACTCTCACTGACAGATACACATACACACTCTCACTGGCAGACACACACACTCACTGACACACAAACACACACACACTGACAGACACAAATACACACTCACTGACACACACATACACACTCACTGACACACACACACACAGACACTCACTGACTCAACACATATACTCTCAATCATTTGACACACACACTGCAACACTCACAAATCATTACTTTTTTTTATTTTAAATTCACCCATCCTTCTTACCTTTGAGCTGGAGTGGATAAGTTTTCCCTGGGGTCCAGTGGGACTGCTGTCATCTCCCTGCTATGCTCCTAGAGCGCTGTTTAGTGATGCAGGGCCCGAATTACGTGATATTCCGGCTCCCGGCATCACTGGAGGGCGTGCGAAGGAGCAGAGCAGCGGGATTATAGCTCGTGGCTCACAAAACCTGGCACCTGGGATTTGTCGAGCTCTGCTAATACTACATACAAACAGAAACTCTAACACACATAATGACATTGTACACACAGAAACAATCACAAATGCTGAAACTGTACACATATAAACACACATGCTGACACTAAACAAACACACCAACATTGCTCACACGAATGAACACTGACATTGCATTGGAATGCCAACATACTGACATTCAGTGGCCGGGGATGGACCAAGGCGAATGATGTGAACTATAACTTCTATTACGTTGTGATGTGTCACCCCACCTATGTCCCCAAATGCAGGCATCAAAGTTGTTACAAAAATTGTCAGGTCCTTATTCAGTAAACCTGCTATACATACCAGAAATGGCATGCTTAAATGCAGGCTGATACATGTTACTTTATATATAATTGTTAGCTTGTGAATTTATACAGATGAATGTTACCACCTACAAGGGGAGACTGGTATGCCCCTTAAACTACAACTCCTATCGCCATTTAAACTACAGCCCAAATACCCTCTATGATACCGTCCCACACTAAAGTCCTTATTTTATCCTCACACACAATGCAGCCCTTTTGCCCCACAAACACTGCAGCCCTTTTATCCCACTGCACTACTGACCTTATCTCTCCTACAATGCAACCTCTTTCTCCCACATTGTTCTTATCGATCTACAATACAGCCCTTATTTTCTCCTCACACAGTCCCTATAGTCCCCAGAGACACACACACTCAACTGCCCATCCTGTGTCCCTAGAAACATGAAACACCACAAGCATACAAACAATACGACACGCAGCATACCCCCACACATGCATGATGCCCAAATACATGCAACACCATAAACAGCACTCCTAAAAGGCTGATAGCTTCCATGCCACCGTGCATTGAGGCAGTAATTTCTGCAAAAGGGGCCCAAACCAAGTACTGAGTCCATATGCATGCTTATACATATTGTTCTATGTACACTCCTTGTTTTATTGATTGCATGTAATATTCTAATTTACTGAGATTGTGGATTTGGGGTTTTCATGAGCTGTAAGCCATAATCATCACACTTATGACAAATCACGGCTTGAGCTATCTTGCTTTGCATGTAATGCGTCTATCTCATATATTAGTTTCCCCTTTTACGTTGCATTACTGAAATAAATGAACTTTTGCACGATATTCTAATTTTTCTATTATCACCTGTATGCACGCGTAGGTGGTATGATCCCCACCAAGGTTATCACTCCTCGAGTCCTCCAGTGTGGGTGTTGGAGAGAGTACAAAGGAATTATATTTGGTGTTTAGGGACTTACGGGCCACCCTGTACTTTTTATTAAAAAAAATCCGGTATTTGAGAAATCTTTTGCCATTACGCAACTTTCCCTGCTGACTAGAATCTTGATAATTGTCTTCGCAAGTCTGTATGTTAACCTTGGCACAACAAAAATAAAGAATGGAAAACAAATCAAAATAAATAAATAATAATATACCTCAATTAAGTTATGTTACACACATTCTTAATATTGTTCACAGAAATTAACTTTTCAGTTCTTTTTGGTCAAAATGTCTGCTTCCAAATGAAAATTTAATCATATTTCCATTTTATGTAATAATTCCATTATTCATTAATCACTGTATTGACTCCGCGCTCTCTTCGCCTTGGCTATTAAACTCGATATTTAATATCCCTTATGGCAATGGCATTCCTGCCTGTATTCCCTGAATGATGCTCAGCCTTGCCAGCGTTGCTAAGCAACAGTTGACCAGCTAGGCGGCCTGGAGACCGGAAGTCGCTGGCTGCTGGATGGGAGTTTCTGCGCGTGCGTCCAGAACGTCATCCCTCTTGACCCGGAAGTTCTCTGCGCTCCAGTGCTGACACGTAGCAACGGGAGAGGCTGCCGTACAGAGCGGAAGGGGGAGCCCGGTACATACCGGTCTGAGAGCTAAACCGCAGTGACGGAGCTAACATCAGGTCTTTGCCTTTATTCAGCCGTCTTGTACCTTGTTATGGCTATTTACTAATCTTTAACAGTCCGTATGTTCGCCTGCGTGCAGCTTTATCGCCAACACAGAGGCCAGCAAGCCCAGTGTAAGCCGGGGTGACGGATTGCTGACACACTGCGACATGGATTACTTGTACCGTGATCCTGGGCGGCCTAGGAGACAGCAGCTACAGGGTCCCAGAACCAGGCAGTGTCTAGGTGGCAGCAGCTACAGGGTCCCAGACCCAGGCAGTGTCTAGGTGGCAGCAGCTACAGGGTCCAAGACCCAGGCAGTGTCTAGGAGACAGCAGCTACAGGGTCCAAGACCCAGGCAGTGTCTAGGTGGCAGCAGCTACAGGGTCCAAGACCCAGGCAGTGTCTAGGTGGCAGCAGCTACAGGGTCCAAGACCCAGGCAGTGTCTAGGTGGCAGCAACTACAGGGTCCAAGACCCAGGCAGTGTCTAGGTGGCAGCAGCTACAGGGTCCAAGACCCAGGCAGTGTCTAGGTGGCAGCAGCTACAGGGTCCAAGACCCAGGCAGTGTCTAGGTGGCAGCAGCTACAGGGTCCAAGACCCAGGCAGTGTCTAGGTTGCAGCAGCTACAGGGTCCAAGACCCAGGCAGTGTCTAGGTGGCAGCAGCTTCAGGGTTCAAGACCCAGGCAGTGTCTAGGTGGCAGCAGCTACAGGGTCCAAGACCCAGGCAGTGTCTAGGTGGCAGCAGCTACAGGGTCCAAGACCCAGGCAGTGTCTAGGTGGCAGCAGCTACAGGGTCCCAGACCCAGGCAATGTCTAGGTGGCAGCAGCTACAGGGTCCCAGACCCAGGCAATGTCTAGGTGGCAGCAGCTACCCAGTCAGTGTTGGTTTAGGGTGGCAGGAGCTCAAGGTAGACACCCAGATGTAGTTGAACTACGTATCTCCCCAGTGTGTTCCTCTTTTCTATCCTAATGTCTCACTGTTCCAGGAGTTGCAAATTGTGTATAACAGAGCTCCACAACAACAAAACTCGCAGTAATGTCTCTTTAGCCTACAACACGTGTGTTTAGAAACCAGTCTGTGTATATAAGTTTGTTCTTTTTCTAAATAATAACTTGTTTCCATAAATTTATCAGTAAGCCATCCAAAATGTATCGCAACAGACCTGGTCACACCCTTGCAATTTAAGTGTCCCTCTTTGGTGCGTGGCTCTTTTCCGCGCATGCGCAATAGCCTATGGATTGGCTGAGAATGAGAATTTTTCTGAACTCAGCCAAGGGGGCGCGGTCAGCCACGAGGGGTCCGTGCAGCATTGAAATAAGTTTTTAAACGTTAGTAAAATCACCTTTCCCCTAACTGATGGGGACGAGGACCTAAACTAGGTTTCCACAGATATGACAGGAATACACGTTTTCCTGTCACTATAGTATTCCTTTAAATTGCTCTGTCACACTCTGAGGTCTTTGCATATTTATTAAAGACCCTAGAGATGGTGACTGCTCACTTGCATTCTGATGGCTGTGGGATGCAGAGGAATGTTAGTTTTTTTGTTTGTTTTTCACATGAATCGTTTACAGGGGCTCAGATCATTTTCTGTAAGGTGCTCTTTAGCTCTTGGTGTTTCGTCTGCCAGGATCCAACAGCGCGGTACTCCTTACAAAAAGCATGTCAAACTTGCGGGCAGCATGCAGCCCACAATGGACATCTTTGAGGCCCGGCGAGCCATGAGTACATGCTTAGTGTTAAAGCAGAGTTGGCACCTGCTCTCCCCACATTGCAGGTGCCTACTCTGCTAAAATTTGCCCGGCCAGGAGGAGAGGTCTCTGGAGGAGCTCAGTCTTCCTACTCCTCACTGCTTCCTCACACACGCCGTCTGTAGTGATGCCGGAATATGTCGTCATATTCCGGCATCACTAAAGTGCTTGAGGGAGCAGTGAGCAGCAGGAAGGAGATCTCAAGATAGAAGATCCCCACTGGACCCCAGGGAAAGGTGTGAGTGGAGGACCTGGAGGTGCACGGAGGCACGCAACGCCACGTTACCTTCCAATGTGATGTCTACATGCTCCACCTTCACAAGGTTTCAAGAAGTAGCAGGAGGATCCACTTTGGCACAGGGTGCGAACAGCACCATTTGAGGTATACCAGAGGCCGGATTCCGGCAGCGGCAATGTGACTGCAGTCTGCTTGTTGGCTAGAGGGGGTTGTTGGGATTTGGTAGAGGGGGGGGGGGGGGTTCTGGGATTTGGGGGGGGGGGGTTCTGGGATTTGGTGGGGGGGGGGTTCTGGGATTTGGTAGGGGGGGTGCTGGGATTTGGTAGGGGGGGGGTGCTGGGATTTGGTGGAGGGGTGCTGGGATTTGGTGGGGGGGTGCTGGGATTTGGTGGGGGGGTGCTGGGATTTGGTAGCGGGGGGGTGCTGGGATTTGGTAGCGGGGGGGTGCTGGTATTTGGTAGCGGGGGGGTGCTGGGATTTGGTAGAGGGGGGTGCTGGGATTTGGTAGAGGGGGGTGCTGGGATTTGGTAGGGGGGGTGCTGGGATTTGGTAGGGGGGGTGCTGGGATTTGGTGGGGGGGGGGGTGCTGGGATTTGGTGGGGGGGGTGCTGGGATTTGGTAGCGGAGGGGTGCTGGGATTTGGTAGCGGGGGGTGCTGGGATTTGGTAGCGGGGGGGTGCTGGGATTTGGTAGCGGGGGGGGTGCTGGGATTTGGTAGCGGGGGGGTGCTGGGATTTGGTAGCGGGGGGGGTGCTGGGATTTGGTAGCGGGGGGGGGTGCAGGGATTTGGTAGCGGGGGGGTGCAGGGATTTGGTAGAGGGGGGGTGCAGGGATTTGGTAGAGGAGGGGTGCTGGGATTTGGTAGAGGAGGGGTGCTGGGATTTGGTAGAGGAGGGGTGCTGGGATTTGGTAGAGGAGGGGTGCTGGGATTTGGTAGAGGAGAGGTGCTGGGATTTGGTAAAGGAGGGGTGCTGGGATTTGGTAGAGGAGGGGTGCTGGGGACTGGGATTTGGTAGGGGGGGGGCTGGGATTTGGTAGAGGGGGTGCTGTAGTTTAGTTGAGGGGGATGCTGTTTTTTTTTTTGTACTATACTTTTCAAAATAAACCTACGTTTCTATGAAACTTTGAGTTTTTTGTTTTTGGGGGGGGGGGGGGGGGGGTTTGCGGTCCACATAAACCTTGTTTATTTGGACTGTGCTAGATTTTACGTTTGACATGCTTGCCTTACAATAATATCTATGGAGGATTCTGTAGGACACCAGTGACAGCTGAGGGCTTGACAAAAGGCAGTTCCAGCTATTGTCAAGCGTGAGGAAAATACACAAGACAAAGTAGTCCCTTCTTCGTAATTTGATAACATTTGACTGGGTTTGAATTTCTGTGAAATTCCAACACAGTCTTTAAGAGCATTTCATTTTTTCTTTATGAAATATTCATTTTTGGGGAGTGACTTTAAGGTTGGCAAAGCATTATTGAAATAGTTGTTCTACAGGATCTACCTTTGGTCACCTCTTGTTCAGAGGCTCACTAATGTTCATCAGTGTGTTTGTAAAATATTATTTTCATTCATATTTTCTTGGGGCTATAACATAAACATAACAAAAAAATTAATAGTGCAACATGTAGTTCACAGAAAGTGGAATCCCTGGTAAGTAAAGCTCATATTACTAGCTCAA
The DNA here is from genome assembly GCF_036172605.1 of Pelobates fuscus. Classification (NCBI taxonomy): domain Eukaryota; kingdom Metazoa; phylum Chordata; class Amphibia; order Anura; family Pelobatidae; genus Pelobates; species Pelobates fuscus. Next base: position 103,925,926 of record NC_086319.1, on the reverse strand, counting down.
GTATAAGACGCATTATCAAATAGATACTACTTATTTCCTGGGACCACAGCTCTCAAAAAATCCTCTTAGAGATGGGAGATCCACAGGATCACTTAACCACTTAAGGACAGTCAATTGTGCATGTTCTGAACAAAACGTAAACAAAACCTGAGATTTGTGCTATATGTCTGTTCAACCGTAATTCAACTCTTTCATATTAAGTGCACCCAAACTTATTGAATATAATTTATTCATGAGGAACAGGGCTTTTATTTCACCCCAAAAGGGATATATAAAGAGGTGGTTCGGCTCTGAAAGATACCAGCCATCTGGATATACCCCTGAGGGGAGACAGACTCATTTTACTAAATGTCTTGTACGTTTTCTACCTCCTGGAGTCTCTGTCAATAGCATTATGTATTTCACCATATTCAGACGTTTTATTTCTACATTCCACATTGTTTTTAATCCACCTCGATTTCCAGGTTGTATTTTCTTTTATATTCTCATGTATACTTTATAACCCCCTTCTCTATATCCCTTCTGGATTATATAATGTTTGTGTTGGTTCATTTTGGAGTGTGTGTGAGGTACACTTTTCAAGGGTGGTTTACACTTATTCCACATGTTTTATATAGTAATTGTGTTGTAGTTTTTTATTTCACATCAACTATTCATATATTTAACAATTTATTATGAATAAAATCTAAAATCATTTTTTTTTTTTTTTAGTTTTGCGTGGCATTTTAACTGTGAATGTCATAATACAGTTAGCTTTTCAATTAAATACACATATATTCGTATTCAGTGTCTCACTAGTACAACAGTACCCCCCATGAACAGCTGTTATGGTGTTTTGGAAAGTTAGAGAGTCAAATATAGCACGTTCCAATTTTCAGTTTATACACCTTGAAATTTGCCAGATTAGTAATGTTGCCTTTGAGACCGATTGTAGCACAATTATGAATGCTAACTTTGGCCAGTGTTTTTGACTAAGTGACTACTAAAAAAGACTTTGCATACCCCATATAGAATACCCTGGGTTCTCTACGTTTGAAAATGGTATGCCATCATGGGGGGAATTCTCATTCCTGGACTACCATACGCTCTCAAAGGCAACATCACCAATCTGGCAAATTTCAATGTGAAAAAAAATGAAATGCAAGCCTTATATTTAACCCTCTAACTTTCCAAAACACCTAAAACCTGTACATGGGGGTACGGTAATACTCGGGGGACTTCACTGAACACAAATATTAGTGTTTCAACAGTAAAATGTATTACAACAATATCATTGTCGGTGAAATTGTTGTTTGCGTGTGAAAAAACTTAATTTTTACTGGCAATATTGTTGTAATACAATTTACCGTTTTGAAACACTAATATTTGTGTTTAGCGAAGTCTCCCGAGTAAAACCTTAACCCCCATGGTGTCTTTGAAAGTTTATAGAGTTAAAGTGCCTGCAAATTCAATTTTCTGGACTTTCTGCCTGGGTTTGCAGGCACATCCTTCACATTTTAATTTAAATAAAATCACATCATTATGTTACGATTACATAAATATACACATACAATTTTAATATATATATATATATATATTTGTATTTATATAAGTAGATATATATAGAATGTCATTCTAAGTGTATTTGGTATGTGTATATTTATATAAACATATTACTATCAAGTTATTTTTTTATTTTATTTACTTTATTATTGGAATTAGACGTATAAAGAGATATGCATTATATATATATATATATATATATATATATATATATATATATATATAGTATGTAACTTCATTCTAAGTGTATTTTAATACTAATATATGTAATTATTTTGATATTAAAATACACAAAGTATAATGTTACATTCACATACATTTGTGTGTGTGTGTATGTGTATATATATATATATATATATATATATATATATATATATATTTTTTTTTTTTTTAATTTTTTTTTTAAAACTTTTCTAGGCCAGGCATAGGCAACCTTCAGCACTCCATATATTTTGGACTACACCTCCCACGATGCATTTCCAGCATTATGGGGGATGTAGTCCACAACATCTGGGGTGCCAAAGGTTACCTATCCCTGTCTCAAGCAGTCCCTCTGCAGGCAGCTATGCTTGCCATGTGATCGCTCTTTGAGAGCGATTACATGGTCTCCGGGGGCATGATTTGCCATGGGAGGTTTCCAGAGGCTTTAGGGCTCAAAGCTGTTATGGTGTTCAATGCCGCCACAACGGCTTTAAAGATCATTGGGTGCGGGACGACATAGAACGGCGTTAAGGGGTTAAAGAAGTATATCTTATTTATTGAAACAATTGATTGTAAGTACAAATATAGAAACAATCTCTATGGAAATAATACAGTATAACGCGTTTTGACACACAATGTCTTCATCAGATGCCATCTTCAGCTATAAATTGACCTGCACACATGGTGCAAATAAACCATTCCTGTGTGATCCAGACTGCGTCCTTGCATTGTGATCCTACAGTCCCTTATTGATGACATCATATCTTCATGTAGTGCTCTGGTTTAGTGGTGGACATCACTTCCAGTCCAAACAAAGAACTCCTGCAGGGCAAAAGAGAGGACATAGGTGGCACAGGGGGATTGGGGCATGCATGCTGGTATCACAGGATTCACAACATTGTGGCCCAATGATGTGACTGGAGGGGAAGTTAACTTTGAGTGTGCAGAGTTGCATAGCCAAACGCCTCACATACAGACTCCAGGTATCCTGATCATGATGCGAAGTCAGGAAATTTGAAGTAACCCATTCATATCTTAGTGGTTGTATTTTAACCCCTTAAGGACCAAACTTCTGGAATAAAAGGGAATTATGACATGTCACACATGTCATGTGTCCTTAAGGGGTTAATACTCTTCTTTCTGCCATAGGGAATCAAATACTTAAAAATATTTGTGTGTGTGTGTGTGTGTGTGTGTGTGTGTATATATATATAAAATTATTTTCTCAGAGAAGATATATCTATATATTAAATGTTGTTTTTTTTTGTGACTTACAGACCTGCTGACATGGCGAACTATGATAACCTCAATACAGACTTCTTCCAAACAAGCTACAGCATTGACGATCCTGCTCAGGCATACAATTACAATGCAGGCGGAGGGCAGTACAACAAGTAATTGGTTTTTGTTTTGCCTATTTTAACATACATCTGTTAAAACAAATTAGGTTAGACAACTACCATACAGAGTGTACAGTTTAGTTTTTATCAGTGCAGTGTTCTGTTTAGTGAATAAAACCATTTACATATTTATTATGTTTAGCAAAATATGGGATTCAGTACTCTCATATAAATTACAGAAGAATTGTTTCATGCGGATGTATATTTCAGCAAATGTTTGGGTCATCTTAGCAGAAAATTGGATACATACTTTTGCACTCTTAGAGAGGTAGTAGAAACCTGGTTAGCTAGTGTGCAAACTAAAAGTTAATTGTTATAGAAAATCATAGCTTCATGACTCTGTGATCGCCTTCATGTTGGACATATACCGGTATATACATTTTACTGGGACCAGATAAAGGAAGGAATGGTAGTGTGTGTGTGTGTGTGTGTGTGTGTATATAAGATTTTAAATCTGGATAACCATTTGTACTGTTAATTTCTAAGTGCATGCATTATGTATATAGGTTATGATATAAAATAAGTTTAAGAATATACTGTGGGAGAAGTTCTTTGAAGTGTGTCAGGCATAGGCAACTTCAGAGAAAGAAGATAATTGTGGCAAATGGTAAAGCTCTTGTACAGCTAAAACTTTCTTGGGTTGGAGTATTGAAATTCCCTAGTTAACAAAATTAAATAAATTTAAATAGAATTTAAATATATACAGGGTAAAATGGCTTCAACTTTTAGTCCAGTCAGCTATTTTTTCAGCTTGGATAATTTGCATTACGGCAGGAGTCTTCCTGTGCAGAACATGGGTGATCTGGAAGCTCTACAAATTTATGGAGATGCTCATTAATTCATCGAACTACCAGTGTTGGAGATCAAAATATAAATATTTTCCCAGCTTCATAGTGAGCATGTGTAACTTCAGTTAGGGGTATGGCTGTTCACTGGTATGCACAAATCGACTTTTTAACAAAATATAGATGCACATTTGGGACTCTTATAATGATTTTTGCAATGTATGCCCTAAATATCCATGTTTTTTTCTCTCAAACAGACAATATGGTTATGATTACAGCCAACAAGGCGGTTACATTCCTCCAGATATGTTGAACCCACAGCAGCCATACACAGGACAGATATACCAGCCAAGTCCAGCCTTTACTCCTACAGTAACAGAATCAGTTTACGGAAGTTCATTTGACGATGAACCACCTTTACTAGAAGGTAATGTTAGAATTTCTTACTTACTGATATTAAATAAATTTTTTCCTTGATATAGACAGCATAGGAGGACAGTTCTGGTTTATTTTTAATGTGTCGCATATGAATGTGTAGCACTATAGAAAGCTGAAGTGCTTTATGGATGTGGAGTGGTATCTTAAGGTGAGGGCAGGCACATGGTTAGAGTTAATGTAAATATACAGTTAGAGGTATGGTTAGTTTAGAGGTGAGACAGTTGTATAAGGTTAGCGTAAACTACCAAAAATTAATCTAGATCCGAGGCAAATGAGGCATTATCATTAGGAATATGTGAATCTAATTTGAGCTCTTTTTCTTTAGTTGCACGGGATGTGTAAAAATTCTCACATTTTGTAACATTTTATTCAGAATTAATGTTGTGTTAGGTATACATATAGGATATTCTAAGAAAGGCCTTTCTTTCCTTTAAAAAAATGTCTGTGGAACAAACACCCAGCACAAAGATTTTGTTTTGGTTCGGAACTTGGACAATTGCCTCCATCCTTCCGCTAAAGGATTGTTTTATTAAAACACTTTTTGGGGAAAAAAAATATTTGCCCCTCTTTCCAAAAAACAAACAAACCTTGCATATCAAATGTGTGCACACTTTAGGTTTTTTTATGTTTGCAATATTGCACTATATTTTGTTTGTGTTTATTTTCTCTTTTTTATGTGAAAACTCTGAGGAGACCTCTTAGAGTGACAGGAACCATTGAGTGGTACTATGTTATATAAAGATTTCTGTAAGAAAAGCAGTCCACTTACTATGTTTTATATTTCTAAAGTTGTGTTGGTACGGGGTATCCCTTCATTTAACTTTGTTCTATAAATTTGTGCCTATACTTTGTAAGCAGAATGTACGTAGCTAATGTTTGTGATAAGAAGATTCTTCGTTTTTAAGGGTTTTCATTACCTCATGAGAGCGGAGTTTATTCCTACTAACTTAACAGGAGCTGTCAAAACAAAGTAATGTTTTTCCTATGTGCAATTTCAATGTATGTTTCTATGTGACAACTATATTACAATTGCACTTTGTCAGTGTTTAAGATCAAGATATTCTTCATTTATATATCTTCTTTTTATCTGTCTTTAAATCTCAGAACTGGGAATCAATTTTGACCACATTTGGCAGAAAACATTGACAGTGTTACACCCACTGAAGGTAGCAGATGGCAGTATTATGAATGAGACTGATTTGACTGGACCAATGGTCTTTTGTCTTGCTTTTGGAGCCACATTGCTGTTGGTTTGTATATATATTTATATATATATATTTATTTTTTTCTTGCCCTAAATATAAATGTTATGTTATCCCCAAGAGTTGGAGAGTAGTTTATTGTTGCTGTAGCTTTAACACTAGGGTACCATATTTTATATTTATATGCCAGTTTTGATCAACTATTTGTTGACTGTAAAGCTAAATAAAGTGTTTCTTAACAGTTCTTATATAGCACTTTTATCCAGAGCGCTTTCCAATTTGTACAAAAAGAACATTGGTAATTATGCAAACAGGGAAATATAATTAGACACACTGATGCAAAATAAATTAACTGATGTCATTAATAAGACATCTTGTGCAAGTGCTTGAAGTGGTTTTATTTTAATACTAAGTTTTGATTTTCGGCAATAACTTTTGAAATTAAAGAGAGACTCTGAGCACCCAAAAAACTATTGTATTTGAGCCTTTCTCCAAAGCCATACCCCCTCACTCCATAAAGAATTCCTTTTCAGGTATGCAAACAGCTCAACCGCAAAGAAGTAAATGAAGGCTTATTCCGCAAAATGTTTTATTTTGTTTAAAAAAAAAAAAAAAAATTATATATATATATTTTGAGCATGGAAAAAAAAAATATTACTAATGAGCACAAAACAACTCAAATGCATTAAAGTTATATTGGTGCCCACAGTGTCCCTGTTAAAGTTTCTTCAATTAACGTATTTACTGCTTTCTGTGACAGGCAGGAAAGATCCAGTTTGGCTATGTGTATGGGATCAGTGCAATCGGATGTTTTGGAATGTTTTGTCTTCTCAATTTGATGAGCATGACTGGAGTTTCATTTGGCTGTGTATCCAGTGTCTTGGGCTACTGTCTTCTCCCTATGATTATCCTGTCCGGCTTTGCTATTGTATTTTCATTGCAGTAAGTTGCTAAATTTCAAATAATATAAAATAATTTTTTTTGTTTTTTTGTTCACCCCTCCCTGTGATGTTTTGTGATGAATATCCTTATGACTCCACAGTAAGATGTAGCTTGAAACCCCCTTTTGTGATTTGAGTCACACGGCAAAAAGAATGCTCTATGATGTGTGTTTGTGCACTATGGCAACTTTTATTAGATTACACCTTCTTGATGAAAATGAATAAATAGAAAATCTGGTGGCTGCAACACAATATATGAAACATACTGACACGGCCAAAAGGTTTAGTTTTTGATCAAACACTAAAGGGGTACTCCAACCAAAAGAGTCCCTTTCTGTGTTCTCTCCTCAGCTCGATCCTCCTTGGCTGATATCACAAACCCTCGCCGGAAGGTGAGGGAAGTCAGGGAGTATGGACTGAGTGGCGTACAGGGGCATCACAGAGGGGGGCTGTGCCACCCTTTGCTCTGTGGTACCAGCATGCTGGTTTCAGATACTAACTTTTAACAGGTTTGTCCGGAAAATTTGATTCTGGCTGGCTAATCACTCTTGTTGACACGTTCAGAGTTTTAGGTACACCACCGGCAGCAAAGAGGTTAATCTCCGTATGTGCAGCATTTTTAGTAAGAAATTATTAAATCATTGATCATGTCGCTTGAAGTAACCCTCTAAAATGGGGAAGTCACATAATCTGAGGGACATTGAGGTATGGTTTCAAGCAAAAATGCAAATATAACCTTTTTTAAAAAAAAACAAAAAAACTTGGATGCATGTGTGCTAATTCCAATGTGCAATATGTACAACCTGTGCTCCAACAAGACCAAACTAGATTCCACTCCTGGAGAAAAACCAAAAAAAATCAGAGTAGAGGAGGATGAGTTAATACTAAAAATGGGCAAATAAAAATTATAAAAGTGTTTTGCATTTGTCCTACACCATACAGATGTTCAGTTCAGAATGTAGGCATTCAGCGCGCCACCTCTTCCAGTGTAAACCGTGGTGGGTTGGGGATAATGTTCGGTGAGCCACATGTGCATTAGGCCCTCACCATATGAAAGCATTGCTTCAATGATTTCCTATAGAGATTTCACAGTGTGTGAAGACGTCCATTGTCAAGGGACCAAAAGTCGGTTAGCCACCAAGAAGTAGCTATCTAGTACTAGTAGCAATCTAACAGCCACTAGAGGCAGTCTTAATCCTGCAATGTAATTATTACAGTTTCTCTAAAAACTCTGTTACTAGAGCTGGATAAACTGAGTGATTTAACTCCTAAATGGCAGAGAATTGAGCATTGAGACTGCGGGGGCATGATCTGTACACCAAAGCTAATTAAGCTAAAGTTGATTAATCTTGAGGACTACCAAACTTGACAGTGGCTTAATTTTACTAAAATTACATTCACAGCCACATTTGGAATGGGAGGTGGTATAGGAAATATTTAGCATTAATGTGTCACAAAAAGGTTGCAGGAGCTCTGTGATGCTATTAAGCACGCGTGGACTAGATTTCCAGAGTAATGTTTCTATTTACTTATGGAATTTGTGTGAATAAATCAGCCTGTTCCGGGAGCAAATTAAGGTGTTAATCACTGTAAGTCAGATGTACATATGCATTACAAAGTACCAAATGAATGTACAATTTTCATTTATTTTATTTGTAAATTATTTAAATTTCCATGCTAATTAGATTCTTCTAATTTTGTTTTTTTAAACAAATACAAAAAAAGAAGTTTGCAAAAACCCTATAAACATTTGAATTGATGTGCTTATTTTTATTCTGATTACTGCTCTGTAACCTGCTGGTTGTGTCATTTAAGGTCAATCATATTTTGTCTATTTTATCATTTGTCTTCTTATCTGTAAAACTTTGACAATCTGTTTTAATCAAAACCGTATCTCTCATTAACATACAGAAAAAAACAAAAAGTAACTGAAAATTACAATCTATATGAATAGCACACAAAAAAATTATCTCCATTATTGGCCAATATTGTTACTTTACAAGATGTCCTTGTAAATATTTATTTTGCATTTTCCCTGTATATTCAATTAAACTCACACTGTTTTTTTTTTCTTTTAATTTCAGAGGAATTGCGGGTATACTTCTAGCATCTCTAATAATTGGGTGGTGCAGCTTTTCTGCCTCAAAGATATTCATTTCTGCTTTGGCCATGGAGGGACAGCAGCTCCTCGTCGCCTATCCTTGTGCTTTACTTTATGGAGTGTTTGCCCTTATTTCTGTTTTTTGAACTGAATATTTCAAAATGACTTTAAAGGGCCAAACTGCAATCAGTCATACCAGAATGGACCAGTGAGTTGTCGCAAACATACACCGTTTTGTGTACTTCAAGGGGGATCAATGGATGAACATGTACAGCTTTTGTTCATATTTTATAATGAACTTTTAAATACTGGAGGGACTCAAAAAGTCTTTAGCTTTAATAAAAGCTCATGTTTATAAGTTAAAAAGGTGACTTTTTATGGTTAAAAGTTACAAGCATGCTGTTACATTTCACTACAGGGTGGTTCTATAGTGAGAATAGCAGCAATGTTGTCACGAAGTCTCATACATTCTACTTTTTATAGTTAACTAAGGTAAAGTGGATGCCACATTGCATTTGATCACTAAAACCGTAAAAAGGGGTTTACATGCCATGCCAAACAGTGAATTGTGGGAGTTGACATTTTTTTTTTCTTCAACTGTCTAAATTTTGCACCACTTTAAATGTTTAGTTAATAAACCACAATGTTTTCAGATCACTCTTACAAAAAAGTTCTAGCACAAATATTTTCACAATTTTTTTTTTTTTATTGTTTTTTGGTAGTTGTAATTTTAATTATTCCAGAATTCAAACTGTTAAAGAGAACCTGACTTACACAAAAGTATGGATGACAAGTTCTCCATTAGGTAGATATATAAACTGCAATCTATACGTTGTGCAAGTTAAATCACCTGACTGCTTGTCTGCAGTTGACGTCTTCAAACTGCTTATCTGAAAAAACTTCATTGTGCGATATCACAAGTAAGATGTGGGAGTAAATGACTGAAATAATGTATTTTTGGAATCCCTGGTGTCCATATTTGTATTTTGTTTACACTTCCTTATGTGTCAATAGTAGGAAAGTAAATGCTAAATTATAGAAATAACATATTTTTTTCCATATCATTATAGTTAAAACAAGCTTTGCCCAAGTTCCAAAAATATATATACATAACTAGGTACATACACTAGTTTAGAGTTGGGAAAAAAGAAAGGAGGAGCTTTTGAAAAAACAAACAAAATTGAGTAAACCGTTCAATATGAAATCTTGCACTAGTTCACCTATTCCTTTAATAGAGCATATTGGCTAAAGGAACACAGGAGCTCACAAGCTCCAAGGCTAGAAATCCAGTAAATAAAATCAGAGGAGAGTATATTGTTTTGTCAAAATGTGTGGAAGAAGCTATGTTCTCAAAAAGTCTAATCTCCTCTACCACATTATTACATTATTTTCAGTAGTGGAGAGTTTTCATGTCATTGGTATCATTGCTTTAGCTGCATGTAGCATTCTTAGAGCTATGTTCTTTAAAAACTTTAAGACGGCAAGAAGCGTGATGAAAGTTGTCTGATATTTTACAGTTAACGTTGATAGTAATTACAAAAATACTACAACTCCACCAAATATGTAAAACTACTAAAGTGCTGCTTCCCCAATCTTTGTTTCATGGAAAAATAAGAATAGGGAGATAATAATGGAAAAAAAACACTCATAATGCAAATAAACCATGCTCCAACGAAAATCCAGATCATTGAAAAATGAGGAATATATTGCTCTTCTCCAAAGTAATGAACAGGGAATACCCTTCTAATTGCTTATTTATGGCGGGAAAAGATAACATATATATACACTAGGCCGTAAACAAAATAACGTACAAGGGAAATGAATCCAAATACAGGCAAACGGATAGCGGGGGACAAGCAAGAAAGTACGCGTTTCACAGCTAAACATGCAACGCTTCTTCAGTTGGTGACCTGCTCCAAATGTGGAAAATTATTTAAAACTGCAATGGCGCACAGAAGGTTAACTTTGCTCAATTCCGCAGACCGGCCATCACTGAAATGCAGTTTTTGATTGCATAACTTTAGTAACAGAGGTTAACGGCATAATCACAGATGTTGAAAATATCCTAATGAGAATAATCTCCAAGGAGGTCAAATCAGTTATAACTAGGGCATAATGAACATGTTAAGCAAGTATTATAGTTATCCTAGAAATCGATGACATGATTATACATTACCATAGACTAAATTCAATGCATGGAGGAAGGCACTAATAAAAAAAAAAATCCTATAGTGATAGAACTCTGTATACAGGTAGGGACACAAACTAGTTCAATATTCAGTTATGTAGACTCTGGTGGCAATTGCAGATTAATTAAGTGCAGTTCAATGAACCAACGAGTACTTTACAATGCTTATCTCTATAGTAAAAATCAGTGCATCATCAATTAAGCCATGCTGTGGCCTAAAAACAAGACCTCCATGCCAGAAGAAGCCATGAGCACTCTTGTATCAAAGCTACATTATGAAAACAATGTCTACAATGATGTAAATTGTAGGTGATATGCCCCTCCCCAAGAGAAGCACCTAATAGGCAACATCAGTTGTAAGATAAACAGGCATTGAGGATCGAAGCCAATCCAATGCTGCATAAGGGAAGCAATGACAGTCTAGTGTTCAGGTGCGACATGACTCTTGGAGAGTCATTTGAGTATGTAAAGTTTACCTTGGTTATAGCTGCAGAGTGTTAACAGTGCTATGGAAATTGCAAAACAGCATGGTTATCAGTTGCAGTGATAAAAAGGCAGGGGTAAGTCACCCAATGAAGTGGTCTGGATGCTTTATAGAGTCACTTTAAGACTCCTTTGCAGGAGCTTCCGGGTTCCAGAGAAGGTGACTTGTGCACCCATTTTTAAACTGTTTGATTACTTGGATTGGGAGGACGATGTGCACTCCTGTCATCATAACTACTGCAGTGGGCTGTAGAGGTATTTGTGCTTGGAATGTTTTTTTAATAGGCAAAAATACAGTCTGTACATGTATGTCTTGGCTAAACCACTATCAAAATGTGGCTAACATTTTTTCATGCAATTGAAGGTTCTACATTATGTTTTTGGCATTAAGGTTTAAAATGTACCGCCAGTGAGATGTACACATAGTATTGCAGTACTGAGCCACAAGTATTGTAGACTGTATACAGGACAGGTACACAGAACACGCAGAACAGAGCTTACAACTGGTATGTATATAATGTAGAAGGTACATATTTGTAGGTGATTTTTACTAGATTCATAGATTCAATATTGGTGATCAATTGATGCAAAGCCATGCATGTTTGTAATGGGATATATATTTTAGTTGTGTGAGTTGTTTTTCTTTTTCTTATTTAGTATTGTATTAATTTGGCATTTTGGAAATTGGTGTATTGTTTAATTTTTCTTTAATTGTTGGGCATTACCCAGAGCACTTCAAAGAATCTGAATGAAACTCTTACAAAACTATACCTTAGTGCACCTTTGGTAAATCTTACAAATTCCGAAAACACACTTGTAGATTTTTTTTTTTTTCTTTTTCAACTCAGGAGCCATGCACCTGCCCTCGGGTACAAAGTTCCTATTAATGAGGAACATTATCTGCTAATGGAGCACAATGTCCTGTGTTCATGCAAGTATATTAGAATGATTACCTACTCAAATGAGAACTCATTAAATGCAGAACTGTTCCCTTAATCCATTTCTTTTGCACATTTGGTTCAATCAGAAAAAAAATATTGTTTTTGAGATCCTGAATAATTAGGTCTATTTTGGATATATAAATTTGAATTATTCATATTTAAAACTAAACAGTGTTACTGATTTTTTTTTCCAGTCTTATTACTAGTTATATTAAACCTATAATTTAAAATAACCTATATTTAAAATATTGTTTCCAGCAATGTGTATATTTTTTCACTGGATTTAATGTATAAATGGTGAATTGTGGTCAACTGGAAAACAACTGTTGAGATGGAAATAAAACAGACCTGGACTTTTTTTATTTTTATTTTTTATTCAGCTATTTTAGCCTGAATGGTTTTATTGTTTTACAAAAGGCTTCATGAATTGACCTACCAGGTCCAGTTCATTGACCAGCTGTGATTTTATGGTACTTGTTTTTTATTAGCAGTACTATGTGCTTTAAAGCAGCTTCACTAAAAACAAAACAAAACAAAAAAACATACATGTAGTAGATATAATACAATAGGCATGTATTTTGGTCTGCATATGAAGTTTTGACTTGGAATATTTACAGATCTAGTTTCAGCACTTGCTACTGATCTCATCCTCTTACCCAGCAAAGAATTCTCTGTGACCTGTATTACAGCCTATTGAGAAGTCTTTGCAAGATGGTGCTCTAAGCAATTGCCTACCTCTTGAGTTTAGCTTGATGGAGCTAAACAACCAGGAAGTTACAGAAATGGCTGCCTGAATGACCGCCATGGACGAGTAACAATGCTCATTAATAAAAGTAGATTTTTATTGGAATTGGTACTTTTATAAAATGGAGGGGGGAGGGGGGGAAAGGCACTCTTCACACAAAGCACTTCAGCAAGGGGTATGGGAGAACATACAATCAGACTGTGTACAATATAGAATATACTGAGCCATTTTTTCACTATTCAGTAAGTTCTAGACACACTACAAATTAAATGTGTTTAAATGTCATATGGTTTTACAAGTAAATGACCTATACACATCAGCTATAAATACATGGTTTATAATTTATATAATTAGAGTGCCTGAAACAATGATGGCAGCCATTCAGAAATATTTTTATTTTTATTTTACATTGGCAAAAAGCTAGAGAATATTATAAACTTAATAATAAAATGTTAATATATCCATGTATTAAACGGACAACTAATTTTGTTATATGTTGCTTTTTAGAGAAACAAAAAGTATGTACAATTTAGATGTTTTTTTTCCCCCTTTATGAAGTCTTAAATGACAACTATTGGGAACATTTAAATTCTAAGAGGCTGTGGTTTTTCCAACAGGTTCTGAAAAAGGGAAATGAAAATTATTATAATATTGATATATAGCTACATCAAATTCCACAGCGCTTTACAATGGGTGGACGAACAGACACACAGGAACAGAGGGGTTGATGGCCCTGCTCAATAAGCTTACATGCTAGAGAGCGTGGGGTAAAGTGACACAAAAAGGTAAGGATAGTATTAGACTAGTGACAGTTGCAAAAGAGGAATCAGTCGGGAGCTATTAACAGTTTAATTGATACGCTTTTATGAAGTGGGTTTTTAATGATATTTTGAAGGAGTGGAGAGTGGGTGAGCATCTAATTGAGGAGGGAAGCGAGCTCCACAGGAACAGTGCAGCCCTTGAGACATCTTGAAGGCGAACATCAGAGGTGGGAGTACGGTCAGAAGATAGACATAAGTCTTCAGCAGATCGTAAGGGCCTAGACGGGACATACTTGTGTATTAGGGAGGATAGATCGGTGGGAGCAGCATTATGTAGAGATTTGAAATCAAGAACCATAATTTTAAATTGAGCCCTATATCTTACAGGAAGCCAATGTAGGGACTGACAGAAGGGTGAGGTGTGGGCGGACAGGAAGATGAGCCTCGCCGCTGCATTCATTATGGACTAACAGGTGGAAGTTGGGAGCACATAAGACCACTGAGAAGCGGATTACAGTAGTCAAGGCGAGAAACGGCAGTGGATGCGCGCAATGTTTTTGAGATGGAAACAGGATTTGGCAAAAGACTGAACATGAGGCTTGAAGGAGAGGTCGGAGTCAAAGAGAACACATAGGCAGCAGCCTGCAAGGTGGAGCTGATGGTAGCACCGTTGACTCAGAGGGAGACAGACACAGGAGTAGCAACACTTGAGGGAGGAGAGACCATAATTTCAGTTTTGGTCAAGTTTAGTTTAAGGAAGTGGGCAGCCATCCAGTTAGAAATAGCAGAGAGGCATTCAGAGACACTAGTCAAGAGGGACAGGGAGAGATCAGGAGAGGACAGGTAGATTTTTGTGTCATCTGAATAGAAATGATATTGGAAGTCAAAGGAGCTAATGAGTTAACCATGGGAGGCAGTATAGATGGAGAACATTAGGGGACCAAGGACTGAACCTTGGGGGACACCAACAGAGAGGAGTTGGGGAGAAGAAGCAGAGCCAGAGAAAGAAACACTGAAAACTTTGTAACATTAAGTACATAAGGGATGGGCAAACAGTAGATTACCAGTTGTAATGGAACTGCAACTTCCATGGCTGTTGGAATTCTAAAGGCTGGCAAAGCATCATGGCACTTGTAGTTCTACAAGATCTTGCGATCTTCCTTTTACTTAGTCATGTAGTACATAAATATTTCTATGCCAGCGGGAGTGTTGGTGGATCTTTAAGCTGAAAACCCTATTCCCAAGGGGACTTAATGAAGGGTTTTCTTTTACCCCTTTTATTTAAGCTTTATCTCTATCCAATTAATTCCACTTTCAGCCTTGTCGGACGTTCATAATATCTGACTTAGTTTTGCTTACTCATTATATTTAGGCCATACTAAATTAAATCAAGTCCATGTTTAGATATAGGGTATTTTGTAAGTCCCATTTATTAACAAAAACACGTCACAAACTTGCGCCACAATCGTTTAGACGATCAGTTATCTGCCGTTAAAACATCTTTAATGTCTCTCTCCATTAAGGATAAAGTCTGTGGTGTGGTATAATCTATACCTCTTGGGAGGTGAATGACTTTATTATTCATTATTTCACTTTTGTAATATATATGAAAAGGGCTCCCTTTTCTATATTCATCTAACAGTACCACACCCATTAAAATGAGGTGTATCTCCTAAACCATGTTTTCTGTTTAGGCTTGTTTAAATCCTAGTCTTGCATTTTTTAAGAAGTGCCTTAAAATCCATCTCTTTAGGAACGCTTATGGCCTCCAAGACCAACCCCTACCTCACATACCTGTCTCTTGCCCTTTCCTAAAGGGCAGCCCACCTTATTTGATTACAAATTCCTGTCCTAATGTGTTTTACACCCCACCTCCTATAGAATGTAAGCTCGATTGAGCAGGGTCCTCTTCAACCTTATGTTCCTGTAAGTTTATTTGTAATTGTCCAATTTATAGTTAAATCCCCTCTCATAATATTGTAAAGCGCTACGGAATCTGTTGGCGCTATATAAATGGCAATAATAATAATAATAATATACAAATAAGAGTTTATCCTCTTATTAAATTCTGCTGCAGTGATCTTTCCAATAAGGATACATGGGGATTTACTTTACCACACACAATGTACTTTGGATATTAGTGCAATTTGTATTCATATTGAAAAAGTACTTTATGTGCTGGGTTAGAGGTTTCCCTTTAAGGAGCTAATTAGTAGATAACGGCCGTTTAATACGGCACCTGATAATTCTGCGACATTCCAACGACGGTTTGGACACATGACCTCACTTATGGGTGGACATACATGCTATTTAAACAAAGAGACTTGAGTACCCTGTTCATATCTCCTGAGAGAGGCGCAATTTGTGCCAAAACGCGTGTCGAGTTGACGGCAGGCCAGAGCACTATTTACTGATGTGCACTTCGTTTGTTTCACGGTGTGGCTAGGTTGTTTGGCTATTTCATCTTTAGGAATGGGCTCCTTAGTGGGAACTGGGAACTGCCTCAAAGCAGTTCAAGGGAGTTATTAGTTTATCTAGCATTAAGATTTATTCATAATCTATCTAATTTTATTAGGAGCCATAGGCAGAGTACATATTGACATTTTGATCATCTAACTTAGCGCTGCTGTATCGTTACTCCTTTTTCTAAGTATCCATCTAATTATGCCATTATGGCTCAAGCGGTTTATTTAACGTATATTTCCTGGCTAATCATGGCAGCATCACTTATGGGTAGCTCCACCCCTAACCAGATCAGGACAGGATTAACTAATAAAAACAGATAAATAGACAGGAGTTATTAAAGGGAATCTCCAGTGCCAGGAAAACAATCAGTTTTCCTGGCACTGCAGGATTCCTCTCCCACCCCCCAATCCCCAGTTGCTGAAGGGGTGAAAACCCCTTCAGTGACTTACCTGAGGCAGCGACATGTCCCACGTTGCTGCCTGCTCCTCCCCTGCCGCTCCACCTTCTGCCTACGTCGGCCGGTGGGCGAGACTGATCCCGCCCACCGGACGAGGAGACCTAATGCGCATGTGCATTAGCGCACCCCATAGGAAAGCATTGAAAGCGATTTTCAATGCTTTCCTATGGGGAATTGAGCGACGCTGGAGGTCCTCACACAGCGTGAGGACGTCCAGCGACGCTCTAGCACAGAAAACCTGTGCTATAGAGCAGGAAGTTCCCTCTAGTGGCTGTCTAATAGAGGACTTAACCCTGCAAGGTAATTATTGCAGTTAAAAAAAAAAACTGCAATAATTACACTTGCAGGGTTAAGGATAGTGGGAGTTGGCACCCAGACCACTCCAATGGGCAGAAGTGGTCTGGGTGCCTACAGTGTACAGTGTTCCTCTTCCTTCCATACCTCAGTCTTTTTCATGTCTTTAACCAGACAGACAGGTTAACATTTTATTTAGCAAATTTCTTCTTTTTTTTTTTTTTTGCCACCTTCCTATGTGTACCATGGATCTCCTATGCACAGTTCAGCCTCCCTGTGCCTGAAGGACCCAGTAAACAGCATGCAAGAGCATGACTAACTGGGTCAGATTCAAAATTAGTAATTTGAATCTGCTTGTAAATCATATATCATGCTGAGGATTATAGCTTCATTGATAAATTCAGAAGCCTTGTATATTCCCCCTACAGAACCCAGAGTTAATGGGAGGTAGACTTTTCCCTTCTTCATTCGGGAGGTTTTTCTTCTTCTCAATCCGTGTACTCACATGTTCAACAGAATCCATTGTTCAGGAGTTTATTCATGTTCCTGCGGTAAGCCTAGCATATGGGAAGTGATTCTCTGTTTGTTCGTTTCATTTAGTTCGTTTCTTCCATTCAAATGCTATGGCATTTGTTTCCTTTCTAAGGGATTCTCCAGGCTAGCTTCAGTTTGTTTATACCACGGTTCTCATAAATGGCGCAAACTGATCTAGAAAAAAGGCGCAAACAGCTCAGCGTTCTCTCGAATGATCTACGCATGTGCAATCGTGCAAACGTGCAAACATCCTCACTTAAAGAGACAGTCTTTTTCATTCAATTCTTAAAGTGTCTAGTTCTTAAAGTTCCTAAACTATTCTGGAAAGTTATTCAGTACTGCCAAAGTATTTTTTTTTCTCAGGTAAGAATTATTTATTTATCCCCATTTTCAAATGCTATTCGTAATCATATTAAGGTAATAAAATACTTCACTCCTTTTTTCTTTTAGATGTCTTCTGCCTCCCACCGCTCAGGTTCAAAGAAACATAGGTGAGCCAAGTTTTTATCTACATATGGGGAATAAAAGAGTGCCATACAGGCCCCATAGTTAATTACCGTTCTTATCTTGCAGCCCAAGCATGAGCCAGGATAGATCTCAGAGGAAACAAAACGAAAAATCTAATCACTGCTTGGCCTGCAATAAAATGGCTCTAGAGGGTAAAAACCTATGCCTCACCTGCATGACAGAAGTGTCAGACAACCAACTCAGGAATAGTGATCCTCAAGAAGAACTTAACCCCTTAAGACCGCAGCCAAATGTACAAGTTGTGAACCCAAAAAAATGTAAACAAACCACAGATTTTGACTATATGTCTGTTCAACAATAATTTACCTCTTTCATATTAAATGCACCCACACTTATTATATATAATTTTATTCAGGGGGAACAGGGCTTTCATTTAACATCAAATATTTAGGTATGGAACATAATGTAATATGAATACAATATAAAAAAAATGAGAGAAAATACGATTTTTTTTAAATTTTCTTAGTTCTATGTGACATTCTAACTGTGAATGTCATAATACTGTTTGCTTTTACTGCAATAAAATACACATATTTGTATTCAGCAATGTCTCACGTGTAAAACAGTACCCCCTATGTACAGGTTTTATGGTGTTTTGGGAAGTTACAGGGTCAAATATAGCATGTTACACTTTTCAGTTTTTTCACATTGAAATTTGCCAGTTTGGTTACGTTGCCTTTGAGACTGTATGGTAGCCCAGGAATGAAAATTACCCCCATGATGGCATACCATTTGCAAAAGTAGACAACCCAAGGTATTGCAAATGGGGTATGTCCAGTCTTTTTTAGTAGCCACTTGGTCACAAACACCAGCCAAAGTTAACGTTAATATTTGTTTGTGTGTGAAAAATGCAAAAAAACTAATTTGAAAGCCAATTTTGGCCAGTGTTTGTGACTACGTGGCTACTAAAAAAGACTGAGCATACCCCATTTGCAATACCTTGGGTTGTCTACTTTTGCAAATGGTATGCCATTATGGAGGTAATTCTTATTTATGGGCTACTATACGGTCTCAAAGCCAACGTAACCAATCTGGCGAATTTCATTGTGAAAAAACTGAAACGCAAGCCTTATATTTGACTCTGTAACTTTTGAAAAACACCATAAAACCTGTACATGAGGGGTACTGTTATACTCAGGAGACTTTGCTGAACACAAATATTTGTGTTTCAAAACAGTAAAAAGTATGACAGCAAAAATATCGTCAGTGTAAGTGCCGTTTGTGTGCGAAAAATGCAATAAATTTCACTTTCCCTGACGATATCATTGTTGTAATAAATTTTACGGTTTTGAAACACAAATATTTGTATTCAGCGATGTCTCCCGAATAAAACAGTACCCCACATGTACAGGTTTTATAGTGTCTTGGAAAGTTATAGGGTTAAATATAGTGCTAGCAAATTAAATTCCCTATACTTTCGGCCTGGGTTGTTAGGCAGGTCCTGCAAATTGTAATTAATATATATATATATATATGTATATAATTTTTTTACTATTATTTTTATTTATATATATAGGTATACATATAGTGATGTATACGTATATACTTAGGTATATATATTATTTTGTTCTACGTGTATTTTGATATCTATATCTATCTATATATATATATATATATATATATATATATTAATATCAAAATACAGTTAGAACGAAATTACACACATATTTTTAATTATTTTTTTTTACGTATTTACATATTTTTTTATTATAATATATATATATATATATATATTTTTATAATTATGTATATATTTAATCAATATCCTTCTACGTGTATTTTGATATTAATATATATATATATATAATTATATATATAAATATTAAAATACACTTAGTGTATGTGTAAATGTGTGCATATATATATATATATATATATATATATATATATATATATATATATATTTAGATCATATATATATATAAATGATCTAAGTATATTTTATTTTTAACTTTAATTTTTATTTTATTTTTACTTTAACCCCTTAAGGACACATGACGTGCCTGACACGTCATGATTCCCTTTTATTCCAGAAGTTTGGTCCTTAAGGGGTTAAGGGGTTAAGAGGGGAGGAGAGGGGCAGAGACAGTGTCAGCCAGTGATTTTACATCACTGGCTGACACACAGGATCAGTGATCACAGTGACTGGCTGTCACTGTGATCACCTCCTGCAGATCGCAGTAATTGGCCACAGGGGGGAGTGCCTGGGTGGCCAGGCATGCCCCCCACCGCGATCTGCAGGGGGATCCTGCCTGCAGTTACTATGGGTCAGCCAATAGGCTGACACATAGTAACTCTGATCGCAGTGACAGGCTGTCACTGCGATCAGATCGCAGGGAGAGGCTGTCTCTGCATTCAGATCGCAGAGACAGCCTCTCCCTGCGATCATACTCAGCAGATCGCGGTCACTGACCGCAGGGGGACTGCCTGGGGGGCCAGGCATGCCCCCCGACCGCGATCTGCAGCAGCCATGTGCCACCGGCCACGTGGGGGGTAAGACCGCCCAGGACGTACCATGCCGTCCTGCAGCGTTTAGAGCCGCCCAAATAAGGACGCCATGGTACGTCCTGCGGTCTTAAGGGGTTAAGATCTTGATATCCCAAGTCATAGCTGAAGGCTTCTAGGCTTCTTCAAAACACACCTCCTCCAAGAAACGTCAAAAAGTTGAGTCCTCCCTCAGCTGGAATCCTTTGAGGAATTTACTGATGAGGCGGATGAAGATCTGCAATATGGCCCTAAATCCTTAGACTCTAGAATCCTTAGACTCTAGTTGAAAAACTAATCTTCCTAATAAGAAATACCCTAAAATTACAGGAAGAAAAAAACGAATCCTTGGAATCTGACAAATATTTTGAAGACCTCAGATCTTCAAAACCATAATTTCCTGTGCATCCTTCTATCAAGGAAATGATCCTCATTGAATGGGTCATACCGGAGAAAAAAGTTACCCTAAAGAAACAAGAATCCTAGGATCTACCCATTTGCCTCCAATGATTTAAAAACTTGGACTGCTATCCCGAAAATTGATGCAGCTGTAATCAAAATTGTGAAATGTACTATGCTTCCCATTGACTCCATGGCATATCTACGGTAACCTATGGAGAAAAGACTGGATGCCAACCTAATAAAAGCTTATCTCTCTCTTGGCTTAGCTTTACATCCAGCCATAGCTCTTACCACCTTGTCCAGAGCTATGTGGTTAAACAACCTGGAAGAAGATATCCAAAGAGGTGTAATATGAGAACACCTTCTGGACAACCTTAGGGACTTCAGACTTGCAGCGGACTTAAGCTCCGAAGCATCCCTGGACATCTCCAAGATGATTGCTAAAAGCAAGAAGAGCCCTGTGGTTACACACTTGGGGAGCTGACTACTCTTCAAAAGCCTCCATTTGCGCTCTCCCATTCCAAGGTGATCTCCTGTTTGGAAAAGTACTCGATGAGGCTATCCAAAAAGAAGCAGACTGCAAGAAAGCTTTTCTACCTCAAGGTAAGAGATACCCATACTCGTCCTCGTGGAAAGACAAACTTTTTTGTGATAGGTCCTTTTGAGACAATAGGTCATACCAACCAGGTAAAGAGCACAATACATATGCATCTTGTAGATCAGCCTTCATCTTCCTCTAAATCCTGCAGAGGAAGGGGATCTAGGGTCCCTTCCAAAAACTTCTGAAGGTTTACAGGCCCATACAAATTACCTAGGAGGACTTCATCATTTCCTATCTGTCTGGGCCACAAATATATCTGATTCTTGGGTCATGTCTATCCTCGATTAAGTTTACAGAATCGAATTTGACTCCTTTCCTCCATGCAACTCCTTCATAATCTCAAGAATACCCTTGGCAAAAAAAGGGGGTAGCCATGATTTCCGGTGTCAATAAACGACTTCTTCAAGGTGTCATAGAAGAGGTTTCTCCTTCAGAAAGATACAAGGGCATCTACTCAACAGTATTCTTGGCCCCCAAACCCAATGAGAAATGGAGACTTATAATAGATCTGAAAAAAGTTAACCTATTCCTAAAGCGCATTTCGTTCAAGATAGACTTCATATCCACTAATGTCCATAGACCTGAGGGATGCATATTGCCACGTTCCCATCTACCCTCTTTATCGCAAGTTCCTCCAATTTCATATTATAGGACAGCACTTCCAATTCAGAGGCCCTTCTTTCGGCTTAAGCCTTCGGCAAGGACCTTCTCAAAAATCCTAGTGGTCCTTATAGCACACCTGAGGAAACAGGGGCTTTTCATATTTCACTACCTAGACAACATTTTAATTGTGGCTCCATCTCATCAAGAAGCCTCTTGTCACACCATATGGGCCCTGAACTGTCTACAGGAACACGGTTGGATTATCAACAAAGAGAAGAGTGCTCTGATTCCATCTCAACAAGCAATATTCCTGGGGGCTTATAGCGACACCGTAGAAGCAAAGGTCTTCCTATCACAAGAAAGGATAAGCAGACTAAAAAGCTAAATTCTCCATGAGCCTTCCATCACAGCCAAGGAGTACATGAGCATAATGGGCTCAATAACCTCAACTATAGGTTTAGTCCGCTGGGCTCAATGGAACTCAAGAACTATCCAGTCGAAATTCCTGAGTCAGTTCAACCACTACCGCAATAACTGGAAACAAATGATTCAAATTCCCCAAGTTGTAAAAGATCAGTTCTACAGAAAGGGTTTCCAATAGAAGATTCTCCTTGGCAAGTTATCACTACAGATGCGAGCATGCCGGGAGTGCTCACACAGAATCAATATGGATTCAAGGCACTTGGAACCAATTAGAGAAATGCCTTCACTCAAATCTGCGGGAACTGAGGACCATTTCTGGTGCTATACAGAAACTCCACAGTGCTCTCAAGAGTCCTTGGCTCTCTATACGTACAGAGTGGCTGCCTATATAAATCACCAAGGAGGTACAAGAAGCAAACGTCTTTTACAATAAATAACTCCCCTGATGTCCTGGGCACATGTTCATATCAAAGGGATAAAAGGAATCTACCTCCCAGGGACGGAAAACATTCTGGCAGATTTCCTCAGCAGAATTCGCATACTACCAGGAGAGTGGAGTTTGAATCCCAGAGTTTTTCAAGTTCTGACGAAGAGGTGGGGCATACCCCAGGTGGACCTGATGGCCAGCAGACGGAATGCTCAGGTGGCAAGCTTCTTTTCCCTCTCCAAGGAACCTCTAGCTTTGAGGCAAGATGCCTTTTCCCATCCTTGGAACTTCAGCCTGGGGTATGTGTTCTCTCCCCTGCCTCTGATTCCCAGGATAATGAACAAAATCTGGAAAGAAGGTGATAGCCATTATCCCGATCTGGCCCAGGAGACTTTGGTATCCCCTTCTACTGAAAATGTCTCTGACCCATCCTTGGCTTCTTCCAATCTCCCCGGACCTTGTAATCCAGGGTCCAGCGACTCACCCCAATCCATGCAGCTGGAACCTGGGGGCCTGGCTGTTGAAAGGAGATCCCTTCTCATCCAGGGCCTATCCGAAGCAGTGATTGATACTCTCCTAAAGGCAAGGAAACAGTCTACGTCTTCTTGTTATAACAGGATTTTGGAAACCTTCCAAAAATGGGCAGTGACTAATTCTTTTGATTTTCAACATCCTACTCGCCTCCATGTTTTGGAATTTCTACAAACAGGCCTGGACCAAGGTCTCCGCCTAAGCACCTTGAAGGTGCAGTCCTCAGCTCTATCTGTCCTCATGGGCATCTCACCCTCTCATCTCAAGATTCTTTAAGGCAGCCTTAAACTTACGCCTTACGCCTTACGCCCTCCGGGCCTGGAACTCAGCTACTCCATGGGATTTGCCATTAGTCCTGAATGCTTTAACGGAAGTTCCCTATGCACCTCTGAAGAATATTTATTTTTAACACCTCACTTATAAAACTGTATTCCTGGTGGCGGTCACCACTGCCAAGAGGATTTCGGAACTCCAGACATTTTCTAGTGATGAGTCACACCTTCATATCTTTCATGATAGAATGATCCTAAGAACTAGTGAAGACTTCCTTCCAAAAATCATATCAAGGTTTCACCTGCTCCAGGAAGTGGTTCTCCCTTCCTTCTGTTCCTCCCCGTCTTCTCCCGAGGAAGAGCGATTCCATGAACTCGATGTGAGAGAACTTTTGATCAAGTACCTATCTGTTACTTCTGACTTCAGAAAAAAACAAAAAAATATTTGTCCTTCCTTCTGGCCTTCGTAAGGGAGAAGCAGCCTCTTCCTCTACCTTACGGAGATGGATAGCTTCTGTCATAACAGACTCCTACCTGCGGAACAAGATGACTCCTTCATCCAAGCTCAGAGCTCACGCCACCAGATCCCTGGCTACATCTTGGGCTAATTGGGCAGAGGTTCCTCCGGATGACATCTGCAGAGCAGCTACTTGGTCCCCTCCTACTACCTTTATTAATCACTACAAACTGGACCTTCATTCTACGACTACTTCCTTTGGGAGAGGTGTCTTATCAGCTGTTGAAGTGCATAAATAAAATTGGAATTCCTTTTGCAGCAATATGAGGTTTTGTGTCTATTCATATTGAATCGTTTTTCCCTCTCTTTTGTGTGTTTTTGCTTGGGTATTACCCATGAGTGATGCTGCCATGATTAGCCAGGAATACGGAAAATTAAATTACATACTTACTTAGTAATTTTCTTTTCCTTGCTATTTATCATGGCAGAATCAGTTACCCTCCCTTCTTTCTTTTGGACTTGACTAAGGTATGGAAGGAGGATGGACCTTTTATACCTCCAGTCTATTTCTCCTTTTTTTTTTTTTTTTATTAGTTGATCCTGTCCTGATCTGGTTAGGGGTGGAGCTACCCATAAGTGATGCTGCCATGATAAATGGCTAGGAAAAGTTTAAAAAATTACTAGGTAAGTAAGTATGTAATTTAATTTTCCGTAATCTTTTATATAACTGCACCTATACGTTCTCCCTGCCTACTACGACATGAGTAAATTGATTAATTGCAACCTCTCCTAAGCAAGAGCTCTTAAATAATACTTTGTAACAATCTATCTGATACCGTATATTGCGGCAATGTTGCCTAGCTACAGAGTGTCCAGTTTTCTGACACTCCTCTTCTATGTGATCTAAATGTATTAACTAGTTATTTACTGACCTTTTATTTAACAGTGGTTAATCCCCTTTTTTATGTCGAATAATATCTGTTGTTACAATATTTTCAGCCCACTAGCCACACTAGTTTGTTCACGTTTGTAGACACGTTTTTTCCTTTTTAATCTTAACTAATAAAGTTTTATGTTTTTATCCTAATGAAGTGGCTTCTATCCATTTATAGTAATATCGTAGTGAAACTTCCACACTGCTGGGTTTCTCTATTTTTTGCTTCTATATTGATCAGGAAGGTTTACCCCCTGTTTGAGATTACTTCAGTTACCATATGTGAGGCTCCTACATATGATTCATATGTAGTAGTCACTCTCTTATTTATACATAATTATATGAGTTGGCACTTACCTGAAGTATGCACACTGAGCAGAACAAGGGCCGTGCAGGAGAGAGAACCAAGCTGCGAACCTCTGCTCTGCATGTACACCTGGTGTACTAAATCACAAAGCTATGTGTATACTAATAGCAGTCAAAGTATGTAATTATCAGTATTAGATGAGTCCTACACATCCTATCATGAACCAGTTATCCTGTATACTTCTGCGTTAGAGGGATTTACATAAGAGTATACCTTACGACAATTGAACAATGATGATTAATCACTAAACTAGTAATGTTGAAGATGTATTTTTTTGTCTTTATTGTTTTTAATTGATTGCTCTGTATTATTTTTATAATGCATTATCTACAGCACTGCAGTATTTGTTGGCACTTTATAACCAATGCTGCAAGATACATTTCCTTATCTGTTTGGGACTGCTTGTGGTTAGACTGCTTTGGATTGACAATACAGAAGTGTAGCTTCTGGTTTCTCTAAGTAGCTGCATAGCAGCCTTGCTATGGGTTGAAAGAGCCCCAGTTTTTTTCAAACTACTCAAAAATGGTTTGACAGAGTAAAGTAGATGACTCCCAAAGACATGAATTTGCTGAAATGTGTTATTTTCTTAAAGGGACACTCCAGGCACCCAGACCACCTCCACCCATTGGTGTGGTCTGGGTGCCAACTCCCACTACCCTTAACCCTGCAACTGTCACAATCACAAATCCACACATACGATCACAGACCCCCCACGCACACACTTATATAATCACAGACCTATACACACAGTCACATACATACACATAATCACAAATGTACACACACACACAGACCCACACATGCAATCACAGACCCACACACACATAGTCACTGATCTATTAAGCAACACTATATCTGTGATGCTAGCCCTTATTTATATCTTGCATGGGTCTCTTAGAAGACAGAAGCTGACATATTGCCACCTCTTTGTTCCTAAGATTGTGCAACAGACCTCTTGCCTGTGACTAGTTCTCCTAGAGGCCGAACCTACCTATCTCCTGCCGAGAACAAGTCTATGGAGGACTATGTTACTGAACCTTTGAGCAAGGGATTTTCTTTTGTTAATCACATTCTCTAGCTTGGCAGGATTTTTCTTCATTGAGAACAAAGGTGGGGAATCACGTTCCTTTGTTGATTAAATAATTTAACAAAATCACCATAAAACACCTAGATGGGCCCTGAGAAGCTAGCAGCTGTAACAGACAGGTCCCTTTGATGGGACCTTTTTTCAAAAGTTTATTGGGTTTGCAAATATCTTTCACGGACTCATCCAGGGATTTTCTTTCAACTTGTCCTCAGTTACTGCCCTAACTAACAAGTGAGTAGACACTTTTAATTGGACTCCAAAGGCTATAGAAGCCTTTTAAAAACTCTTTTGTGTCAGCTCCTATTCTTAGTAGAGACGTACTGGATACCGCACTCACCAAATAACCCAGGTGCTCTAAAGCCAGGGCTGGCCAGGCCTCCCTTTCAAGTTATGCAGAATAAATAACAGTTCAGACACTTCAGGATAACAGGAATAGCAGCTTTATTGGGGCAAAAGCAGCAATGTTTCGACCATACCGGGTATTGACACATCTGAGGTTAAAGTTGGGACCGCACCTTCCCAGAGAGCCATATTTGATAGTACAATGTTCCACAGTCTCATCCTTGTGGCATTCTCTCCCCTTTACCAGTTCCTGAACATCCCTGGGCACACCTTTCCATGGACTTTATTGTCGACTTGCCTTCCTCTAATGAGTACACTATGATCCTCATGGTTATTGATAGGTTTTCTAAAATGTCACACTTTACTCCTCTTCCTAAGTTATGTGCTGCTGCAGAACTGATGAAGGTATATGCACACAAGTTCATTTGGCTACACAAGCTACCCAAGGAGATAGCCAGACATGTAGCCAAGTGCAACTACTTAGCTGAGCTATGGACCCTATGGGCACAGGTAAAGGACCACCTGGATCACGTTGTTTTGTTTGTTTGTTTGTTTTTAAAGAGCAAGGTGGGCCATAGAAACTGGACAGCACCTTTCTACCAAGTTTGAGGTAGAGTCTGGTTGTCCACTTAGAACATCAGACTTTGTGTTGCCTCTTCTGAACCGGCTCCCCGATAAGGTCCTTGCCTTATTGCATTATCTGTCAGGTAAACCCTGTAGCATACACCTTAGATCTATCTTGGAATTTATGCATTTCAAATAAATTCAGGATTCCAGGCTCAAACCATGGGCTAGCAACCAGTTTTCTATTACTTCTCCTGTACTTGTAGACAACTATGAGGAATATGAGATTCAACATAGTGTTGACTTTTGGATTTCTAGAGGAAAGTTACAATATTTTGTTATTTGGAAGGGTTATGGCAGTGAGTAGAGATCCTGCACTGATACCTCTCATATCCACCCCCTCCTTTTGGAGATTTTCATAATCAACATCCTCTTAAACCTAGGTGGAATCTCTTGATGGGCAGTTTGTTGAAGGGTAAAGTAATTCTGTGTCCAGTATTAACACATATGTGTCTAAGTCTAGTAATTATTCCATTATGATATCCAATACCTATTCCATTACTGATGTTCCCGTGTCAAAACCTGGAGTTAATCAACATTCCAGATATCTGCATCATAATATGAGAGTACCTTGACACGTTGCCAATCTCTATATAAACTTCTTCTGTCTTCTAGATGTCCTTTCTAGGTCTCTAACATGCTATTCCATGCATCCATTATACACATCACATTAGTTAATCATATTTTGACAATGAAACTATGAATACACTCCACATTACTCGCTAATAATTTCATAACGGACAAGATAGCAACATAGATTTCCGCTTCCATAATGTATACATTTTCTGATTTTAGGCAGTTTTATCTGTATAGGCCACTGTTTAACGGGATGTCACATAGAACTATTTTACTTATAATGGGAAAAAAATGTTAATTTCTTTTTAGCACCTAAATAATGAAAGTATTTCTTCTTTGATTTTTTTTTTTTAATATATATTCAGAGCATGGCTCAAATACTAATTGTCACCAAGTGGAGATAATGCACAAGATTGGCAAAGTACTGTTGGTTCTTTGGCTGATTAATACAAGCACAGATGAAAACATTGAAATTCAAGCTGAAGTGAATTGTTCCAAGATTCTGTCCCAATTAAAAGTTAGGAGATCAAATAAGGTAAAGTAAAGTTTCTCAGATGCACTAGAGCAGTCTAGAAGCGAGGTATTCAAAAGCATAGTTATAGATAATGTATATTTAGGATTAGCCTAAATAAAATAAGCAGTATCAGGGCTTTCTACCATATGACACAAAGTGTACAAGTATCATCTACTTTATTAAAATTAGTATACATTGCATTGGGGGGGGGGGGGGGGGTGTATGGGGGTGGGGTGGGAAGGCGTGAGGGGTTTTCGTTTGAGAGTACTGAGTTTACCCAATAGTTGTCCTGTTTCAGTAGGGAGTCTTATCCTGTTCATTGAGGGGTACTTATAGATCTCTCATTGGAGATGGGTGTAAATAGAGAATTTAAAATTAAATCAAACTGAATTTCAACTTTATGGCCTGAGTAGCTGAACTGAAAATAAATGTTCCTAGTTTGGCTATTTTGATCTTAAAATGTATATTTGCTTGAAATTCTCACTTCAGTGACTAACCCTGTTAATTTAAACAAAGTACAGTTCATGTCCTTCTCTTAAAGCATTCCAGAAAGGAAGGTATAGTCCTAAACTATTTATTTTTTGGCTTATCTAAGCATGTTGTATACCCAGTGTCCTATTTTTACAATGAAACACTTCTTCAGAGTAGCTTCAGTTAGTTAAAGAACAGTGTAGTTGTTTTGTACTGCAACATTTCTTTATGTGATATAAAAAAAATCATGTTAGTGGATTAGGAAAAATAAAAACTACACTATGAATGACTAAATTGGTTTTTGTTTTACGCTTTGATTGAGATAACAGGGTCTACTTCCAAACACAGATTTTATTTACATAGCTGCATAGTTTCTTGACGCAGGTGCTCACTGTGATACTGTGAACTCTTAAATGAGAACCTTATTTTATTCTAATAGATTTAGTGTTTAACTGAAGGATAACGGGAGGGCAGAGCCAAACTTCCGAGCTGAGAGGTCGCAGCCACCGCAAGTTCTGCAAAAACGATTAGGGGCATGAGACAACAACCCCGGTAGCGGTGAAGGTAGCATGGTTTGCAAGACTAAAAAACTAAAAGCTGACAAGCCACGGATGGGCTTAAACCTCGGTGATATGCTAAGACAGACTAGTCATACTTAAACTGTTTAAAATATAAAACTTGACTCATGGGTTAATTTTTCAGGACATTGCGTTTAGATGTCTACAACTATATTTTTGTAAAATAATTGTTTTTTTTTTTGACAATCTTTATTTTGAATTTTTCAAAGACAAATAAGACATATACTGAGGTTCATGAGAGTTGTTATTCACATACATCAATGATATGGTCTAGGATACGATCGATTATCACATTAGGATCACAGCAAGAAAGTGGCACAACTGTGTGGGATGGCCCCACTCACTACTTTGTCATCATTACATTTAGTCGAATAGGACTCTCAAACCCCCATCAGACATAAACACTGGGTCGCCTAGATGTGTCTAACAGTAAGATCCTCAAGGGACCGCTGACTACGGTATTGGCGGGTCACTATGTTACACAATCGTTTGAGGTCTCATCCGTCATCCCTGTACTGGTTGGTTCGGTCTGTTGTCCATTTTTTGTTTTCTAATGCCAAAGAGGACACGTTGCAAGAACATACATTGTGTATTATCGTTTTAGTATGTGCTGAGTTTGCAAGCGTTGTACTGTAGTAAGCTATGGTCAACAGGTTGGGGGGGAAGTGGAGCTAACCGCTCAGGGGACTCCGTGGTAGGATATCAATGCTACTTGTGTGACCGTTATCCCTGGCGGGGCATATAATAAAACCGGTCTCCACTTGGTACGTCAGTCAGGTGGTCGGTGTGAGCCTGTGTTACCCCCCTGTTCAGTCAACCTCCTCTCTACTTCAGCGACCTTGGTGAACAAGGTTTACAGGGCCCATATTTTGCTCCTGAGGCAGCATTACTGTGTTTGCTCTGCTTGGGTCCCCCTTCACCCTTCCCCCCTCCATTGCCAGTGTTAAAAGCTGTAGGGTTTGGGGTTGCTATCCGTCGGTGGGTTGCGTCTAGCTTAGTTACGTGTTCCTTTGATGGAGGTCCACAGTCAGTCCGTCTCTTGCGAGGTCTAGGGCCCATTATGCCTCCCTGTGAACGCCTGTGGCCATCGTGTCCCTCTATGGTTATCCTCATATCACTGTTGCAATCTACTGTTTGATCATCCCGAATCACGGTGGTTATCCATGGTTCGGGGCCTATCCGGAGAGCCCAGGTGCGGCCCTTCCCTGGACTATTGCATGGTGGCATATAAGAGGCGATAGCCTCGGCTCAGTCTGTCCTGAGCGTGTGTGTAACGTATGGGGACAGTGTGTTCTGGGAATGTGGGGAAGGGCAGGGATGGGGTGGGTGGGATGGATGATGAGGGTGTGGCAGAGTGGGGGGGATTGGGGAGGGTAGGGAAGGGCATTCCTCCCCACCGTCCTGTAAAATAATTGTTACCTAAATGTGTTCCATGAACTTCTCATGTTCTCACACGTGAGTTGCATATAAATAAAGAATTAAAAAAGGATAAAACCATAATGTTATGTATATATTCTTGTTCAGGGACATTGATACTATTGAAATGTTATCAATGATACATAAACACAATGTTTTGTCATGTGCAGTAGGCCAAACTGACTTAATACTTAAAAAAATAGGGGATCCTTTTTGACCATTTTTTTTTTTTTTTTTTAAGGAAAGCTGAATTCATTGTAGAACTAATAAAACTTTTGAAATTCAACCCTAATGTTCTCTAAAACACAGAAACATGCCAAATTTACTTGGTTGGCCAGTGTTCTTTGCTAAATTAAAAACTGAATTGCAAAAGTTAGATCAATGGAAAAATTCTGCAGATTCTGTATTATTTTCAACATTTTGGCTATTGTCTTCTAAATGCTGGGAGAGTATATTAAATTCACCAAATTACCTAAATTAACTGTTTTGTGATTGATCCCCAACATGTGCAGTACTCTCACATAAACCAGGATAGATTATTTAATATGTTAATTAGTTTTAATTTGAATGCCATGTCACTAAAAAAAATTAAGCATTTCTCAAACTTTCAATAAGGCCTAAGTTTATTTATGCATTGCTTGTCATATGACAGTCCTGACAATCTAAGTAACAAACAGATCCAACACACCTTTTCGTCTTCCTGTCATTAGCACTCCAATTTATTGGGTATAAGCACACAGTGAAGACAAGGGTTATCTTTGCACCCTTCATTCAACAAGTACTATTTGTCAATCATAAGTGTGTGCTGGCTACTGTTTATCTTTTTACACTAGTCCTTACATTCTGTTAGCTCTGAAGATTAATCAGTTATACTATAATGTAAGACTTTAAAGCAAACTCGCAGGCCGTATGTGGCCCACAAGGAGCATCTTTGCAGCCCGGCAAGCCGAGAGTACATGCTAACAGAGTAGGCACCTGCTTTCCCCAAATTGCAGGTGCCTACTCTGCTAACACTTACCCGGAGGAGGGTCAGCGAGGGAGCTTAGTGTTCCTGCTCCTCACTACTCCCTTGCGCGTGCCGTCTGAAGTGAAGCCGGGCGCCGGAATATGATGTCATATTCCAGCACCTGGCATCTCTAAACCGCGTGAGGAGCAGGAAGGACCCCAGGGAGAGGCCCCACATCGGCTTCACATGGTAAGGAGCAATAAAGAAAAGTATGTGTGTGCAAGAATGTGTGTGTCTGTGTCAGTGTGTGTGTCTGTCAGTGAGTATGTGTGTGTGTCTGTGTGTCTGTCTGTGAATATGTGTGTGTGTCTGTCAGTGTGTGTGTCATTGAGTATGTGTGTGTCTGTCTGTCTGTCAGTCAGTGTGTGTCTGTTAGTGAGTATGTGTGCGTCTGTCAGTAAATATGTGTGTGTGTCAGCAGGAAGAATCAGATTTGGCAAGGTGATAGAGGGGAGTGCTGTAGTAGAGGGGGATGCTGTGGTTTAGTAGAGGGAATGCTGGGAGGGGTTTTATACTGTACTTTTTAAAATAAACCTACGTTTCTATGAAAATTTACAGTATTTTGTTTTTGTGGCCCACATAAACTTAAACCTTGTTTATGTGGCCCGATCCAGACTTTGAGTTTGACATGCTTGCTTTAAAGGTTACATAGAAATGTTGGAGAACTGACAAGCAAATAAAAAGCAAGTAAAAAAATAGGTCACAATCACTAGATTAAAAAAAACAAACAAACAAAAAAATACCTTAGTTCATGGGTGTCCAACCTTTTGACTTCCTTGGGCCACATTGAGCGAAGAGGAATTGCCTTGGGCCGCACATAAAATCTATAATGTAAATAATGTACATAAAAAAACTTCAAAAGACCCTTTGTTTAGTAGATAACTCACTTATTTGTTATTCTTATGTGGTATTTCCATATTTAAGGATACCAACAAAGGGAGCTATCTACTAAACACACACACACACACACACACACATATATATATATATATATATATATATATATATATATATATATATACACATACATATGCACACATAACCACACACACACAATAACAGACCTATACACACAATCACAAATACACACACACGTATGATCACAGACCTAAACACACAGTCACATAAATATATACAAATAATCACAAATTAACGCACACACAGACATACACACATAATCACAGACCTATACACGCAATCACATACATACAGACACATGCAATCACAGACCCACACATGCACAGTCACTGATCTATACACACAATCACAAATATACACAGTCACAGACATACACACAGACACACGCAAATCTATACACACACAATCACATACATACAAACACAGACACACATTCACAGGCCTATACACATATAATCACTGCCAAAACATAAAAAAAAATTACATGCATACACATTTTGTACCTAAGAATTCCCCCCAGCCTCTCTACCTTGATCTGGGAGGGCTGGATGGATCCTCGGTCCCTTGATCCTCGGATGGGCTGGGACATCAACTGTGCTCCTTCTGCACAGGTCCCTCGCATGCCCAGCAGCAATGCCGATGCCGATGCCAGGATGACGTCATATACCGGCGCCTGGCTCACTGCAGGGAGCAGAAGGGAGATGTCCAGAAGGAGCACAGTATGTAAAGCGCTCCTTTCCTACCTCACCTCCCAGCAGTGCTGACAGTGCCATCTTAGCAACATTATGCAAAGCAGAGCACTTGGGCCCTGCCTACACAACCACTGAAAGAAGTAAGGAATTCACAGGAAAAAAAATTTTAATTATCGAAAATGAAGCTGATATTTATTGATCCCTCCAACAAATGCAATACCTTCATACAATACAAAAACACAGACTGCTGAATACACACACGGACTGCTGAATGCACACACACAGGCTGCTGAATGCATACACACAGACTACTGAACATACACACATACACACAAACTGCTGAACACACGCACAGACTTCTGAACACACACAGAGACAGCAGAACACATACAGGCAGCAGAACGCTCACACAAGCAGCAGAACACAAACACACAGACTGCTGAATGCATACACACAGACTGCTGAATGCACACACGCAGACTGCTGAATGCACACACACAGGCTGCTGAATGCACACACACAGGCTGCTGAATGCACACACACAGGCTGCTGAGTACATACACACAGACTACTGAATGCATACACACAGACTACTGAATACATGCTAACACACTGCTGAATACAAACACACAGACTGCTGAACACACACAGACTGCTGAACACACACAGACTGCTAAACATACACACAGATAGCAGAACACACACAGGTAGCAGAACACAAACACATATACTGCTGAATACACACAGACAGACATCAGTGAGGGGTGCAGTGTGTATGTGAGGAGTGCTGTGTGTATGTGAGGGGTGCAGTGTGTGTGTGTGTATGTGTGTGTGTGTGTGTGTGTGAGAGGGGTACTCTGTGTATGTTAAGGTTAAGTTTGTGTGTGAGGGGTTCAGTGTGTGTGAGGTGCCATGTGTGTAAGTAGTGCAGTGTGTGTACGTGTGAGGGATTCAGTGTATGTATGTGAGGGGTGCTCTGTGTGTGTGTGTGTGCATAGGGATAAGGGATTTTTTTTTTTTTTTTAAATAAAATTCTTCCTACCTTTGGTGAAGGAGGGGGGGGGACACTGCCTGCCCTGGTGGTCCAGTGATGGGTAGTGAGAAATAGGCCCTTCGTTAGTGAGAGGTTGGACCTGGGAGGCAGTTCCTCCTGCGAGCATGCTGGTCAGTGTTGCCACGGGAGGAGTGAAGACAGCCTGCGGCAACACTTTGATCTCATCACCGGCCCAGAGAGGCCTCAAAGCAAATAAGCATAAACGGCTCTCCATGGGCCGGCAGGGGAGATAAAATGATCTCCCCTGTCGGCCCCAGCACATGGAGAAAGACGGCCCTGACAGCAACTGGGCCGCACTGCGTGCAGTCCCATGTCGCATGCGGCCTGCGGGCAACGGGTTGGACACCGCTGCCTTAGTTATTTAAGATTGAGATGAAGTGAACTTGGTAACTTTTGTGGTACTTTATTTCATACTCTGTTTTACTTGCTACAACGTGTGTATATTTATTTTTATCAAATAAATGTATCTGCTTAATATTACTGGCTTTTGACATTGCTACTCTCCCCATTTATCTTTTATTCAGTTGATTAATATTAAATAATACAAAAGAAATAGTAATTTAATTTTGTTCTAGTGATCCTCCCTTTTCCACCATTAGGTGTCACCCTCAAACCAGCTATGACCTTTTTTTGTTTTATGTTTACATTTTTTAATCTTTGATATCATTCCACTAGCTGGAATCTTTTTACCTTGCTTGATTTTGTGTATCATGATTGAACCATGAAACATGGATGACATGCAAGCTGGGGCAGTTATTTTTGGAGAATTAGTCATTAATATATACTTAATATACTCGTGCTCATTATATTTTTATATTTTATCTAGTTGTATGATGTTTATTATGAGCACTACACATGTATTTACTGTACGCTGAATATTATAATGTTCTGCAATTCTGATTGCCTAAATCTGTTCTGTATGGTGCAACAACCGGTTTTACTGACCTTAAAATGAAACCTTGATTTTCACTAAGCTATCTTTGCCTTTTGAAAATAGCTCTTTCCTTCTCTCGCTCAAACCCCTACAGCAGCAGGTCCCCACTTACTAGCAGACAGTCGAACACATTACAGGAGAGCTCATGGAGATTACATCAGTGTCATAACCAGGCCCGTACTGGCCATCGGTGCCTGTACGCATCTCATCGAGGGTTCAGACCAAATGCTTCAACTACAGAACCACTAGGGAAGAGGATTACCACTTCCCTTCAAAGTTAAGGAAGAGGGAGGGGTAAATAAACTTTATTGATTTTCTTTTTATTATAAGTTTGAAAGTTTTTTTTGCACCTTTGTAATTTCAGCCCTATTCCCTCCTCACTATAATCCCTATCTAACTCTCACACTCTCACATACTGTTCCCCTCCTATGGTAGTGATCAAGCTGTCAAAGTACACTGTGCAGAAACAAAATGTAAATACACACGTTAAAAAACTTTTGCGAAGGAGAGCAACATTTTAAAAGATAATTAGATTCACATCCATTGCCACTGTACTTTGTGAAAGATCCCTCTGTCCAGAGACACTTATGGTAGAGGTGAAGCCCAAATATATATATTTACATCTGTAAGGGTATGTGTTACATGAAGATAAATCACTATAAGACAATTGTTAGCGTAGCCCATAACAGCTGATTACTTGCACATAAAGCAAATGCACAAGGCAGACTTGAATGCCGAGTGAATGTCATGCTGAACACGGGCAGCTGCAGTCATACAGCTTTAATGATGAGTTATAAAGTTCATCAAGGATTGCATTAAGCTACACTTGTAGCTGTCAGAAATAAAACACATGGTACTAAGTGGTCTAGTATTTTAGCATAAAAATGGCCATACGGAGTGATTCGTGCAGCACAGTGTACAAAATAGGTTACTGTGGTAACGAATGAAAACATCCAAATACTGTGTTAGCTGACGTAGATGCATGTCTATAAAGAAAACAATTATTGCAATTGAGCTAGGCAGATTATAAACAATTTAACAGGAGAAAATGACAATGTTGCCTAGGACTTAAAGCACTAGCCAAAATTCATACAATGAAGGTTAATACATCACCAGGGTAACAACTTTACTAGTCTGGTATGCAATATTGCAAATGTTAATGGAAGAATAATTATGATTAAAAAAAAGCCTTGCCTTGCAGCAACTACAGAATAAACAACCGTTTCAAAAGTCTCTTCACTATGTACACAACTGAAGTTGTGTCATATATTTACAGTGATGCTTAAACATAAACATCACTATGTAATTCAGAAAATTTTGAGCTTTAAGGGACACTCCAATCCGATAAAGGACTTCAGCTTGCTGAAATGAACAGTGTGTTCTCTTTTTTTTTTAATTTTACAAAAAGTGCAGAATTCAACAGAACTTGGCACATTTCTAAATTAACCTTGGTACAACCCCTGTGAGCTAAACTCAAGAGGCAGCAATTGGCCAGAGCACCTGCCTTGCTGTTGATTGCTATGAATTTCATCATGGGTTTTAATAATGTCCTTTTGAAAAAAAATTTGAGACTGATAGGTCCTTCTTACAGTTTCTGAGGACTGTTCGGATGGTGGTTGTGTATTTATTCTCAGAATGGCAGGTCTAATTTACACACATACGCTGGTCCATATAGGTAAATCAATGTATAGATTACAAAGCCTGTCGTGCTGATGATACAATGTTTAATGTTATACCTTTTGCCACTGTGAGGATTTTGAAAATATATATTTTTTTTGGTGAGTAAAAGAACGGGGTGCAAGAGTATACTGAGAGTCTCTCGTTTAGAGGGAACTTATACTTGATATGTTCTCTCTGTAATGGCACAAGATGAGCTAAAACAAGCTTGAGATCTGAGCGGGGACCCAACGATGGGCAGTCTACTTCAGCTTTTGCCCGTTCTCAGTATACTCTTGCGCTCTGTTTTTTTGCTCTCCATAAGATTAAAGGGTAATCCAGACGTGGACCCCTTGCTCATGGTGCGTAGAGATATATCAGCTATGCCTCACTGATGATGACTAACAAGGCTGAAACAATCATCTGGGGTTACTGTGTCTCTCGTGAAGAGGGAACTTGCTGGCATTTTGGATCTGGACTGCCCGTATGCGTGGGACCGGTCTGATATGCTTCAGATATGTTCTCTCTGTAATGGCACAAGATAAGCTAAAACCAGCTTGA
This sequence comes from Pelobates fuscus, assembly GCF_036172605.1. Classification (NCBI taxonomy): domain Eukaryota; kingdom Metazoa; phylum Chordata; class Amphibia; order Anura; family Pelobatidae; genus Pelobates; species Pelobates fuscus. The sequence goes on along the minus strand of NC_086319.1, from coordinate 103,887,989 downwards.
GATCTGAGCGGGGACCCACTGAAGGGCAGGCTATTTCAGCTGCTGCCCGTTCCCAGTATACTCTTGGTTTTTCGTATTTTTGCTCTCTATATATTTGTTGGTGTTCTCATACCAATATGCTGGATCTGTGCACACCAAAAATAAGAGTAGTCCGAAAACAGATTGATAGTGTGGGATCATTTTCAAATGCACTCTACTTTTGTATTGCCACTTCTTTCAGGAGGTTAGAAGCACATATTAGCTTAGATTACACTAAACAAATACATTAATCAGCTCCAACATTAAAACCACCTGCCTAACATCACTTAGGTCCTCCTTGTACTGCCAAAAAAGCTCTGATGTATCAAGATATGATCTCAACAATACCTCTGAATGTGTCTTCTGGTATCTGTGGACAGGAGTAATCATGGGCACTCTGACTTAGTGAGACATACATGGGAAGGAACAGGACAAGGTGCACAAAATATCCAACATGCAGTGGAACCCTGGAATTTGGTTATGATTCTTGAAAGGAGTTCATCTGAATCTCTGAAATGTGATGTAGCAAAGTAATAGAGAATAGAAATACCACATGTATAGAGAGAAAGTGTGAGGACTTTTAGGTGAGAAGAAGCAATCCCAAAACATCAAGTTGTCCCAAATAACACACAAGAATCCCGAAAGGAAGACATCCCTCCCCCAGCCATAACATTAAATTATAGGAAAGCCAGGTGTGATTTCTTTAGAGCACAATACAGAGGAACAGAATCGATCACAACATATAGAAAGGAACAGTAAGAACAAAAGGGAATGGGAAGAAAGGGAAATAGAGGTGGGACACGTGTCCATCAAAAATAAAGTGCAAGGCTACAGAACTAAATCCTATTATTAATCTATCAGACTATATCCTATTTCCGGAGGAAGAGTTGGTATTAAAATCGGTTTCAAATTTGCCCTCACACAAGGCCCTGGTTATTTGAATTTATTTGCTAATATACTTAAACTCATTAGAATACCTACTTTGCATAGATACTTTTAGAGATGTCCTGAACGGTTCGCTGGCAAATAGTTCCTGGTGAACATAGCGTGTTCGCGTTCGCCACGGATGGCGAACATATGCGATGTTCAGTCCGCCCCCTATTCGGCATCATTGAGTAATCTTTGACCCTGTACCTCACAGTCAGCAGACACATTCCAGCCAATCAGCAGCAGACCCTCCCTCCCACCTCCTGGACAGCATCCATTTTAGATTCATTCGGAAGCTGCATACATATTTTTTTTTTTAATTCTTTATTTTTGTAGTGCATGGAGGTATAACAAATGAGCATGTGGCACCCCAACGGCATTCCTCATGCTTTTCAAGTAACAATTTTAACAATTGGGTATATGTTAATACGTGCACATTTTATATGTTAAATTATTATGAGGTTTGTCAGTCAGATTCAACAACTTGGTAGTGTTTAGACAGGCTTAGACAATTTAAGAACATCTTTGAATTTAAAGCGGCACTGTCATGCCGAATCTCGTATTTTTTTAACCCCCCTCCCGCCTCCACTACATCCAATTGACCCCTTAGTCACCCCCAAATGCCCCTAAGCCCCCAAGATTACCTATTTATTAATTTGTATTTTCTGCCCCGATCTATATTCAGGGCGCCGCCATCTTTGTGTGGGTAGGTGAAGTCCCTGTGGCCTTCCCCCGCCCTGCAGAGCTCAGTCTGCGCGGGGCCCTCCATGGGTGAAGATGGATTAATTTTTTGAGCGTCTGTTTTTTTCTTTTTCGTCTGGAATTTTTTTGGCGCTCGGGTTTTTTATTTTATTTTTAAGCTCGACGGGTATGATGGCTTTTTATTTGGCCTTTTTTAGGGCTGAAAAATGAAGATTTTAGAAAAAAGAAGACGTCGAATGGTAAGTTGAATTTTACTTTACAGGGTAGTAATTTTATTCCCCCCTCACTATTTTTTAGGGTGAGGGGGGTAGGTAGGGGCTTTTTTATTTGGGTGGGGGGGTGGGTGACTAGTGGCTTGGGGACCCCTAGTCACCTTTGATGGGGGGGTATTTTCATTTAGGGCCCCCACCCACCGCGCAGGGGTGGGGGCCGTGGGGGAGGACAGTAGGTCCCCCCCTTATTGTAACTTAGGGCCCCCACCCGCTGCGCAGGGGTGGGGGCCGGGGGGAGGGCAGTAGGTCCCCCCATTATTCTTTTATAGGGCCCCCACCCGCAGCTCAGGGGTGGGGGTTGGGGGGAGGACAGTAGGTCCCCCCCTCTTATTGTAACTTAGGGCCCCAACCCGCCGCGCAGGGTTGGGGGGCGGGGGGGAAGACAGTAGGTCCCCCCCCATTATTCTTTTATAGGGCCCCCACCCGCAGCTCAGGAGCCATGTTACTCTGTATATAGAGGGAGCCATGTTTACACGGTATATAGAGGGGAGCCATGTTTCACTGTATATAGAGGGGAGCCATGTTACTCTGTATATAGAGGGAGCCATGTTACTCTGTATATAGAGGGGAGCCATGTTACACTGTATATAGAGGGAGCCATGTTTACACGGTATATATGTAGAGAGGAGCCATGTTTACACTGTATATAGAGGGAGCCATGTTACTCTGTATATAGAGAGGAGCCATATTTACACTGTATATAGAGAGGAGCCATGTTACTCTGTATATAGAGGGGAGCCATGTTACTCTGTATATAGAGGGGAGCCATGTTACACTGTATATAGAGGGAGCCATGTTACTCTGTATATAGAGGGGAGCCATGTTACTCTGTATATAGAGGGAGCCATGTTACTCTGTATATAGAGGGAGCCATGTTTACACGGTATATAGAGGGGAGCCATGTTACTCTGTATATAGAGAGGAGCCATGTTTACACTGTATATAGAGGGAGCCATGTTACTCTGTATATAGAGAGGAGCCATGTTTACACTGTATATAGAGGGGAGCCATGTTACTATGTATATAGAGGGGAGCCATGTTACTATGTATATAGAGGGGAGCCATGTTACACTGTATATAGAGGGAACCATGTTACTTTGTATATAGAGGGAGCCATTTTTACTCTGTTTATAGAGGGAGCCATGTTACTATCTGAGGTGGTTAACTATGATTGGCCCTGGCATGTTTGTTAGTCTGGCCTGCATGGTTGTCTGGCATGAATAAAAGTAGCATGTTTCAACTATATTAGTAGTTAGACTAGTTTGCACTAAAACATGGAAGACATCCTAGTATGAATCATGATCAACCGCTCTCAGAGACTATGCATTGCAACATGTATATGATGTGGAAAGGTTAACTTTTATGACTGTCTATAGACGAAGTGGCTTTAGCTGCACCTTAAGGATCACCAGTCCGTGGGTGCTGTATCTCTGCGACTGCTATTCAGGAGCCATAGATTGCCGGGTATTGTTGCCAATGCTATTCAGGAGCCATAGATTGCCGGGTATTGTTGCAAATGCTATTCGGTGGGTGAGTCCTGTAGCCTCCTGGTGTGCTAGAGTCCATAAAGCCCGGTGCTGGCCCTCCAAAGTCATGGTACTGCCCAGTCATCTTATGCCCATTCGGGGCCTGGGTCTGAGGCTGGCGCATGGAGCAGCACTGCAGTGCTTGGTAAGGATGCCGGTCCGGTCTCGTACCTGCAGAAGGGGCTGTAGCATCCTGTGAGGGGTTTGTAGTCCGACAGGGCTCTGGGTCGTCCCTGGTGTTTTCGGCTGCTGGGCCCGGTCGGTCCGTCTCGCGGGTCCGGTCCGGTGCCTCTCGTCTCTCCGCGTGTGCCTCAGAGGCCTTTTGACATCTGACAGCTGGCTTGTCTGAACTCTTAGCCCGCCAGCTTTTACCATACAAGCTGGTGGAGTCTGAGGCGTTCCAAAAATTTGTGAGAGGCAACACAGAGAGAGGAGTCTGAAGAAGAGGAGTCAGAGGAGGAAGGTGGCTTCGAGGAGGTGGAAGACCAAACACAGAAGGCGTCCCAGGGGGCTTGTTGTCACCTTTCGGGGACCCTTGGTGTTGTACGTGGTTGGGTGGAGGAAGAGACCTTCAATGACATCAGTGAGGACAAGGAACGGGACATGGCTAGCTTGGTATCCAACCTTCTGCAAATGGGGAGTTTGCGGTTGTGCAAATGGACTGTTTGCGGTTGTTTGCAGTGCATTAAACGGGGAGTTTGGTCTGTCACTGTGAAGCGGGCGTAACCCTTACACTACATGATCGATACAACATCATTCCTGATATTTTAAAGCACGTTATTCCAAATAATTTAGGAATGTTAGGTGATTTATGCCCTTTGTGGATTAAAACCAGACTCTGCATCAACTATGTAATTTTCCATGGGAGTTTTGCCATGGATCCCCCTCCGGCATCCCACAGTCCAGGTGTTAGTCCCCTTGAAACAACTTTTCCATCACTATTGTGGCCAGAAAGAGTCCCTGTGGGTTTTAAGATTTGCCTGCCTATTGAAGTCTATGGCGGTTCGCCCGGTTCGCCCGTTTGCGAACATTAGCAGAAGTTCGCGTTCGCTGCTCGCGAACGGAAAATTTTATGTTCGCGACATCACTAGATACTTTAAGAAGCATCAAAGACTGGAGGGAAGACAGCATCTATTTAATGCATTTTTAAATTCTGAACTAGAGTGTGTACACATCTTTGATTCCCTATAGAGGAACACAATCAGATTTATATGATATACATGAGTTATTAAAGAAGACGCCTATACCGATCACTCATTCACAGTTTAAACCCACATCTAACTTCTGCCCCATTCAAGACAAAGGAGAATATTTAAGAGTATATTGCAAATTCATTTTGCAAGATATTAATGAGAATAAGAGAATATTGAATAATAACCTCAGTCGAACAGAGAGAATTGCCCTGAATAACTTACAAAACAAAGATCTAATCCAAATTAAGGAAACAGATAAAGGGGGAACTATTATACAAAACAAAGAGGAATAGAACAAGTAGGCCTATAGACTATTGGGTATTAAACAAACATATATTCAATTACCTAGTGATCCAGTGGAACAATATTCCTATGAACTGAAGGGATTATTAGATCTAGCTGAGGGGGAAGATATCCTAAATAAAGAGAAATACCTTTTTCTATTGCCTAACTTTCGAGTTAATCTTGTTTTTTATCAACTTACTAGTAATGTCTCAGCTTATGTAGATTTTTTTCTACCAGCCTATGCTAATTCAATTATGGGGTGGTGGGAAACACAGTATATTTGGAACAACAAACAATTTTGTAAAAGCATTTTACAATTTTTTTTATAAAAGAAAATTTAAAAAATTTGTACAATACACATAGTAAGGAAATGGGTCTTAAATTCACATATAAAGTTAGTAAAGAGGAAATTGTCTTCTTGGATTTAAACATTTTTGAATATGAAGAAGGGAGACTTCAGACAAGCAATCATAGAAAATCAGTAGCTAGAAATGGCTTCCTTGATGACCGCAGTGTACACCTTTCAAAATGGGTCATTAATATACCAAAAAGTCAGTATATGCAAGTGAAAAGAAATTGCAGCAGGCCTTAATAATTAAAGAAGGAATTTAACCTACTCTCTACTAAGTTTAAATCTAAACACTATAACTCTGAACAGTTACAGAAGAGAATGTCCTTGGTCAGAGACAATTACCTGTATTTGTCACAATTTTGAATACAGTAACTGTGATGGACTGCCTGGCACCCCGGCCAGGTACCTCCGTCAATCGCTGCTTCCTAGTACTTGTGAGCACCATAAGCATTGTACTGGAACACCATAACCACTGTAAACCCAAAGAACCGCCGCAGCTTGGTTGGGGTCTTGCTGTCCTCCACCGACCCTGGACCCAATACCAGGATCCAGCTTCCAGTGGGTGAACCTCTCCTAGTCCAGAGAGCATAGCAGGAACAGCTCTTATAAGAGCTAATGATTATACTCAGGGGAGTATAGTGATTATAGCAATCCCCAGAGTTAATGTAGTTATCCAATCCCCCAAACATGAGCCCAGACTTCATGAAGTGGTAAACAAATCTCAATTTAATGGGAGCCACACTTGGCATTTTATGACAGTCCCCATGCAGGGGATATGCCCACATGGACCTTGATGGGGACTCCAACACAAAGACACAGACCAATAAGAACAGTGATTAAATGCCTGACACTCCCATAACAAACATACAATCCCTCCTCCCTGCTTGGGAGATAATTGGATCAGTAACTGTACTAATTCTTATCCAATTATCTCCAAGCACAGAAAAAACATACTTTTTAAAAACACCCTAAAAGTACCCTAAAAATACATAAAACCCCACACATGTTACATCCCCTGATCTGGGTGACCAACATATCCAAAAATCACCCAAATCAGTTCAGGGGTTCAGTAATTTTATGGAAGTCATAGTTTTTACCGACTGCTGGCATGGTGCCATAGCTGAAAATAATTCCATAGAATCGCTGCTAAGTGACGCTGGAGGATCGACTGGGAACCGCGAAGTTTACATGCTGAAAATAGTTCCAGGGCATTTGTGGCTAAGTCCCCCTGAAGTATATTCGCGTTTTTTGTCCATGCGAACAAGATGGCGGCCACCTCCTGGTCGGCAAAAGGAATTGCGCCCACCCAGACGAACACTTCGACCACAGAGGTGCAAATTGCAACAATGTATCACTTAAGCTTAACAAGCTCCAGGATGATTTCCGGTTCGTGCGGGTGTTTGGTAAACGAGCCATATAGTCCCAGACTATACAGAGTATTTTAGCCAGGTCTATTGCAGGGGCCATAGTCACAGGGTAGAAGGCTGGCAAACAGGCCTCTCCAAAAACGTGTGGCAAGGAAAAGGGGAGTTTGTCACAGTTACTAAAAATCATAAAAAATATATAGTAGCGTCAAGTGTTTTTATAAATACTTACAAAATTAATGAGAATAAGTTAACTTTTCTTGCATTACTTAAAGGCGTCTTTAGATGTGGAAGGAAAACTTGTAAAACATGCCATATATTCCTAGATGCAAACATCAGATTTTTAGATCTAAAAATATAAATCAAATACTTTAAAATTGAATCTTTTTTTAATTACAATTCCGCTTATATCATTTGCTTTCTGGAGTACCCATGTGGAAAGCAGTGTGTTGGATGTACATGCAGTAAACTAAAAACAAAAATAATTAAACATCACAGAGGTAATACAAAATGTTAAATATTTTTTAGTAATAGCACCCACCAAGGGAGGAGGAAATAGATTTAATATTGTAAGACAGAGGGAAGTATACTGGATTATTAATCTAGCTGCACTGTATAATGGGGGATTACATAAAGACTTAGATTTATCCGCCCTTTAATTATTAGGATTATTTATTTGGATTTTTTAAACATCTTTTGGATTAAGTTAAGCATCTTTAAATCTTTTATATATTAAATGGTATTTATTGTTTAAATTCATGACCTTATATTATAGTCACCAAATATGATAAAACTATTTTATTCATAAAATATTGAACATGCATGAAATATGGTTCATATATTTAGCCAACAAGGAACCTTGCAATAATATATTAAACAGATATATAACAAGTTATGGGTGACTTTGAGTTAATATGTGTTTACAGGTGATACTCGAAAAATTAAAATATCGTGCAAAAGTTAATTTATTTCAGTAATGCAACATAAAAGGGGAAACTAATATATGAGATAGGCGCATTACATGCTAAGCAAAATAGTTCAAGCCGTGATTTGTCATAAGTGCGATGATTATGGCTTACAGCTAATGAAAACCCCAAATCCAAAATCTCAGTAAATTAGAATATTGTGAAAAGATGCAATATTCTAGGCTCACAGTGTCCCACTCTAATCAGCTAAGTAAGCCATAACACCTGCAAAGGGTTTCTGAGCCTTTAAATGGTCTCTCAGTCTGGTTCAGTAGGAATCACAATCATGGGGAAGACTGCTGACCTGACAGTTGTGCAGAAAACCATCATTGACACCCTCCATAAGGAGGGAAAGCCTCAAAAGGTAATTGCAAAGGAAGTTGGATGTTCCCAAAGTGCTGTATCAAAGCACATTAATGGAAAGTTATGTGGAAGGGAAAAGTGTGGAAGAAAAAGGTGCACAAGCAGCAAGGATGACCGTAGCCTGGAGAGGACTGTCAGGAAAAGGCCATTCAAATGCAATAAGCTGTAGTTGTTCTGGTGACTAAAGTGTCCCTTTAAATAAAGAAAAACATGAACACAAAAAAACAAACAAACAAAAAAACTCTCATCCGTTGAGGAACGAAAGGCCCGGTCCATATGGGGTTAAGACAAATATTTAACATGACCATTTTAACTGCATTTTTTGTCACTTATTTGTAACATGTAAATCTGTAACGTCAAGAACAAGTTAAAGTCTAAGACCAATAGTGAAGTCCATGATTAAGGTCTCATTGCCAAAACGTATCTCTGTTTTGTCCTTGATTCTACAATAAACCTATCTGCGTATTCACCCTACGCTTTGCAGCCTGAAGTCTTAATCATCTGCAATTAGACCGATAGAAAAAATACATATCCATGATTTTCTACACAAATAAACAGAAGTATGTATCCTATTCCCAATATAATAATAATACAAACAAGCTGTTGTAATATCTCCTACATATGTTTTATATATTTTCTTTTCTCAGAAAATAAAGGTCAAGCTTGACTTTTTAGCTATTATCATCTTTAATTTGGTCCTTATCCTGTTCGTAATATTTCATTTTTATGAACAATTTCAAGCATTGCTAAGAAACATACCTCTTCATTTACATTACTAACAATTTCCTTAATTATACACATTCTCATAATAAATTATTCAAACATAAAAAGCGTATTTGCAATATCTTTTGTTCTATTTAGACATTAGATAATGGCTAAACCGCCTTCTTTGCTGTTCCAAGGTAATCATGCTATTCATTTTCTGTATAAGCTAGTTTTGTGACGATAGTGGAGGCTCATATTGTCCCTTTTTCTTTAATATCCACTTGAACAGTAAAGACACACTTTAATTACTTAATATTCTAACGGAAGACGTCAGTAAAATGTAAACTGCGAGCAGGTCCCTCCTAGCCATATTTATATTTGTTGCTCTATATAAAATTCAGTTTGTAACAGCTCTGAAGAACTTTATCAGGCAGAACTAGTTTTGGACATGAGACAATGATTGGCTCTGGCTGTCACCATTCACACCTAGAATACAGATGGTATAGAGAAACTGTTAAATCATATGTGGTACAAACTAGGGTTTGTTTTCCATTATTCACTCTGTTTCAGTATTCCTGCAGGCAGCTCCTCAAGGCTTCTGCCCTTTCTTGCAGAGAGGCAATATCTCAGGAACTAATCATTGCATGACAAAAACACAAACTATGCCTTGGGGATGCTTATGAATCTGACCCGGTAAACATAATTTATGAAAGATTTCTAAGGTCCTTCTCAACAGTGTGTATCGATTTCCAGGAGAGCAGGCTTGGAACGCATCCAGAGCCGCAGTGGAACGCACGCGGCTGGCAGCAAGTTTATACACAGCACGAGGAGGTCCTGTACTCGATTTTCATCCGGCCGGTGAGAGAGTTACTTGCATCTTTGGGACACTCAGGCTGTTAACCTGTTAGCCACTGCTCTTCAGAATTGGGAATTTTAATTATTATTTTATTGAAATGTGAATGTGTTTAGACAGTGTATTAATGCGAATAAAATCTTCTATATTTTAAAGCAACCTGTCGATCACATGATATGATTAATGCAGCACTTTTAACTTCTACCACAGTGGGATACTTTGTTATTTCTACTTACTACATCTTCTAGTGTATTGGTTTATTGAATTAATAATACCTCTACTAGATCATCGATTCAGCTACTCTATATTTTTCATACCACTATCTGGTAAGAAAGGATACAATTAGCTGATACATTTTCTTCAGAATATTGCCACTTTGTATAATATATTCAAGTACAAAACACCTTTCCACAGAGTCCTGCATTCACTGTTTATTCAATAGGCACTTAATGTTTATTCTTTTAACCGCAGGTGGCGGCTATTTCTTGCAGTGACACAGTGGTTAAGGTATCCATACTAGGTCTCAGCATTCAACTGTAGTAGTTACTCACCAGTGTATACTGGGGTTTATCTACTAAGTGAACTTTTACCTACAAACTAGGGAGTGCCTACAACTGATACTTGGATCTAAATATGCTGAAATATCTTTAGCCCCTTAGTTGCTAGCAATTTCACACTTGGGAGCTAAAGCCACTTTTATGCTTTTGTATTCACTGTATTTAAATATGTAATCAAAATTATTCAACCACTTTTGAAAATCAGGTTCATTGGCATAATTTACAGACTTTCAGCTGTTTGTAATGAACAAATCAAACAAAAGCAATTCAGGTAGCTCCCCACAATGAATGCTTCAAGTGATTTCCCCAGATTTAACTGAAAATGCAACTGATAATGACTTCTCAAGTCTTAAAACTATCCAACCCCTTCACCAGAATCCCTCACAACACCACACATATGCAAAACAAGTGTTGTCTCAAGCACACCTGATGCAACTAATCAAGGACCTCATGCATAGCACCAGGTGTGCTTGAGCTGGATCATGAGCTGGAACACTTGAAATACCTGAACTAACTAGGGGTTTGTTGATAGTCACCTTTGACTGCATGTTAGAAATATGTCAAAAGAATGATCCCCAAAATTAAGAGATCATCAACTTTCACAAACAAGGAACAAAATAAAAAGAGATTGCGAAGGTGTGTTTTCTTTTCTAACTCCCTCCTCCCCCCTATTTTATATTATTTTGTTCATAACTAGTATTATGTTAAGAAAACAAATAGAATATCAAAAGAAAGCCATATCTGTCTTTTCAAAATAGTATATATCACGTATGGGTACACTTGAAGGGAAAATGTAAAATTACGGTGCAACACATAATGCCAAAAATTTTGGAAAAAGGCTCAATTGCAAAAGGGTTAAGTGAAGGCAGGGTCCAGACCTCCAGGCAACAGAGCAACTTAATTGAGATAAAGTTGTAATGTGGCCCAGAGCGTTTCTTTAATGGAGAGGGATCATTTGATCATTATACTGTAGGCATGCAACAAACACTAAAGGGACACTGTGCTATATTCTGCATTTCAGAAGTGCTGCAGATGATGATGACATGAAGTGTCAATCTATAGTAGTGTTTTGCACAACCACTTACTGGTGTCACTGTTTTTTCTCAAAGGAAATTGATTATTTTGTCTCAGAAATTGAAGTAAAAAAACAAAAAAATCAATAACATCGTGATCACGTGTCTGGATCAGCAGTGTGCCAAACTGCCTGCAGGGGGACTGCCAGGATTGTCAGAGTAGTTAAATATTGCATATAATTTAGTGCTGCACAATATAGATTTCATTTAGGTATATAATTATATTCATTTTGTAGTGTTATTGTAACCCTACACTGCTGGTGACCAGCACCTTATGCACTTTTTTTTTGTTTAGAAGCACCCATTTCTGTATTTATTTTTCACATGGTGACCTCCATAAAAAAAAGATTTAATGTCCAATCAGATTTTACAGAAGAGTGTGTTTACTCATGTCAAGCTATGTTAGTTGAATTGTAATCATGCATAGGAAGTTGTTGCAGGCTCTAGCAGGCAATTACCAGGGCAGGATATAAAAAAAAAAAAAAAAAAATGAAATGACAAAACAAAATAATGTAAAGTTCATAGACACTGCAGCTCTGTCATGAAACAACTTCACCAAGCCTTTTTAGTTACTAGATAGATGCTTTTATCGGTTTGGCAAGCCACTTCCAGTAGCATCAGAGCCTGATACCGATTACTTTGCTGAAGATTTGTTATTTGCACTCATATATCTGCAACTATACTTTAACCCCTTAAGGACCAAACTTCTGAAATAAAAGGGAATCATGACATGTCACACATGTCATGTGTCCTTAAGGGGTTAATGTGACGGAGCTTGGGAGGATTTCCTCTTTCCGTAAATTAAAACATTTAGAGAAGTTTGGTGCAAAGCTGTGTGAGTGTGAGTGAGTTATGGCTAGGACTGCACAAACAAAGCAATTTAAATCTTAAATGGTAAATAATTCAGCAGTGAGGTTGCAGGGACACCATCTATTCACCTAAAGTTGTTTTGGTGCTTAGCATGTCGATTTAAGCTTGCCTTCCCTTTACATAGAGAGATCTCTCTGGACTAATAATAATGAAACATTTTAAACCCGCTATGATGTAGTCAAATTCATTCTGAAGCAGTTTAGTAAATGACAGAGATAGTAAACAAACCACCTAAATAATTTATCTGTAAAATCGCCATGAAATCCATCAATTTTATTTTATTTTGGCTCATCAAAATCTGAGTTTAGCAAGTGTATGTGACGAGTAAATTATCAATATTTCCTGTGAGCAAATTTATATTAACATAGCTTTAATATATCGCGTACAATAAAGCAACATAGAACCTAAAATAATGGAGATACATGCTACATCATAAAGCAAAGCCAAATTAGTATTTTCTGCTCAAAAATATATTTACTGTGTGGTGCATTATTCTTTCATTACAAATGCAATTCTATTCATTAAATGGACATCGGAATGACAGTATTCACAAAAAAAATTACTGATTACCCATTCTAGTAAAAAACAGGAGTGAAAATGGACTGTGAAGCACTTGGCAGCACTTGAAACAATAATAGCTCTGTAGACATCCCAAACAAATAATAGAACTATACTTGAATTCACATTTGTTGCTAGGAAACTGGGAATCATAGATAATGCATAGGATTTGCTTGCCTACTATTTTATTCTATGCTACATCAGTAGAAGTTGAATAAAGTATATTCATCCAATTATTGACAACTGCATTCTGGGAAAACTAACTCTTTGTAAACAGGGCAGTAGTATACTCAAGCTATTGTCAGACAAAAGTTATTTATTCTTCCTAGCAGAACTGGAAAGCTTGTTTTACCATAAGGTGTACACAAAAAAAAAAAAAACAAGTAACAGTATGATGCTGAAAATTTAATACTACAATTAAATACAAATGATATGAAAAAAAGCAGAACTATATATTGTGAAAAGGCTCCACTCACATACAACAACATAAACCAGAAAATAAAGTGCGCTGTTTCTTTAAGACAATAAATTATAATAAAAGTGTAATTTGTATAAAACTATTAGTGCAGAGATATGTTATACCCAAAGTGGCAATGTGTACTGCGCAAAAACACACTATGTGTATAAATGTGCAAAACTAGGAAAAAAACAAATTAATAATAAAAACTCCTTTTTGCTCACTTGTTTCAAGGTTCCAATGTGAAATATCAAAAAGAGAAAAAAAGGACATACACATAGGGCAATATGTATGTATACAAAAAATAGGTCAAATAAACTGAAATACTCACAAAAGTAGAGCAGTATAATCTGCTCTGAACTGTGATAGCATCTTTTGTAAATATGGAGACTTAAAGCTGTGGTGAAGACAAGCAATACTTTATTCGCAATCTGGATAAAAACAGCTTCCAGGTAGGTAAATCAGTGGGTCGGGCGCCGGCTACACCTGGGTCGGGCGCCTGCTACACAGGACTCAAAGGGCTGGAGTAATGTATCAATTCTTCTGGGAGGTGGGGCTTATGGCCGTTGAGCGTGATGCCGTAAGGACGTCAGTGCGTGATGATGCGTTTCGCCGATGCACTCGGCTTCATCAGATCCGTCCTCACTTCCACCACAGTCTCAATTTAAGTCTCAAAAATGGGTGTGACTGCCCAAAAAGGTCTGCAAATCGGGCCAAATGATTATATATTATATATAAAACCTAGTTTCCATAAGTAAATGTCAGTACCAAAGTCTCATTGCATACAAAAGGAGATTATTCACTAAAATGTTAAAAATCCTACATAGAAAAACAGCATTATAAAAATATCCACATAGTTAGAATAACTTAAATTTTTACAAAATATCACAGAACACTTCAGGAGGGCCACGACGCTGAACATTATAATCGGACGTGCGGTCCGAACAGTATTAAAAACTCTGCTTGCATCACTAGCTTATTCTTAACGGGGAAATGGGAGCCTAACATCACAACCAGCTCCCATTGGCCCACATCATTCTGGCACCCCCACACATGGTTTGGCATTACGTGGACCAATCAAATGGAGCCTAATAGTTTTTAAACGTACCTGGCCCTAGATACTGTGCCCTAACGTGCACAGTATCTAAAGCCTTTAGTGCATTTCCTGAGTTATTTGTATTGTATTCTAGTATTGACATTGGCTTCGTTCCTGACTCGGCTTGTATTTTGACTATGCTTTACTCTCTGTCTAACGTTAAGTCCAGCCACTCCAAGGCCTGGTAATGCATTTATTTCCTTTGTCTGTTTTTTGCTATCCTAAACTCTGCGTGTTGGGGTTATACCTTGTGATACGGTCTTATAGAGACTACCGGATACATTTAAATTGGGATTGCACATCAATAAATGTTTAAAGGAACACTATAGTCCCCTAAATTACTTTAGCTAAATAAAGCAGTTTTAGTGTATAGATCATTCCCCTGCAATTTCACTGCTCAATTCACTGTCATTTAGGAGTTAAATCACTTTGTTTCTGTTTATGCAGCCCTAGCCACACCTCCCCTGGCTATGATTGACAGAGCCTGCATGAAAAAAAAAACTGGTTTCACTTTCAAACATATGTCATTTACCTTAAATAATTGCATCTCAATCTCTAAATTGAACTTTTTTTTTTTTAAATCTTTATTGTAAAGGTATTACCCTTTCTTTTCTCTTTTTTTTCGTACAAAAAAGACAATACATACAATACATTACATTACAATGAATACATACAAATTTGACCAAAGACAGACGATACTCTAACTTACAAATTTACATAGACAAGACAATGCAGCAAAGGAGAGGGGAGGAAACATATCGGGTAAGAATGTATATCTTATAGTTTATATTGTCCAAAGTATAGACAGTCAAACACGGTTTCACTTTTAGTTTATATAAAAATTTATTCTGATAGACCCAATATTGTCAAAGGCTCTCTTTGTTGATCAGCTCCCAACATTTCATCCAAACAGTTGTTTTTCTACTTAATTTTTGTTTGCTCAGCAATAATTCCATTTTTATTTGAAACTTAAGCTGAGCTCTGACTTGATCCCAAGGAACGTCCCTATCATTTTTCCATCCTCTAGCAATCACAATTTTGGCTGCTAAAAAAAGGTGAATGAGAATAATTTTCAAATCATGCGCCATTACTGGCCAGTTTAGATGGAGTAGGATGACCTCTGGAGAGAGCTTCAGCTTAAGGTTCAAAGCTACAGACATAAACCTTTGTATGTTACTCCACAAATTCAGTTTACTGCACTCCCACCAAATGTGCTTGAAAGTGCCTGTAACTGTACCGCATCTCCAGCATAAATGATTTATTGTGGGATACATTTTATTTAATTTATCTGGAACTAAGTACCATCTATTTAAAACCTTAAAATGGGTTTCTAATAGATAATGTGTTTCTAATAGATTTAACGAATGAATGTTCTTTGAAACTTCTATCAATGAAGAACCCCAATATCTAATATTTATATCTATGTTTAATTCTTCTTTCCAGGTGGCTATAGCTGATGGTATTTTTTCTTTATTGCACATTTTACTTAATATCAAAGCTTTTGAGAGTGGTTTGTTTGTTTTATCTGTATTAAAAAGAATATTTATCACTTTATTCAAACTTGATTTTGATACTATTAAGTGTGACATCAAAAAACTTTTGAGTCTTAAAAAATAAAAAAATGGTAAGTTATATTCTTGTGTTAATTGAACAAAGGTTTTAATTATGTCTTCTGTAAATAATTGAGACAGACGCAAAATTCCTGTTAGTTTCCAATTTTTAAGGCTTATATCTACAACTTGTTGTTCAACAAATTCCAGTTTTAAATAGCTTGGGATTTTATTTTCTATTTTTAGATTTTTTTTTATTTTAGACCAGCTATTCATTAGATGTGTTAAAATTGTATTGGGGTACTCTTTTTGGGGGAGTTTGTTGGTGTTCCAAATTAAGCAGTCCAAACACGAAGCCCCTCCTGCAATAAGTTCTGTTTTATACCATCCTTCGTTTTTATTTTCTTCTATTTGCATCCTGTATATATGTAGAATTACCGCTGCTCTATAGTTGTTTAATATTAAGGGATAAGCTAATCCTCCTCTACTTAGTTTTTGAGATAATATTGACTGGCTCAATCTTGTTTTTTTGCCTTTCCAAATGTATTGGGTAAAGCTTTTCTGGATTAATTCCAGCCAGTGGTTTGAAAATTATAGTGGCAGCATCTGAAAGATACAGTTCCATTTTGGAATAACGTATGAATTGACTACATTTATTCTTCCCCAAAAGGATATTTCTAAATTTCTTCGATTTTTTTAGCCATTTATTGAGGTTTTGTAATAGATCTAGAAAATGTATCTCCATAATTCTATTTACATCTCTAGTCAATTTAACTCCCAGATAATCCATGCTATTATCTACCCATAAAAAATTATATCTATTTTTAATCTTATTTTTGATTTGTTTATCCAGATTAATATCCAAAATTATAGATTTATTTATATTTAGTTTATAATTAGATATTTTGCTGTAACTTTCGATTTCTGTCATTAGATAATTCAATGAGGTATCAGGATTAGTTATAGTAATTAGGATATCGTCAGCATATAGACTTAATTTCTGTTCTGTATCTGCTATTTTATAGCCATTGATTTTTTAATTATTTCTAATTTTTTCAGCTAATGGTTCGATGGAAAGCAAGTACAGTAAAGGGGAAAGTGGACACCCCTGTCGTGTGCCATTATTCAATTGGAGTGTATATTTCTATACTTACTTCTAGACAGAGGGAAACAAGTAGGAATCCTGACTAAGAAAGAATATGATTTTGTCTATAATTTACATCCTAGAAGGGCAGTTTTTTTACTTTCTTCCCAAGATCCATAAGCACATGACTGAGCCACCAGGTAGACCCATCATCTCAGGGATTGGGTCTTTGACATCTAATTTATCCCAATATATAGACACACTGCTACAACCCTCAGTGAGGACCACTAAGTCATATTTGAGGGACAGCAGTGAATTGCTTCGTCTACTGGAGGGTATAACCTGGAAAAAGAACTATTGGTTGGTGACATGTGACGTAACATCATTGTACACAGTCATCAAACATGAATTGGGACTAAAAGCAGTCAGGAGTATCCTGTATAGAGATTCAGAATTACAGATGGAACAGGTTGAGTTTCTAGTGGAATGCATCAATTTTATCCTGACACATAATTTTTTCTGGCACAATGATGAAATCTATCTACAAGTCACGGGAACCGCTATGGGGACCAGGTTCGCACCCAGTTATGCAAATATGTTTATGGCAAATTGGGAAGACACGAATATATGGAGCCGCCACTCATGGGTAGCAAACCTGGTCCTCTATAGAAGGTATATCGATGACTGCTTTTTTATTTGGGAAGGGGAGGAACATGAACTTTCTATGTTTTTAGAGCACATGAATAACAATAGATCCAACTTATCTTTCACTTCTAAGCGGAGCACCACTAGTGTAGACTTTCTCGACCTAGTCCTTTACATAGAAGAGGGAATCCTGAAGTCAAAAACCTTGTTTAAGATGGTTGACGTGAATAGCTTTATCCTAAGAACAAGTTGCCATCATCCACCATGGCTGACGAATGTCCCATATGGACAGTTTCAACGAATAAAAAAGAATTGCACAGACTCTACAATCTGTCAACAACAGCTAGAGATGGTCAAACAACAATTTATAGAGAAAGCATATGAACCCGAGCTTTTAGAACTGGCACTTGATAAAGTTAAGGACTTGGAAAGAACCACTCTTATAAATCCATCTAAGAAGCATAAGGGGGACTCACAGGATTTTAAGTGCCCTATTATTTTTAATTATAGTAGTCATGCACAATTTTTAAGAAAAACTATTAAGAAGCACTGGCACTTTCTACATAAGGACCCAATCTTAGCTCCCCTCCTACCTCAACAACCAAGAATAATCTTTAAGGGTGCACCAACAATTAAAAACCAGTTGGTACACAGCTATAGACAGTTGAAACCTAAAACACACTTTTTGAATACAGGAAAAGGTTTCTTCAAGTGTGGCAACTGTAGTGTGTGTAAAACTACAGGCCCCCCCTTCAGAGGAATCTCTAGCTTTGAGTCCTCAGTCACCAAGAAGTCATATAACATAAAGGAGTGTATTACGTGTCACTCCAAACAAGTTATATATCTTCTAGGATGTCCATGTGGACTACAATATGTAGGACAAACTAAAAGGATGTTAAAGACTAGACTCAATGAACATATATATAACATAAAAAGAAAATTTGATAAACATTCTGTGTCTAAACACTTTATGGAACATCATGGGAGTGACCCAGGTTGTCTAACTTTCTGTGGAATACAAAAGGTTAATGTTCCATGGAGAGGGGGAGAACTGGCTAAAGAATTAGCATATCAAGAAATCTTGTGGATTTTTGGTTTGAAAACTTTAGCTTCACTGGGCATGAATTTGGACCTAGAACTTGCAAATATTTTGTAACCAGCTTCTATATATGGTGCCTAGACCTGAATTCTTTAAACTTAAGGAGAACCATGTTTCAATAGCTTTATGCGAGTTTGGCACATCATGCCTTTATAATCTTTAGTTTTGCATCATTTACTCTTGGTACCTTTTACTATTGGGCGCTATTTGAAGCTATAAGCAGCAATATGGGGCTCTTTGCCCTACATTTGCATATTAAGAGCAATGACATTTCTTTAATCCCTATTATCTTTTTATGGTATGGGTGTGTCTCTTTACCTTATGATTTTCTCTAAATGGTTAATATGGGCAATTTACCTCAATATATACATTTGCTGTGCTATTTTTCAAATATTAAATATTTTTTATCAGAATATTTTGTATCAGAAATTTATATTTTATAAAAAAATTTTTTTGAGTGTATATTTCTATATTTGGACAACTTCTCCACTCTTTTTCATCTCTTTAACTTGTTATTATGTCTATGTATGATGGAAGTTTAGGGGTTTATTTTGGTAATTGTGCATAATATATTTACTAAGTAAATTATTACCTACCCCCTGTTTTATGATAACTTTTTCTGTATCAATACATTTCACATGCAATAATGTTATCTCTATATTTTATTGTTTATATGAGACACTTTTATGCAATATGTTTCATGTTTAAGAAGGATAGTATTCCCTTCATCAACTGCATTTTATATGTTAAAATTATGCGACCACCAGTAGTCCATTATTTAATGATTAGATGGAAATGTATTTAAGAACATTTAGCTTAGCCGATACACTATCTTGAAAAAGCCCGACAGAGCGGGCGAAACGCGTTGAAGTGATATCGGATGCAGAGGTCTGATGTAAACAGCCGGCTTGGAATCGACCACACGCTAAACGCTCCTATTCTGCAGACTATACCCCACCGTATCAGCGCTGAGATCGGGTGGGAATTTTGAACTGTTGAGAGCCGCGGACGGTAAACGGCTGTTCAGCCTCTGATTTTACAAATGTGTATTTGTGATATCTTGGAGACAAGTATCACCACTTGCTAATGTTAGGGTTTCTATTTGGGGGAAGGGTATCTTTTTACTATTAAAACGGTTTTACACTATGCAAGCCTTTTTTGTATCTTTTTAACCCCTTAAGGACACATGACGTGTCTGACACGTCATGATTCCCTTTTATTCCAGAAGTTTGGTCCTTAAGGGGTTAAGGTACTACCAACGGAAAAAGCTAAAGTGTATTTCTTGATGCTACATCTCCTACTACAACACAAGATTAACCCCTTCAAGACTCCCTTATAGAACTTTATGGACTCTTAAGCAAGTTTTTATATGTTTTTGTGTACAATCTTACTTACTGTGGGATATAGGTGTTGTTACACTTATACCACTAATTCACAGAGACCAGTTTGATTTTTTACACATCCTCTATAGGTTGCCTTATTGCAAGGCTACCGTATGTAGCACTGACATTTTTCAACATATTTTTTCTAACGTTATTCAGGGCAAGATCTTTAAGGAATTTTGCTTTGTGTCTAGCTGCACTTGTACTTCTAGAAACACTTTAAGTTGATCTTGTAGATTATCTTTCATTGTTTCAGGAGCTAATGATGTTCCTTGCCCCGCTGGGAGATCCGTGTTGATGGTGGGAGTATCCACTGGATTTATCTCATTATCACTTTTACGCTCTTGTATATCTTTAGAGGGGGCTGAGAAAAAAACAGACATCCTTTTTTCTGTTGGATGTACTGACTTATTTTCCTTCCTTTTCTCCGTGGTAGTTTTTCTGGTTGCCATTTTGCTAATCTCACAATAGTTATTGCAGTACTGTCTCTCTGTTTTCTCTCTTTTTTTTGTTTTCTTCCCGTTTTCCCACTGAGTTTTACTTTATTTTGATTAGCTTTTCAGCTTATAACAGCCTATGAGGTCAGTCCAATTATTATAGCATTGTTATAGCACAGTTGGTATTATTATAACATATCGGTTTGCTGTTTATTTTTCTGCCTTTATTATGTTTTAATTGATTCAGTTAACTTGATTAGGCTTATGTGTTTACAGCTTCAATATATGATTTTCAAAGAAAGAAAATACAGTACTGGGGATTGCACTGTTTCTAGCTATCAGGCTAGATAGATTGTATATATGCTTTACTATGAAAAAAAAAACTTGTCAATAGATTTTACTTTGATTTAAGGTACTCACAGAATTTTCAACTTCTTTCCTTCAGAAGTCAGCCTTTTATTTTTCTTTTCAGCACACAGACAGCTCAGAGGACTATCAAAGGAGTCCGGTATCCGTATCTTCCTTTCTTCTTCCTTTCGTTGCTCTCTTAGTTTCCTTTTACCTTTCTTTCTCTTTGTCTTTTTTTTTTCTCTTCCTTCGGTAATTAACCGTCTCAAAGTTATTTAGTCGGATACTAGTCAGTTATTTAGTCGAGTGTTTCGCGTATATCTGTCTCAGCAGCGTTCCTTCTGACCGCTAAACCGCCAAACCACCAAACACGCCCGGCGAGACTACCTCTCCTCCACGCTACTCCTCTCAGTCACCGCACAGGAGGCTCTTGCAGTGTCTAGCAAGCTATTAACATAGCAGGGGATAAGAACATTTTAATTAAACAGAACTTGCAATAGGGCTCTCTTTACAATAAGTGTTTATGGAAGGCTGTGCAAGTCACATGCAGGGAGGTGTGACTAGGGTTCATAAACAAAGGGATTTAACTCCTAAATGGCAGAGGATTGAGCAGTGAGACTGCAGGGGCGTGTTCTATACACTAAAACTGCTTCATTAAGCTAAAGTTGTTCAGGTGACTATAGTGTCCCTTTAAAGCACGTACACCAGACACTTACATTATATAAAAACCTTTAACAGACTAAAAATAAAAATAATAAGAACGTCAACCAAAGAATATAATGTATTTGAAATTCAATCTGGGCATAAACTTCATTTGCGTAGAGTCAATTGCAGACTCTGGAAGTGGGACAAAGCAGCAGGCTATACAGGCAAGATGCCAACGCATTTCATGCCTCAAAGGCACTTCATCAAAGACAATTCACATAATGGTGCTTGAATAAATATAGGGTGAAGTAATTACCATATTTTTCTGACCATAAGGCGCACCGGGTTATAAGGCGCAATATCATTGATCGACTGCTAACGGGTTTTTTATACATAAGGCGCACCGGGTTATAAGGCGCACGCATTAAATGAAACAAAACTCTGATAAGTCAAACTTTATTCAACGCTATTCAACTCTTTCACAATAACTCTCAACATTGTTCAGTGTTACACACAAAATACAAAACAGCTTGTGGGCGGGAGGCGGAGCTTCCATTTGGGGGCGGGGCATGCGGCCAAAATGATTGGAGACTGTGCAGGGAGACTGACAGGTCTCCCTGCAGCTGCTGGCAGCCACACCAGCCCTCAGCTCCTCCCTCCCCTCGGACTGACAGGCTGACACAGTCCGAGGGGAGGATTTATTATAATAATCATTAGGGCTGTCAGCCCGGCCCCAGCTTAATGCGGCCCACCGAAAATTTCCCGGTATCCTGGTGGGCCAGTCTGGCCCTGCAAGCAGTGCAGCTTCGTAGCTTACCAAGGCCGTGCTAAAACATGTTGACAGATTTTTGAGCGCCGTGTACCACATAAAATCGGTTCTAGGACAGAAAGCACAACCATACATTAGGCGCACCGCATTATAAGGCGCACTGTCGATTTTTGAGAAAATGAAAGGATTTTAAGTGCGCCTTATGGTCCGAAAAAATACGGTTAATAGACTATTAACATAATGAGAAATAACAGACATCACATCACAAACATCAATGCTCCATCTTAACTGAGGGCAAAAGCACATATTTTCTGATAAACCATTAATAATAAAATTTAAAACAATATACATGGTTATGTTTCAAAATATTGCATTCTTTTGTATATGTAACTGTACCAAACATTTCCAATGAAGCATTTTAAAATTGTTAAATCAATCTGATCTGAATCATGTATACAACACAAATTTCCCACTTTCACATGTGCACACTTTGTAACATTCAAGTACATTGTACCCATACATTGTAACCAACAATGTTGCATATGAAGCATGATGTTATTGCCTGAATTGAGTAGAAGGCATTAATGTATAAACTATGTTCAACTTATTCTGTTACACATATTTTGGTTTGAATAGAATAAATCTAATGCTTAAAAGCAAATATTTTTTTACAATGTAAAGATGCTACTATAATTTGAAAGGAAAGCATTGTCATCAGATTTTTTTACCTTAGTTACACTCAATACTGGGCAGACCTATTCAATTCAAAATGATGAAAAACAACACTTTAAGAGAGTGATCAGGTCCCATTGATAATGTTAGAGCGCCCACTGGGAGGAAGCCATCACTTCCTCCCAGCATACATAGAGCCACGCGTGAGGAGAGCGCAGGGAAAGGAGAGGAGGGAGTCAGAGTGTGAGCTCTGACTCCCATCAGCCGAAGGCAGCCACTGGACCCCAGGGAAGTCACCTTCCTGCACCTAAAGGTAGGAAACAGGAAGGTGACTAAAAAGTGTGTTTGTGTCTGTGTGTGAGAATGTCTGTATCTGTGTGTCTGTTTGTGTGTGTGTGTGATGTGTTTGCCTGCATGTGTGTGTAGGTGTGTGCCTGTGTATGTGTGTGAATGTCTGTATCTGTACATCTGTGTGTCTGTATGTGTGTGTCTGTGTGTGTGTGTGAATGTCTGTATCTCTGTGTCTTTATGTGTTTGTGTGTTTGTGAATGTCTGTATCTGTATGTCTGCATGTGTGTGTCTATATGTGAATCTCTTTGTCTGTATGTGTATCTCTTTGTCTGTATGGGTATCTGTATGTCTGTATGTGTATATGTCTGCCTGTGTGTCAGTGTGTGCCCCTATGTATCTGTATGTGTGTCACAGTTTATATCTGTGTGCCATTCTGTGTATCTGAATGTTTGTCATTAAGTGTGTCTGTGTATCTGCATGCATATGTGTATCTGTCTGCTTGTGTGTCTGTGTGTTCTGTGTATTTAAATGTATATGTTTGTATGTGTATCTGTTTGTCTGCATATGTGTGTCAGTGTGTCTCTGTATCTGTATGTGTGTCAGTGTTTGTATGTGTATGTATGTGTCTGTATGTGTGTCTGTCTGTCTGTCTGCATGTGTCTGCCTGTGTGTATGTGTGTCTGCCTGTGTGTATGTGTGCCTGTCTGTTTGCATGTATGTGTCTGTCTGTGTGTCTTTGTGTGTGCCTGTCTGTTTGTATGTATTTGTCTGTGTGTGGGCCTGTCTGTGTCTGTGTGTGTGTCGGTCTGTATGTATATATGTGTGCCTGACTGTATGTATGTGTGTGTCTGTGTGTATCTGTCTGTCTGTATGTGTATATGCATGTATGTGTGTGTGTGTGTGTGTGTCTCTATGTGTGTGTGTGTGTGTGTGTCTGTCGGAGGAGGGAGTTGGGGAATAGGGGGAGGGGGAACCCCCGGGTCAGTTTCGCACCGGGGCCCCATGGATTGTGTGTACGCCCCTGTGTGTGTGTGTGCCCATGTATGTATCTGTATGTGTTATATTATATAAATGGAGGGGTGGGTGGGGAGGGAAGATGTATGGGGGTGGGGCCCGGGCAATTTTCGCACTGGGGCCCTGTGGTTTCTATTTACGCCTCTGATATGCTATATTATATTTGCATATGATTTCTTGCCTTAGTGCTCCAATAGCAGCAATATATAAATCACAAACCAAGATAAATATGGTCACTCACAGGTCTTCTGTTTGCCACCTGTTGTGAGACTTCTTGCAGTCTGGATATACCTTTTTGTAAAATGGAATAAAATAAAATTTTGGTACTGCAACAAGGAGACCCGCTAGTCCCCATATTTATCCTTGTTTTATAAATATACGGTATATTATCCTCACTGCAGCCCAATCCTCTGCCAGAGAAATCATCAATAAGTTTTGCCCAATCAGATGCTTATCATAGAAAAGCGGTGGGGACACATAGCACGTGTGTCAATCAGCACGCTGAAACCAAACATCAAATAGATTCAAAGATTCTATATTTCTGTTGGAAGCCACTAGTATGTGCAGAAAAAAAGTGCGCTGTGCCTTTAAGTGCTAATTAAACAATTTTAAATCAGTTTGTACATAAATTTAAAAAAAGGAAAATAAATAAGGTGCAAATATAATAGGTTATATACTCAAGGTGCAAATATATTAATTCCAACGTTATATATAAAGTGAATTTGTGCTTTAGTGAAATATAACCAAAGGAACAACTTACTCCTCACAATATAGAAACAGCTGCAGATGAAGGAGTAATTTTTAAAACGCTCCACATATAAATAAAGGGAATAAAAAGACAATATAGTGTAAATCCATATGATGAATACAAATCGAAATGACAGATAGATTGGCTACTCACAATGGTAGAGCAGAAGAAAGTCTGCTCTAGCTTATGATGCTTTGAAATCCTTTTTCCATAGGTATATAGATGACCTTTTTTTTATATGGAAGGGAACTTTAAGTGATCTGGAAATTTTTTTAATCAGTATTAATAATAATAACTGGGGTATTGAACTAAATAGCCAATTTAGTACTGAGTATTAATTTTTTAGATTTGGAGATATATACAGAAGGGGATACCCTCAAAACAAAAAAATTCTTTAAAAAAGTGGACGCTAATAGCTATGTTTTATATAACAGCGGACACTATACGTCTTGGTTAGATAACATACCAAAAGGACAACTACAAAGGATCCGCAGAAATTGCACTGATGATAATATTTTTAAAGAACAAGCTAAGATAGTTTTAGACAAATTTGCACAAAAGAAATACCCTGACACATTACTTAAAAAAGCATTTGAAGAGACCAATACTTTAAATCAGCATGAATTAATCTCCAAATGTAATACAAACAAAAGATCTGATAATTCAACTTTAATGCCTTTGGTCCTAGATTTTAATAATGATAATAAAAAAGTGAAATCTATTATAAACAGACACTGGCACCTTCTTAAAAAAGATAAAGAACTATTGAAAGTGATCCCTGACAAACCTTTTATTACTTTTAGAGGAGCACCAAGTTTTAAACGTATGCTAACTTTTAACCACCCTAAAGTTGAAGTAACTACTACTTTTTTAAAAAATAATAAAAATGGCTTCTATTCATGTGGGAAATGTGCGGGATGCAAATGCAGTAAAAATAGAACTATTAAAGGCATTAGCAAATTTAAAACAAAGCAAAAAGAAGAGGATTTCCAAATAAATGATTTCATAACTTGTTTTAGTAAAAATCTTATATATCTTTTAATTTGTCCGTGCGGATTGCAATATGTGGGCCGGACTATTCGCCCTTTACACAAAAGAGTGTATGAACATATATATAATATAAAAAGGGGTTTTGAACAACACAGCGTTTCAGCTCATTTTAAAAGATACCATAAACAAGATCCTAGTGGCTTAACATTTCTAGGGATCCAGATAGTTAAAAAATCTTGGAGAGGTGGCGATTATATTGCAGACATTGGGAAGGAAGAAATGAAATGGGTGCATAAATTAGGTACCTTAGAGCCCAATGGACTTAACATAGAATTTGATTTATTTAATTTCTTATGATGAGTCCTTTCTGTCTGGTACTATTCTAATGTTTTTTCTGTTTTTTAAATAGATTTTAAATATACATTTTTTCATTTTGGGTCTATATTATTATGTGTTTGTTTGGTATTCTCTATTTAGTAACATTTATATCTCTCTTTTTTATCCCTCTTGAAGTAGGATTTTTATCTGTATATGCATATTTGAACTTGTTATTTTCTTTTGATTCTATGATGTTATCAGTTTACATTTCATATAGTGGACGTTTTTGCATTAAGAGACATTTGCAAAATGAGACATTTAGGCGATATGCCCTTGAGTTCACGGACTTGTTTCTATCATTGGGACTAATTGTGTGCATTTAAAAAGAAACCACGCCCACAGTGATGGGTATATTATGTGAGTGACGGCAACCACCTGAACGTGATCTGAGGAAGCCGCCAAGGCGAAACGCGTCATCACGTTTTTCGGAGACACGACGTCAGTACGCAGCTGTTTCTATATTGTGAGGAGTAAGTTGTTCCTTTGGTTATATTTCACTAAAGCACAAATTCACTTTATATATAACGTTGGAATTAATATATTTGCACCTTGAGTATATAACCTATTATATTTGCACCTTATTTATTTTCCTTTTTTTAAATTTATGTACAAACTGATTTAAAATTGTTTAATTAGCACTTAAAGGCACAGCGCACTTTTTTTCTGCACATACTATTGGAGTGGTTTTAGAGTTATTTTCACTTTTATTAGTGCTTGCTAGCCTTTGTTGTGATATTCTAATTATTTTCATTAATTGTACAGCGCCATTTTTTTACTTGATTTTTTTGTACGGAAGCCACTAGTACTTGCTTGTCTGACAGCGACTCCTTGATGTGAATATGTAAAATAAAGTAATGGTCAAGGCACTCAAGTAGATAGCATAACACACAGCTTAACAAAGACTCGGTTGGGTCGAAACGCTGCTGTGTGTTTGCCCCAATAAAGCTACTGTTATGCTATCTACTTGAGTGCCTGTACCATAACTTTATTTTACATATTCAATGTGGGGTCCTGATCCAGTGCACCGTGGCAGCCTGGTGAGTGCGGTCTCCTTCAATTTACTCCGTGATGTGAAAACTGCAAAATGGCACCGTTTTTCATTTGTTTTTTTAAATTCACCATTCTGTCCAAAAATTATCAGTGAAATTTGCTCCTTCTTTATCCCACAGTCAGTGCTTTTTTCTTTTAACTCTGGAGTGATTTCTACTTGCTTTTAATCCCCTTTAAAATTACTTTCCAAGGGGGATTTAAGTATATTTTCTCACCGGGTTTGCATTTATTTCAGATATAGTAGAAAAATCACAGGGGGAGAATTTTACTCCCATTACAGCCTTAAATTATGTCCCTTATGGAATAACTTGCATAAGGCTATCCTAAATATAAGATTAGGCCAGGGACTAATGAAAGTATTTTTTCAAAAATTGGGCAGACTAGATGGGCCGAATGGTTCTGATCCGTTACATTCTATGTTTCTAACTTCTCTTCACTTTGAACACTTTATAAAACAGCTCCCTATAGATCATAAATCATTCCATATAAAAATTATAAAATAATGTAACTATCCACAACTTCGAGCGAGATACTTTAATTCCATTACATGTTTAAGTGAGCTTTATAAAACAACTCCCTGCAGTTTAAGTGCCTTTTTTTTCACATAAAACTAAACAGGATTAAACAAGCTGTTTTAAGTGTAATGATTATCTGTAGATTTTCCAGCAAGATGTTTCAATTCCAATATTTATTTATGGGCACTATATAAGACAACTTCTTATAGAGTAAACGTCTTATTTACGTATGAGGCTGAACAGGATTGAACAGGCTGTTTGTTTTAAATAGTATAATTATCTTTGGATTTCCCAGCAAACTGCTTCAATTACAATGCTTATTTCTGTGCACTATATAAGCCACTCCTTGTACTCGCTTTAATATATCATTCGGTTAATCTCCTCATGAGTTGGATATTACGTTATGTCAGTAGCTCTTCACTGAATGGCCGTGCACTGCTGGGGCTCCCTGAAGTTCTATCAATGCGACCGCGTCTCGTCGGAGTGAAAGGGGAGAAACAAACTCTCATCCTCTGAAGCAAGCATTCCGGATGCTCCGCCCACTCAGCATCCTACGTCATCACCGCCTGATTGGAAAAAACTTGATAGATGGACCATCCTCAAAAAAAAGAGAAAAAAGAGGAGAATCCTCCAAAAATCAAAAGAAGACTTTCTACATTCTTCCCTTCTCCTAAACCAACTGAGTCTAAACCCAGGTTACTAATGTCAGAACATAATACTTCTAATACCACAGATATCAATGATTCTAACAAAACTGAAGCTCATATTTAAAAAAATAATAAGTCCAAAATCAACCGACTCAAAATATGCATCACAAGATTATATTAAACAATGTCTGGAAATACAGCTAAGCCAAATTAAGGATGAACTTAAAATCCACATGGGCGACCTTAAACAGGAAATGATTAAAATTAATGAAAGAATCAAAGAAAATGAGCACAAAATTGAAGCACTACAATTTGAAACACAAGAACAGAGAAATAGATTTTATAACTATAAACTTGTGTATAACTTGGGTCTGACCTGGGTTATGTATGCACCCTCCCTGTCTCTCCCCTTTTTCCCCACCCTCTCTGGGGCATAAATATCTAGTGATGTGTTTCTTTGCCATTGATTAGGGAAGAGGGAGCCCTCCCCTCGGGGCAAGCTTTCCAATTTTTTTTCTTTGGAAGAGATAAGGGGTAGTGTCTATCTCTTCATGATCCTACTTTTGGGATTGCTTTTGGGCAGTTACCCAATTTGGGTTTTGAGGTCCTGTGTTCGTACAGAAGAACAGATTTTTCTCTTCTTCTTGGGGTATTGTTTTGTGTTTTGGGGATGGGGGATTGTTTGCCTAGGGGAAATGGGTTTTCCCTTTCCCCTAGGATACTGTTATATGTTTGCCTGCGTGACCGAGAGCTTGGCCTCCTACCATCAGAGAAGTAAGCCTGATAGGTAGATAAAAACACTATAAAGATTGCTATATTTTTTTGTCCAAGGCCTGAATGTTCCCCAAAAGAGAATCGCTATGTATGATTGGCTTTTTTAAAAAAACATCGATGTCTGTGGGATACAAGAGACCCACTGGAAGGGAGATGATACAAATAGATTCATCAAAACAAATTATCCCAATATTATACATGCATCTCTAAAGGATAAGAAAAAATATGGTGTAGCCATAATCATCTCTAAAAACGTTAAGTACGAATTAATACATAAACATTGTGATCCTAAGGGAAGAGCAATGTTCCTGATATGTAAGCTGATCAATACAATATTTTCATTTCTCAAGATATATGCCCCTAATAAGAGACAGGTTCATTTTTTCAATAGTGTAATGAGCAGATATATAGACAGGATAAAGGGCACGTTTATACTACTAGATGATTTTAATTGTTTTGCTGAGAAAGAATAGATCCAAAAATAAGAAGTCTAGACAGATCTATGCAAGAATCTATTGGGAAATTTTAACTATATGACATTTGGAGAACATTAAATCCAGATGGAAAAGAATTTACTCATTATTCCCATAGACATTAATCCTTTTTCTAGAATAGATATGATTTTATTAATGACACGGAGGCTCCTATTATGCTATCTCTTTCTTACTTTATTCCTCAGCAGCAAAGAGAAACTATAACTGAAAGAGAAAAAATGTAAAATATGAACAATATATAACAGATACAACCATATCTGCCTAGTAACAGGGCAGCCAATCAGCTTATAGGAACAGTCCATAAATGTCTTGCTATGTACTTCCACTTCCTCTTTCTTTGCTGCTGTCCTCAGACCAGCTAAGTATATTCTTTCTCTCCTGTATATTTGTGCTTATTACTGTTACCAGGATTGTTTTTACCTGTTGTAGCATTTTGTTTGATTAATTGCTTGATTTATGGTTTCTGTTTCATGTGTTTCTGTGTATTTTAATGACTTTTGCGCTTGTATTTGTGTACCCCCTGCGCTCTGCCCGGTTTCCCTGCCTGTTCTGCATTGTTCTTACTACAAGCAAGGGTCCCGGGCTAGCAGGGGACGTTTTTCTCTTGGAGCTTTTCTGGTGCGAGGGAGTTCCCGGCCACGTGTGGTGCACGCGCTCCCCGGCCATTGACTGGGGAGGAGCTCTGAGGCACGCGCGGCGCGCCCTGCATGCGGCGGCCATCTTTTGCCTCGGCACGCATGTGGCTGGTGTTACTCGGCGGGTCGGCTCCCTGTACCTCTCCCCTATCATTTTTTACTTACTGTAAAGGTATTTTCCTCAGTGGGTTACTCAACCCCTCTCTGTGTAGGTTCTTTGTTTTCCCCATTTAGTCTGTCATTCTGCTGTTAGGGTCCACTTGCTAACCTGTACTTGCCCTGTGAATATATATTTAAAGGTACAGTTCTACTTACCTTGGATTGGTGTTCCTCTGCTCTGCAAACTATGCAAGCTAGAGGTGAAGGGTCTGATAGCCCCAACTATCCCAGTATGGACCCATTACAGGCCCCTATCACTGGGGAGATGGGCCTCACTCCCTCTCAAGAGTTCCAGGCCCTCATTGATTCCACCATGCAGAGGGCGCTGGCCTCGGCCATGGGAACTGTGTCTTCGTCCCTGTCTCATACCATTCAGCAGGCGTTGACACAGCCCCTGGCCCCTTCGCTTTTGCCCACTCCCATGCCTGTGCTACAGCCTCAGGCGAGTCACAAGGCTCAGGCAAAGACTAAACACGTCTCTCCCGATGTGATGCAGGTGTTACCTGCCCTGACTGACGTGCCTATGGCCGTCCAAGATGGCGCGTTACCGTGCAAGAGAGCCGCTGGCCAGGCAAAATCAGCCAGAAAGTGGAAACAGGCGCGTGCCCGTGGTGATGATGGATCGGATACCGATCAGAGTGGGGAGACGGACTCGGATGCCCCTGACTACGCCTCTTACGAGGAAGGGGGCTCCGACGATGAGGCGGAGTTTGACGCTTCGGCGCTTCCTCCGGGAGAGGGGCAAGGCATATGTGATCCTCAGGGTTACCCCCTGTTCGATCCTGATGACCTTCGCCATCCTCGCTCGGCGGAATGGGACCCACCCGCGCACATTGCTAGTTATCTGGAAACCCAGGAAGAGACTGGAGTTTTCACTCCATAATTGCCAGGACAAGATTTTGGACACCCTGGGTCCCGCTGCCAAGCTTTATGAGCTATTGGAGGCGGCTAAGGCAGGGACCAACCCCCTTGACTTTGATTAAGCAATCTGGTGGGTCCAAAGGTTGATTTGCCTTCTCGTCAACGCGAGCACTGCCATGTCGGCTGAACGCCACAAGGCGATTTTGCTCAAAATTGAGCCTAAGTTGGTGAATCTAGCGGTGAAAGAACCGGGTGCTTCCGCCAAGGGTATCTTTCGTTAAAGATCTAGGCTCCTTTGTACGCACCTTCACCGCCCTAGATAAGGCCCAGTCAAACCTGAAGCGTGTTTTGGGCCCAAAGGTTTTCCATGGGGCCGGGAGGTATAGGAGCCGTCCGCCCGGCCGTGGAGCTCGAGGTCCCTCGCGGACTCACAGAGGTTCCTTTACTGCCCCTCGGGCTTACCAGGATTATAAGCCTGAGCCCTTCTTTCCCTCACACGGGAGACCGTGGCAGAATAGAGGAGGACATGGACAACCCTCGTAACAGACGCCCTTACGGTGAGTACCCCCGAGTGTGTTTTTCCGGGCAAGCGTGGGGGGCAGACTAGCGCTGTTTCTCGATATGTGGGGCATGATCACCACAGATTTATGGGTTTTGGATACGGTCAGGGGTTTCCGCCTAGATTTGTTGTCTCCCCCTGTCCAGATTTGTGTCCCACAGGAACTGAAATTACTGGAAGAGCAGTCCGGGTTGATTACTGCAGAGATCGCGGAACTTTCTGCCAAACAAACTATCCAGGAAATCCCCTACAATCACCCGGGGTTCCTAAGCAATATGTTCCTCGTTGCCAAGAAACGCGGAGGAGTCTGGCCGGTGATAAACCTCAAACGCCTTAATGGTTTCCTCCGTTACCATCACTTCAAGATGGAAGGTGTTCATTGTCTCAGAGACCTACTCCGCCAAGGAGACTGGATGGTCAAACTGGACCTCAAAGATGCCTATTTGACCATACCCATGGCGGAAGAGCACTGGGACTTTTTGCACTTTACGTGGCAAGGACGTCGGTGGCGGTTTACCTGTCTGCCGTTCGGTCTATCTTCGGCTCCATGGTGTTTCACAAAGGTGATGAAGCCAGTAGTGGCGTTCCTCAGAGCTCGAGGGGTCCGCATGATTATCTACCTGGACGACATACTGATTATGTCTTCGTCCCCGACCAACTTCTCAGACACCTGGAATGGACGGTGAATCTTCTGAAAGGCTTAGGTTTCCTCATAAATTGGGAAAAGTCCATTGTGGCCCCGGTACAGAGGATAGAATTCCTAGGTTTC
This sequence comes from Pelobates fuscus, assembly GCF_036172605.1. Lineage (NCBI taxonomy): Eukaryota > Metazoa > Chordata > Amphibia > Anura > Pelobatidae > Pelobates > Pelobates fuscus. Next base: position 103,855,338 of record NC_086319.1, on the reverse strand, counting down.
GAGGTTGATTCGGTCGCCCAGTTCTTGTTCCTCCCAGAGGCCAAGTTAAAGTCTATGAAGAAGGAAACAAGGCGTGCGCTACGGGCCACCTCTCTCTCCTCACGACAACTAGTGAGAGTGATCGGTCTTTTGGCCTCATTGATTCAGGCGATTTTTTCGGGACCACTACACTATCGTGCCCTACAACGTCTAAAGGGATCCCATCTTCGGTCGGGCGGTTCATACGAGAGCGAATTGAGCCTGGACAGGGATTCCAAAGAGGAACTGCTGTCGTGGTTGGACCATATGGAGGCTTGGAACGGCCGGGCCATCTTCGGTACGGCTCCGGACGTGGTAATAGAATCGGACGCCAGCCTACATGGTTGTGGCGCTCGCTGCGGCAGTGTCTCCACACTGGAAGATGGTCCGAAGTCGAGTCGAGTCTGCACATAGATTGCCTGGAACTGCTAGCAGGATTATTCGCCATTTGGAGTCTTTCTCCGACTCAGGGAAACTGTTGCGTTCTTCTGCGCATGGACAATGTGTCCGCAGTCAGGTATATAAATCACCTGGGTGGAACAAAATCAAAACAACTGGCGAACTTGGAAAAGGACTTCTGGCAGTTTTGCCTCCACAGAGCTGTATCGGTTACGGCCAAACACATCCCAGGATTGGACAACGAATGGGCGGATTGGAATTTGCGTTACTTGAAAGACTCAGGAGATTGGCATCTGCTACCTTCGACCTTTCGACTGATAGATCGGTTATGGGGTCTGTTGCAACTGGATTTGTTCGCGTCCAGACTGAACTCCAAACTGCACCAATACTTCAGTTGGAGGCCGGACCCAGCGGCCACAGCGGTGGATGCGTTCCTACAAACGTGGCCGCAGGGGAGTCATTTTGCGTTTCCGCCATTCAACTTGATCTCTCGGACACTGTCGTACTCGTCCACACAGGATTGTTCATTGGTGGTGATAGTTCCCCTCTGGCAAACTCAGCCATGGTTTCCCCGTCTCCTGGAGATGGCGATGGATTTCCCACGGATGATCGAAATGCGACCGGATGTGCTTCTGGATCCGGATGGGAACTCGCATGAATTGGTGGTTCAGAACCTGCTCCAGCTCACGGCTTGGTTGATCTCAGGGGACCCTGGTGTATCGCGGACGTCCCGCAAGCTACTGCACGACTCTTGGAGATGCTTGGGCACCAGGTACCAGAACAGCTTACAAATCTGCGTGGCGCGTGTGGTCTGGCTGGTGCGTGGGAAGACTGTTGGATCCACTTTCTGCCCCTCTGATAGAGGTGCTCAGTTTCTTGACAATGCTTTTTGAATCTGGTTTGGCATACAACACCATTAATGTCTATAGATCGGCCATCTCAGCCGGACATCTGGGGATTGACGGATCTCCAATTGGACAACATCCATTTGTGTGTCGCTTGTTGAAGGGTATCCGTTTCTCTAGACCTCCGAGATCCAGGTATTCATCATTTTCGGATGTTAACGTTGTTCTTGGTTTCTTGGAGTCGTGGCCCCGTAATGAGGAGTTAACCCTAAAACAGTTGTCATGGAAACTAGTTATGCTCCTATGTCTCCTTTCATGCAAGAGAGTCTCGGAGGTCAGAGCTTTGGACTGGAACGCGATCTCGTTCTCCCCCGACGGTGTGTCGTTTAACATCTCGAGGAGAACTAAGACGGCTTCTAAGTCGGTGGATTACCCTAGGTGTTCAGTTAGACCTGCCCTGTGTCCTGTGGCTTGTCTCCGAGTTTACTTGGATCGCACTCGCCAGTTCAGGTCATCGGAATTATCTAAATTGTTTATTTCCTTTAGGTCAACGTTTCTCCCGGTCTCCTCGACTATGCTGGCTCGTTGGGTTAAGAGTCTCCTTTCCGCTGCAGGGATTGATACTTCAATCTTTTCAACTCATTCGGTTAGAGGTGCCATGGCATCGAAGGCTTCTACGATGGGATGTCGTTTGGATGATATCTTGAAGGCAGCGGATTGGTCTAAGGAATCTACGTTCTGCGATTTTTATTTCCGCCCAATTGAACATGTTTCCTCGTTAGTTGTGGCTCAGCTTTAAACTAGCATAATAGGTGCCTCTGTGTCATTAATAAAATTCCCAGATTTTACTAATAACATGACGTAAAGTCATGATTTTATTAATGACACGGAGGCGAGTATTATTCCCGCCCACCCACGCATGGGTCTGGGTCAGATTTACGTTATTGGTTCAATCGGGGGGGGGGGGGGGTCTTCTTCTTCTCTCACGGTAAGTACCCATGATTTACTTGTTATTAGGTATGCAGTGTATTCTTTGTATTATGATATACTGACAGTGGTGTATTTTGTATACAGGCCGCATGATTCTGATATGTTGCACTCAGATCCTAAGTTTGGATTTTACCACCTATTTTTCGATTTTTACAGCTTGATTTCATTGTGATGACGTCTACCATGTTGGCGATTGTTAATTCCTGAAGTGGATGTTTCGGTTGTTGGGTCTTCGGTTCAGAAGGCAAAGAAGAGAAAGTGGAAGTACATAGCAAGACATTTATGGACTGTTCCTATAAGCTGATTGGCTGCCCTGTTACTAGGCAGATCTGGTTGTATCTGTTATATATTGTTCATATTTTACATTTTTTATCTTTCAGTTATATTTTCTCTTTGCTGCTGAGGAATAAAGTAAGAAAGAGATAGCATATTACTCGCCTCCGTGTCATTAATAGAATCATGACTTTACGTCATGTTATTAGTAAAATCTGGGAATTATGTCATATAGTGATAGTGTTCAAAAATGTAAAGAGATAAAAATCAATAAGATAACTATACCAGATCATAACCCAGTATCGATGGAAATTGAGATGGATTACAACCTCAAAAGGGGCCACTGAAAACTCAGAGATTCTATACTGAACAATAAGAAAGTTCTATAGGAAATAATTTTGAACTCTAATTTATACTTTAAGGAAAATTTGAGTGAAGAAGGGAATGGGAAATATATGGGCCACATATAAATGTGTAAATAAAGGCTGTTTAATTAAAATAGAGGTTTATAATAAAAAAGTAAATTACCAATCCCTGGCAGACTTGTATTTTGAATTAGATAATTTAGAGAAAATCTTCCCTAAGGAACAAGGAACTATCAAAGTGATAGAACAAACTAACAGGAAAATTAGAGACTACATGATGATAGAGCAAATAAAACTTTAATTAAATGGAAATAGAAGTGGTTCTATCTTGGAAATCAAGCGGACATATTTTTATCTAATCAACTTAAAAACTCTAATCTAAGGGAGAGAATTTTTGAAATAACATCAGAAAATAATAAATGTAGGTCACCCGATCAAATAGCCTCCGCATTCAGAGAGTATTACTCATCTCTATATAATATAGGTGAAAAAAAAAATGAAGTGCAAATTTTGGAATAGCATTAGATACAAAACATAGGAAAGCATTAGAAAATCCAATTGAAATGAAAGAAGTCATCCATGCTATTAATAACTTAAAAAAAGAATAAAGCCAAGGTGGCTTTTCTAGTTATTTTTATTAAAAAATGTATCATATTATTTCTCTGAATCTAGCAAAAGCCTTTAATGAAATTTTGGAAAATAATCTATTCCCTAGTGAATTACTTCAAGCGATAATTATTCCAATTCTCAAACAAGGGAAAGATGCGAAACAGGTATCAAATTGCAGACCTATTTCTTTAATTAATAGTGATATTAAAATCTTTTCTGCAATTCTAGCTAACAGAATTAAAAAGGTAATATCACTTATAATTCATAAAAAACAAGTTGGATTCGGTAGTGGATGCCAACCATATTGGAACACAAGGAAAATCATAGATATTGTAGATTTTGCTCAGAACAATAATATCTATATGGTAAGTCTCTCTCTTTTTTGGGAATTAATTCTTAAAATTTTTATTTTGATGATAATATAATAAAATTTATTATGGCCTTGTGTTCTGAACCAACAGCTAAAATAGTGGGGCAGGGCTTTTCCTCCCAATGGTTTAGACTTAGGAACGGTACCAGACAGGGCTGTTCCTTGGCCCCCCTTCTTTACATTATAACCATAGAACCTTGAGCAGCAAGAATCAGAAATAACAAAGAACTCATGGGCATTTAAATTGGTGACACCGTGAACAAAGCAAGTCTATATGCGGATGATATTCTGCTGACATTAACCCAAGCTGAAATCTCGCTAGAAGTTCTCTTAAAAGAGATCAAATTATATGGGAATTACTCTAACTACCAACTTAACATCAATAAATCACAAGCAATGGTAGTAGGAATTAATGAAGATAGAATGAGTGCACTTAGAGATAAATTTCCATTTATGTGGAAAGATAAGAGCATTAATTATTTGGGGATACAAATCGCAAAAGAGTCTTCACAATTAATAGAATTGAATTATCAAGACCTAATAAATTACCTTTTTAAAAAAACTCAGAGAATGGAAAAAAACTGCCCATATCCTGGATGGGCAAACTTAATAATATAAAATCCTACATACTACCTAAATGGCTTTATAATTTGAGACTAATCCCTTTACAACTTCCTCCCTTCTACTGAACACAATTTCAAATGGAAGTAGGAATTTTTTTTTGGTCAAACAAGAAACCAAGAATCTCAAAAAAGGTTCTTTATGGTAATAAATCTAGTGGAGGAATTGGCTTTCCCAACATGTGGGTGTTTAGTCGAACGTATGCAATGTTTACATTTACATGCTATACATTCTCATTCGTCTAGATCAGAAGAGTGGTATACGATTGAGCAAAAGATTTTGGATATGAAGAATTATAGTAATATCCTATGGCTGAATAATATAACAGTAAAGAAAATCATAGATAATTCTAAAGGGACTTTTATTGTTAAAGATATTAGTTCTTTTTGGTCCAAATTGAAGACTAACATAGGTATAAAAGATAAGATAATAAAACAAGTACCTATAGAAATAATCAAATACAACTTTCCAGATATGACTAAGTTGAAATGGATTAACAATAAAAATTAAAAGTTGGCAGATTTCTTAGAATGTTCGCAGCTAAAACTTCTGAACAACTAATAATAGAATATGCTATACCTCCTCAGGATTATTTTAATTTAAAAAATATATAAAAGAGCATCTTATAACTACACTAAAGCCAAAGGTCTTGGAAACATTAGAGGATATTTTCGCTACATATTCCAATAAAAATATCCTTAAAAAAGCTCAATGTTTTTTTTAAAATCACGGAAAAAGAAAAGAAAGCAATATCGCAAACCGCTTGGTCTAAAGATCTAGGAAAAGACATCGATATTAATACATGTGGGAAAAACTTGATAGTTACACACTGTCTAAATATCCAAGAATTACATTATAAAATAATGCAGAGATGGCATTTTGTTCCTACTAAAATGCATACAATTGATTCTAATCATTCAGCTTTATGCTGGAGGTGTGGAATAATTGAAGGAACATTCCTCCATATTTGGTGGTCCTGTAGTATGGTTACTAAAACTTGGATTAAGCTTTTTCAATTAATTTCAGATATTTTAAAGTTGAAAATTAAGGCATTTCCAGAAAAAGACATTTTACATCTAAATCTGGATAATGTTAAAAAAAAAAAAAAAAAAAAAAAAAGGTAAATTCTTGACTATTCAGTTATTTATTGCTATGAAACTGGTCGTTTTGAGAATGTGGAAGAAACAATAAGAAATCCCTCTGACAGCAGTAGTGAATCAAGTGAACTTTCAGTGTATGATGGAAAAAGGTTATTTTTTGGCTTTTCAAAGATTTGGCTCATATAAAAAGATATGGGATCCCTGGCTTAGATCGTACCCAGACAGGAGTAATATTTAAATCAGTATTGCTTAAGACTTTTTAATTTGGTGGAGGGTCCCACTCTTGGTCACGCAGGCTCTGTCTATATCTTTGTTTTTGTTGGAATGGAGTTTCTATATAGGATATAACTTAAGATATATTGACAAATTGGAAAAGGGAAATCGATTACTGATCTTGTATATACAAATACCTATTTCTATTGTCTGGTTGGAATTTTGTGTTATTTATTATGTAAAAATGTAAGAAAGAACAATTTTTGAAAAAAAGATTCTGGTGCTTAAACTGTTCCTTTAAATTCATATAACAGGAAACTTCAGACAGTTATAATCCAGAAAGTCTAATTACAAAAGTCACTTCTAAGCAAAGTGCAGAATAGGATATGGCCAAATATTAAGATGTCTTGGCCAAGGAAGTGGTTTCTGTTAATTATAAATAGGCACAAGTACATTTGGTACTCTTAGTGTCTACTGTTTGTGTAATCTTCTAGCTAAACACATTTATTTGAATATTCATTGTCATTTACAGAGCTGTGAGATATTTTGAGTTTGCCTAATCCTTTTAATACTCAAATATTCTCATTCACTATACCTCTCATATCATTTAAATGCAACGTGTACTGATGTGATAGGGTTTTTAAATTGAAGTTATAGCCAACTTAAAAGTTATTCTATCTATCTATCTATCTATCTACCTATCTGTCTAGACACAATTTATCTACCCATCATTATTTATTAGTAAAAAAAAAAATCAACATAATCTGAGTGTAAAAAAAGCTAATAAATAATAAAGTGAACAGAAACTATCTATCTATCTATCTATCTATCTATCTATCTATCTATCTTGTCAATTGCTAGTCACAAGAGAGACAGTATTAATGCTCTGATACCCTGCAGAACAGTGTGTTCGTCAAGCTCTAACAACTCTACAGCTTGGCTGGACATAGCATGGCCTGACAACATAGTGTGGCCTGGCAATGTCAGCTTCTTCATATTGTTAGGCAGAACCTAAAAAGTGCTACCAGGTACCACTTTCCAGATCCATCAGCATGACTTGCTATGTCCAACAAAATATCAGGGATCGATCTACCTGAATTGGTCATTAAATAAAACCACATAAGACTCGAAGATGGTATTGGGTTGTGTCTCTGCTGATATTGGACTGTTTATCTGGAGCTGGAGTTTATCAGGGCTGGCCTCAAGTTTGCCTAAAGCACCCTCTACCCATTGCACCCATATCTGGCAGGCACTTAGAGCTGCAGTAGCTAATGTAGTTGTAAGCGAGCTACCTGTACCACCGCCAAGATCGCTTCCAATCTGGAACCGAGAAACCTGAAGTGCTTCTGCCCATTTCACCTTAGCTTGACTGGGGTCCTTCTGGAGCTATTCCTTCCAGGAACAGGGTAGTGATAGCTCTAATGACCTTTTTCCAGAGGTGCTATAACCCCAACCTTCTTCCCAAACACTAGACAACACTTAGTGTGGGATAAAACAATGACTGCTTTATTGCCTGAGCCACAGGTTTATATGCACAGACCCACAACATGGGGTCTCTATTCACAGAAACATAAGCTCACCCAGGCACCTCTGTGTCTGGGAGATAATTGAGTCAGATATCGGTTAAACCAATTATCTCCGAAAGTGCAAAATATAAAACACCCAAAACGCACATAATACAGCTGAGCAACCCCACATGTCATACATCCCCAGATGATAGTGATACCGGAGAAACTGACGGAAGCCAAGCACAGAGAGATGGACACAGGTTTCTTCAGGAAGGAAGAGATTCTTTATTGGATCACCGATCGGGACTCAGAGGGACTAATGTCACCAAAATACAGCAAGTTCTGAGCCCCGGACAATAGTGCAGGCTCCTTATATAGGCACATAACTCCTCCCATATTAAGCTCCACCCGCACATTCCCTTGACCAATCAATACAAATAAGAATTAACTTCTTGCTTGACCGCATGGCCTGTCCAGCACAATGGAGGAGGGGAATACTATATCCTGTTTTCTTGCACATGCTCCGTACACTACTGATCGTATCTTGCCTCATGCAACCAACTGATCGATACGTCAGCATATGCACGTACACATGCCACGTGGTAATCTCGGCCTACTAAATTTATTTTTACCGAGATTCCACCACATTCCCCCCTTTGATGCCTCTTGATATTTCACAATTACTTGAGGCATCACTTAACCTTGGTTTGCATACACCGCAAGTTACCATGAACCAGACCAGACTTATCTATGATGTGAATCTTCAACACTCATCTTCCTGCATTGGTTCTCCCTGATCTAGAGCCTTATATTTATAAATTGCCATTATCTGTGCAGCAGCCTTCCTCTCTGCTATATTTTCTATCAGGCTTTGCACAGACCTAACTACTAAGGGTATAAGACATGGCAAGAGTAGACACAACATTAAAATCAGTAGGACTCCACCTACCACTGCCTTAAGCCCTCCAAACCACTCATACCAGCTACCAAACCAACTACTTGGATTGTACCCTTTCCATACCTGAGTAGGCACATGCGCTAGTTTAACCATATGGCTAGTAAGCTCAGCTATTGCTTGCCCTTCGTCATCTATTTGAAGACAGCAATTGCTCAGGTTAAACTTCCCACATACACCTCCCTCTACTGCCAAAAGGTAATCCAAGGCTAATCTATTTTGGTATACTGCTGTCCTCATCCTGGTATTATGCTTCGCTAGAAGATTGAGCGCTTGTGATGTCTCGTTAGTAATGATCTCAACCACTGCCTGTAATCTTATAATACGGTTGAGCATATAAATTGGGGTTCTATAACCAAAGGTACCATCCTCTGCCCACGTGGCTGGCCCATAATAATCTATAATACGCTGGGGAGGCCATTCATCATCTTCCCAGGCGCCTATCTCTATGGGTCCCCTTTTCTTCCTATGATTCACATCATACACTTTAACACCTAAAGTCTCACCTGTTTCAATAGGTAACAAGAAGAAGGATGGTTTGAGCATACCCAACACACATGCCCCTTCCCAGTCCTGTGGCAACTCCGAATAGGCTTTCTTACCACAGATCCAGTACAAATTTGCTGGGGCTCTCCAGTTAGATGTGATGGATAGATCAAACCACACATCCTTTAAATTAGCGTATCTTGCAAACGGGTTAGATGGTTCTGAGACATTTGAAGCCGACCACCAAGTTGTATTCTTTGTATCATCATCATAAGCTTTTTGCCCTAGACAAGTTAATTCTCCTACAGAAGTATTATACATCATTCCTTTCCTCGCTATGCAAACATAACCTATGATGGAGGTCTTTAATCTCCACTCAGATTTACCTCTAACACTCATATGATAATCGGCTTGTGTAGATATTAATTGGTCAACTGCCTCAGAACCGGACATTACCTCCTTTGCTTCCCAAGGCCATTGGTCTCCCATGTTAGTACCTCCACACACATAGCAGTTGGTAACATTAAGACTACCGGCAATACTTTCGGCTAAATCAATGAACAGGTTTTTAGCATTATGGGGGATCTTATTATCTATGCTCATCTCTTCATAAAAGGAATGGTACACTTGATGAGTTTGGGAGGATACCGTATCAGTCTCTATCCCTATAAACAATACTGTCCCAGGATCTAAACCCGTCCCATATATTTGGAACCCAAATAAATTACCATATTTATCTAAGAACTTGTCAGGGTTATTTATAAGTATATGGACTGGATTGCATTCCATAGACTTACAATATGGACTGGTAGGCAACTTAGTCACAATCATGTCCTTGTCTGCGGTCTGTCCCCAAGTTGCCCACCCCACACAAGACCAATATGGGCAAAAGTTATAATCTCTATTTGGGCATCTAGGGCTCACATACTTATTTTTACTACTGGGACAAATATATTTATCGTTAGACCCATACGTTCTCTCCCATCTAAGATCCCCACATACATTCCACGGCTTTCTACCACTCGATATCGCTTTACACGCATCAAATAGCAGAACACCTGAAGAATATACGGATTCTAACACCGTTTTGTTAATTAGGGTCCCCTGAGGATCTCCATTCCTGAGAGTCAACCAAATCGTACGGGGTTGATACTCTGGACTGAAGTACTTAGGTTCTCCTACTCCTAAATGGCACACACTATATTCTATATTTAAGTATCTACATCTTGATACATCTCCTTTACACTCGTATTGCGAATGCCAAATTAGGGTCTGGGAAATATGGTTACCTGTTCTTGTAGTCTTAATGCATACCTCACAGCTAGGAGTGTCGGTACCTCTACCTTCCTGAATATAAAAATACACATATAAAAACATTATCAGAAACACATCTTTCGTCGTCATCCTCAGCCTTCGTCCGTGCGAAGGCACTTCAGCTTCCAGGATGTAAGGGCTGCAGGGAATGGAGTTCTGCTCGTCTTCACAGGGGTCCCTTCGAGACTTTTCCTGACTTATACACTCGTTGGTGAGCGGACAGGCTTTATTATGGCCTTCTCACTCACTTACCAAATCTCTGAAACAATAAAATTTGTAATCCACAAGGTTCCTCGTCACTCCGACTGAGTCGTGCGCTTTAACCGGATCTTGCAGGGATTCTCTGGATCTGCTGTAGCTTGCCAAGAATCGACTGCTGCTGGTTTAACCCTGGAGTGATGTATCCACGGAGTCACTTCGGCTACTTTTATCGCTGTAGGGGTAGACAAAAGAACAACATAAGGACCTCTCCACTTGGGCCCTAACGGTACATTATTCCACTCTTTAATCCACACTTGGTCTCCTAGGTGGTAACTATGAACTGGGGGATAAATATTCACAGGTAATCTATCTTGTACCCATTTCTGTACCTCCTCCATAGTCTTACCCAACTCTACAACCTGCTGCCGGGTAATTCCTTCTCCCAACTGACTCAAATCCTCCCTTAAGTTACCAAGTACGGGAGGTGGTCGCCCATACATGATTTCAAAAGGAGAGAGGCCCATCCTTCTGGTAGGTGTACTGCGGATTCGCAATAGAGCTATGGGCAAGAGAACGTTCCACTTAAGTTGGGTTTCCTGACACATTTTAGCCAACTGATTCTTAATAGTTCTATTCATTCTCTCTACCTTACCAGAACTCTGGGGTCTATATGCCGTATGAAGCCTCCACTTTATACCAAGCATATGAGTCAGTTGTTGTAGGCACTGATGAACAAAAGCTGGACCATTGTCCGATCCTATAGAGCAGAGTAGTCCATATCGGGGTATTATTTCTCGTAGCAGGAATCTCACAACTTCTCCTGCTTTCTCCGTACGAGTAGGACATGCTTCTACCCAGCCTGAATAGGTGCACACAACTACCAGTAGGTAGCGATGTCCACCAGATTTAGGCATTACTGTATAGTCAATTTGTAGATCGGACATGGGGAGTCCCCCCATAAACTGGACTCCTGGTGGCTTTACTGGTCCTTGCCTTGCATTATTTTTAGCACACGTTACACATTTTCGTACAATGGCCTGAGTCAAGTTGGACAATCTTGGTATGTAGAAATGTTTCCTGAGAGATTCTTCTGTACTATCTCTCCCAGAATGTGTCCCGTTGTGATAGTTTTGGACAATTTCTGCCGCTAGTGATGCTGAAATGACTATTCTTCCATCTTCTAACTGATACCATCTGTTCTCCAAATACTTTCCAGATTCAGTCTTTAACCACTCCTCTTCTTGAGCTGTATAAACTGGAGTCCATTGAGACAGTGGAGTTGGTATAAGAGCAGCTATATGCTCCACATATTCCTGTCTTCCTGATTCAGCGGCACGCTTAGCTGCACTATCTGCCATCCGATTTCCTTTGGTTACATCACCATCTCCTCTCAGATGCGCTCGACAATGTATAATACCGACTTCTTTCGGCTCCCACACTGCTTCCAATAGTTGTAGGATTTCAGCTGCGTACTTGATTTCTTTGCCTTCTGAATTCAATAGTCCTCTTTCTTTATACAAAGCTCCGTGGGCATGAGTGGTTAAAAACGCATACTTGGAGTCCGTATAGATGTTCACTCTTAAACCTTCAGCCAATTGTAACGCTCGTGTCAGTGCTATCAATTCTGCCTTTTGTGCTGATGTTCCTTTTGCCAGTGGCCGAGCTTCTATCACCTTGTCTATCGTTGTTACTGCATATCCTGCATAGCGGATCCCTTCTTTCACATAACTACTGCCGTCGGTGTAATATTGAACATCGGGGTTCTGGATGGGAAAATCACGAAGATCTGGTCTACTTGAAAATACTTCATCCATCACTTCCAAACAATCATGTTGACTTTCAGTAGGTTGTGGCAAAAGGGTAGCTGGATTTAAGGTATTTACAGTCTCTAAATGCACTCTTGGGTTTTCACACAACATTGCTTGATACTTGGTCATACGGCTGTTACTAAACCAATGATTTCCTTTGTAATCCAACAACGTCTGTACCGCATGTGGGACTCGTACATAAAGTTCTTGACCCAGAGTGAGTTTATCGGCTTCAGCTACTAGCAGGGCGGCTGCAGCTACGGCTCTTAGACAAGGTGGAAGTCCGCTGGCCACTGCATCCAGTTGCTTAGACATGTAGGCAACAGGTCTTTGCCATGATCCCAAGTACTGTGTCAATACTCCCACAGCCATTCTTCTTTGCTCGTGTACATACAGGTAGAATGGTCGTGTGTGATCAGGCAGACCTAATGCTGGGGCACTCATCAAAGCCTTCTTCACATCTTCAAATGCCGTTTGCTGTTCTTGAGTCCATAAGAAGGGGTCGTGCTCTGTACCCTTGATAGCTGCATACAGAGGTTTTGCCAGTATCGCGTAGCTGGGAATCCATATCCTACAGAAGCCTGCTGCCCCCAAGAATTCTCGCACTTGTCTTCTATTCTTGGGTATCGGTATTTGACATACAGCTTCTTTTCTCTCTGGCCCCATAATTCTTTGACCTTCAGAGATATGGAATCCCAGATATTTGACAGTTGGCAAACACAACTGAGCCTTCTTTCTAGACACCTTGTATCCTGCCTTCCAGAGAATGTGTAGTAGATCGTGCGTTGCTTGCTGACATATTTCCTTTGTAACTGCTGCTATCAACAAGTCATCTACATATTGTAACAATACACACTCTCCTGGGATGGACTCTAAATCCAGTAGATCCTGACTTAGAGCTGACCCAAATAGGGTAGGTGAATTTTTAAACCCTTGGGGCAGTCTTGTACAGGTCATTTGGCGTTTTGAGCCCGTCACAGCGTTTTCCCATTGGAAAGCGAAGATACATTGGCTTTCTGCGGCAATTCGAAGGCAAAAGAAGGCATCTTTGAGGTCTAAGACTGTAAAGTAAGTAGCCCCGCCCGGAATTAAAGCAAGCAGGTTATATGGATTGGGTACAACTGGATGTATGCTAACAACTGCATCATTGACTGCTCTCAAGTCCTGCACAGGTCGATACTCATCTGTACCGGGCTTTTGAACAGGCAGCAATGGGGTGTTCCAGGGGGAAGTACAGAATTTTACCATACCGTATGAACTTATCCAGATAAGATTGGATGTTCTTCTTAGCCTTCTGCGGGATGTGATATTGTCTTAGGCTCACTGGATAAACCCCAAGTTTTAGTTCGATTTTAATAGGTGGAATATTGCGGGCCAGTCCTGGTGGGTTGTTCTCTGCCCAAACTCCTGGTATGTTGAATAAGCATTCATCACTCCACGGGGTTTTGGCTAGTCAACGCTGTATAAAGTCGCCACTCTTCTTCCTTTGGTACAGATAATGTCATAATACCTGAAGGTCCATTAAACTTTAAGGATGTTGTTCCATTTGGTAGGAACGTAATCTGCGCTTGTAATTTGGATAGCATATCACGTCCCAGCAATTGGACTGGACATTCAGGCATGTAAAGGAATTGATGTTTTACTACGTGGCCTCCCAATGTACAGAGTCGACTTTTAAGAACCGGTTTTGCAGCACTTCTTCCAGTTGCTCCTATTACAGTAATAGTTCTTCCAGATGGAGGAGCAACTAGGTTAGTCACCACCGAATGTTCAGCACCAGTGTCGAACATGAACGCACTCCTTTTTCCCCCTATTGATACATCGACCATAGGCTCCGCTCGACCAAGGGGGATGGAGCCCGGTCGGTATCAATAGTCCTCCATGACCGTGTCAGCCAATCCTACAAAGTCCCTACCTTCTCTATCGCGGGACCTTTGCGCTGCTGGATAGTACCTATCTTCCCTTACACTTCCTCTGTTCCCATTGCTCCCTCCGGGGCCTCCTCTACCTCTCGCTCTGCCTCTAAAGTTTCCGTAACCTGCCCTGGGTAGGTCTCTCTCGTACTGCTCTCTTTGCGGACACTCGTTTCTCCAATGCCCTTCTTCCTTGCAATACGCACACTGATTCCTACTCAAAGGCTACCTATTCCATCTACTATCGCCTCTATCTGTTCCCCGTCTATCTACGCCTGCGATTGCTACCGCTAGCATATCTGCCTTTCTACGCATCTTGCGCTCTTCCTCTTTCTTACTTTCTGTTTCCCTGTTCATGTACACTTTATTCGCTACCTCCATTAGTTGGGTGATAGACATACCTGTAAACCCTTCTAACTTCTGCAGCTTGCGCTTAATGTCTCCGTAAGCTTGGCTGACAAAGGCGGAGTTTACCATTCGGGAATTATCAGCGTCTTCCGGATTAAAGGGGGTATACAAGCGGTATGCCTCCAATAATCGGTCATAAAAGACACTGGGCGCTTCATCACTTTTCTGAATCACCTCAACTGTCTTCGACATATTAATAGCTTTCTTCCCTCCGGCTTTCATGCCAGCAATTATAGCGTCTCTATAGGCTTTTAGTTGAACCATATCTGCGCCATTAACATTCCAGTCGGGATCGGTATTAGGATAATGTGTTGCGGCCCATGCTGCTGGATTGGCTTGGTTTAAAGCACGGGCTTCATCCTCTAGCGCTTTAATGGCCGCTTGGTTAATCCTAGTCCTTTCCTCATTATTGAACAATGTCATTAATAACTGCTGGCAATCAGCCCATGTCGGATTATGTGTCTGAACTATCGAGGTGAACAGATCGGTCATAGCTTGTGGTTTCTCAGTGTACGAGGAGTTGTGGGTCTTCCAATTCAAGAGATCGGTAGTCGTGAATGGGACATATACGAAGACTGGGTCAGCATATGCCATTTGACCTGCGGCATCGAGATAGGCTGACCCAGGATTCAGACGAAGAGGCATCTGGTAATGTTTGAGTTGTTGGGTACCGGTCAGTTGTCGGGTTAGTATAGGGCTACGTAAAGAGGCGTCGGTTAGAGGTTCCAGTCGGGGGGTAATAGGGCATGAGGATGTGGGAGCTTGATTTTGGGAAAAGTTGGTAAATAGAATACTCCCAGCCGAGCTAGAAGAAGCTTGACCGGAAGTTTGAAGTGGCGCCAAATCAGGATATTCAGATCTAACGGGGGTTGGTTCTGGTTCCGGAAGGGAAGGTTTAATACGAGGGGGGGTGGATTCTGTACTGGAGGAGGAAGCGGAAGTGGATGGGGGCAATGAGGGGAGGGGTATAGAACTTCCTGCACTCGCGTCACCTCTTCCTATAGGGAAGTAAGGGGGCGGCAAAGGGATCTCGGACTCAGGGGGCGTGTCCAAAATGGGCCTAACCATAGCCCTAGTGGACAAACAAGTCCTGGCCACCATGAGGCGACATTGCTCCTCGTGGCATATCTGAATCCATCTTGGCGAGTCGTTTACGGCCTGTCTCCAACAATCAATATCTGGAAACTGTCCGTAAAGTTCAGGCCTCCCTGATACAGCCACGTGTACACGCTGTACCAGAGTTGGATCCAAACTACCACGTGGCGGCCATGCCGCAACCAAAGTAGGCCACTCCCTAGTGCACAAAGTGACCAAACGTACAGGAGACATTTTAACCCCAAAATCACATGTTTTAAATCCCTTTTTAAAATTCTTTACCATACAACCTAAGGGATCCAAAATCGTTGACTCCGACGCGCCCATACTTATCAATGGAACGTCGTTGACAACGAATACTATGCACGCGTTCTATTCAACAGTCACACCCGTTTCCTTCGGCAACAGCACCACGTGGTACGGTTACCAAGTGAAACGTACACAATAACACAATAAACACTCAGGGAATTCCCGTACACACACAGCTGTTACACCAGTCACTAGAATAATCAATATTATGCCCTTTGGCGAAACTATACAGTCACCCACGCTATAATTCTCTATATATGAATTACCCGTCTATAACACACCCCAGTAACATCGTCTTTTACAAACAGCGGTTACAGTACGGTTAGCATAGGTCAAAGCACAATTTAAGGTCACAATACAATTATTAGTGGTTATGGTGTTAAACATGCAATAGACGACAATGATTAGTACTTATATACAGTGTCAGTAAATATACAGGGTTATGGTACCGTGCACTATGATACAGCAACACACTATTAACACTCTCGCTAGACGGCTGAGCTCACGCTATCTAACAAGATATACACTTTACTAACAATCTTTAACACATATACAATCCCAACTAAACTATTGGCCAGTACCTTGAATGGACTACCTAAAACTATCTACACCCGTTTTGGTTAGCCACACTGCCCAAGCACCACATATAGCGAACTAGAGGGCGGAATTTACAACAGAACCCTCTTAGTCTATTTACTCTATCAAAAATCTAGTGGGTTCCAAATTTACACGCCTTCCCACTTAGCCAAGATAGGTTGAGATCTAGCGAACCGAATTTACACAGGCGCCGCTTAGTCTCCCGGTCCCTCCGACCTAGCGAACGTAATATACACCCTAGAACGCTAGTCTAGACAAGACACCGGTGTCCGGCTAGGGCTATTTACACAGGACCCCGCCTGACTCCAAACCAAATCAAACGGTCTTACTAAAGAGCGTTCGATTGAGCGGTGCGCCTTCGCTCCTTCCCTCCGACAGAGGGGGCAGATTCCATACACAGATTTAAACCCCTTTTGGGCCTACCGCACAATCGGTATACCCCTAGTGGGTCCGCCGTCTAAAACAGCGGTCGTCTTACCTCCTCGTTCCTGAACCTGAGTTCACACTCATCGACGGGGACACCCCAGCACTTCTTACGTAGAGGCCGGTGATCTCCTGGACAACAGACCAGTGGCGCCGAGACGAAGGGAGGTCCACACAGAAGTTCAGGGGTGCAGCCGTAGAGAACGTGGGCAAAGATAGGCCGTCTCACGCCTCTGCCTCTCAGCTACCGTTGAACGATGAGCTTCCCGGCCAATGCACCAAATGATACCGGAGAAACTGACGGAAGCCAAGCACAGAGAGATGGACACAGGTTTCTTCAGGAAGGAAGAGATTCTTTATTGGATCACCGATCGGGACTCAGAGGGACTAATGTCACCAAAATACAGCAAGTTCTGAGCCCCGGACAATAGTGCAGGCTCCTTATATAGGCACATAACTCCTCCCATATTAAGCTCCACCCGCACATTATCTTGACCAATCAATACAAATAAGAATTAACTTCCTGCTTGACCGCATGGCCTGTCCAGCACAATGGAGGAGGGGAATACTATATCCTGTTTTCTTGCACATGCTCCGTACACTACTGATCGTATCTTGCCTCGTGCAACCAACTGATCGATACGTCAGCATATGCACGTACACATGCCACGTGGTAATCTCGGCCTACTAAATTTATTTTTACCGAGATTCCACCACAATAGCTCGTCCCCGAGTGCCCAATCTGTCCAAATAGCACCCGGATTGGAGGTGGCTAGCCGAAGGTGGAAGTCACAGTTTTAGCGAGTCCCGGCTAGTCTCTGATCCGGCGCACAGTTTCCTGAATACTTGCAGCTCCCCCAAGTACAGGGTGGTATCTACAAATGCCTCGCCACCTCCTCTAGCTCTCCTCCAAAGAGAGCCCTGCTAGGTGATACTGGGACCGAAAGCACTCTGGTTAAAGTGGTGGAGCTGCAATCCGCTCCAGATCCAGAGTTCCAGGGCATTTGGCAGTTTCTCCCAATTAGGTGCACCGTGCCTCTGGAGTCCTCCTGCAGGTCTACGATGATCCAGAGGGCTGCCAGGAAAGGTGCTGAAGTGGAGTCCTTATCACTATCTTTGGAGGAGGTGGCAGGTTGGAGATTCAGGTACCAAGACATGACGACCAGGCAGGGAAAGGAGTGGAGGTTTTAGGGCAAAAATTGGGTCTCCAGACCCGGCCCATAGTTGTTAGGTAGGAGGCCAGACTTGACGCTCCTTCAGGAATATGTGGCAAGTAGAGTGTGTTTGTAGGGCATGTAATGTGTGTGTTTAGGGACTGCAGTGTGGGGAATGTAGTGTGTGTGTGTGTGTTTGTGTGTGTTTTAGGAAGGAAGTTTGTGTATAGTGGATGCAGTGTTTGTGCTTGTATAGTTGAGGCAGTGTATGAGTGTGTCAGGGATGCAGTGTATGTGTAAGGGATGCAGTGTGTGTATTTAGTGGGTGTATAATGGATACAATGTTTGTGTGGTGGATCCAGTGTGTGAGTTTTATATAGTGAATGCACTGTGTGAGAGTAGTGGATGCAGTTTATCATTTATTTATTTTGATTATATAATATGTCCCCTGTCCCTGCTCTTAACTTAACTGTTAAGCCAGAGAAGGGAAACACTAGATTACATGGAGGTATGATGTTCTTGGAGGCTCTCTGTCTGCTCTTGCAGGGTACCCATGTAATTCTCATGAGTGGATGAAGACCTGGCAGAAGAGCAGACAGATAGACTCCCAGGCTCCCTCTGTAAAAGTCTGCAATGGCTCAAGGAGGGAGATCTTTTATCTCCCTTTCTGGGGCTAAATATAGATATATATATATTGATATTCGCTATATATATATATATATATATATATATATATATATATATATATATATATATATATATATATATATATAGTACTAACTCTCAGAAAAGTGCATGTCTGAATATATTACAGGGATCCTGAACAATTTTATCGCTGAGCTCCACTGTAAGAAAAATAAAAATTCAAAACATTGTGCAATGTGCATGACAACAATAAAATTTACAGTAATCTGCAGCTTTACTGCAGATTGTAGAAAGATATTATATATCTAAATGTTATCCTATGTTTTACAAAAGGTTATTTAAGTTGAATGAGCTCATCAGATATCTAGACACAATGCTCAAACTTGAAATAGAAAATAATCCATACAATCATTTTAATATGACAAGAATAATAAAGAATACACTTTAAAGAAAATACAATAACAGAAAAAATATATAATGAATAGGCTACTAAGAATATATTACTTACCACTACATCTCAATGACATGACTATGGTGTCCCGAGTCCCCTGGTGCCCTCTTATATTCTTGTTTTAAACTATAAGTATTAAGAATGGTCCTCAGGCACCAGTAGTGCTGCCTCTTTTCTGGTGCTTGGTTTAATGCAGAAGTGGTCACTCAAGCACCAATGGGATGCAGTGACTATCAGCTTATCTCTTCACCTATCTCGAATAAACATAAGTACATTTTGTAACCTGTTATCACAGTGGGTGGCCAATCATAGGTAGTCTATCACTACCTTCCATAGGTGATCCAATGGAGGCTTCTGTATTGGACGAGTACTAGAGGTGGGCCAGCATGATAGGTGTCTGGAGACACTACTTCTGTGCTCAACTGTCCAAAGATATTGAGTTAAAATGGCTACTGTGCTAGGAGTGTTCCATTAGCTTTTTAGACAAATAATATTGGAATAGTAAACAATAAATTTGCCATTCCATACTGTTTCTTTGTCATGCTGCTAATAAAGAACTTGCACTTTTAAATACTAAAAGCTAGATCTAGACATTCTTTCAATGCACATCCTACTCACCTTCTTGTCAAAAAGCTGCTGTAATACACTGATGAGCTACAAACCACCTGCCTCATATTTTATAAGTCTCTCTTATGCAGGTCTGATGCGTTGAGGCATGGACTCTGTATGCGTGTATGTCTGAATGCGTCCTTTTGTATCTGGTACCGAGACATTAGAAGTAGGCCCTTTAAGTTCGGCAAGTTGCAAAGTAAAGCCTCCATGAATCTGATTTGTTGTTCCAGCACATCCCACAGATGCTCAATAAGATTGAGATCTATGGAATATGCATGCCAAGGCAAACCCTTGAACTCTTTGTCATGGTCCTCTAAACATTACTGAACACATTTTGCAGTGTGGCAGGGTGTATTAAATTGCTGAAAGAATCTATTGATATCAAAGAACACAATTACCATGAAGGGGTGTATATGGCCTGCAAAAATCTTTAGGTAGGTGGTACATGCCAAATTAACATTCACAGGAATGCCAGGACCCAAAGTTTCACAGCAGAATATTGCCCAGAGCACAACTGGCCCTTAACTGGCCAGCCTTCTTCTTCTTCTTCGTCTAGTGTATCCTACTGACATCTCTATCCAGAAAAATATTGCATGCACTCCTGGCCATCCACCTGATCTAAAAGAAAACATGATTCACCAGAACAGGTGATCTTTCATTGCCCCATGGTCCAATTATGATGCTCACATTACCATTGAATGCACTTTCAGAAGTGGATAAAGGTCATCATGGGCACTCTGATCAGTCTGTTGCTACGCAGACCCATATGTAACAAATTGCAATGCACTTTATGTTCTGACACCATTCTATCATATCCAGAATTAAGTTTTTCAGCAAATTGAACAACAGTAGCTCTTCTGCGTGATTATTATTATTATTATTGCCATTTATATAGCGCCAACAGATTCCGTAGCGCTTGATCAAACAGAAGGGCTAGCCTTTGCTCCCTAAATGCATCAATGAGCCTTGGACACCTATGACCATAGTGCTGTTTCACAGGTTGTCCTTCTTTGCACCACTTATGGTTGATATTAACCACTGCGTACCGGGAACACCCCACAAGAATTGCTGTTTTGGAGATGCTCTGATCTAGTCCTTTAGCAATCACTATTTAGCCCTTGTTATTCACTCAGATCTTTTTGCCTGCCCATTTTTCCTGCTTCCAACATATGAAATTCAAGAACAGACAGTTCACTTGCTGCATAACACATCACACCCCTTGGCAGGTGCCATTGTAATGATATAATCAATGTTATTAATATCATCTAACAGTGGTTTTAATGTTGTGGTTGATCAGTGTATGTCTTACATGTTTTTCCAACAATCTGGGAGTTTGAATTTTCCTATGTATCCTTGAATTCCTATGTACTTTTTAAACTTAGCTGCTGACAAACAACAGAGGAAATATACAGTTAGATTAACATAAATCATAGTAAAGAGAAATAAAAATCCCACAAATGTGAATCTCAACTTTTATGGGAAAAAAATGTAAACTTTGTTTACAAAGCTCATGAGTGAAAAGTGTTTATGTGAATAACCTTTTGTTAAATATTTAGGAAAAGCAAAGAGAACGTGACCTGCGCTCTGGCCTAAATCCCTATGTACATTTAAACAAAATGGAGGCTCTTTAGTTTTATTCCATTGGCCATTTGAATATATAAGCTCACCTGCCACGTCAAGGCAAGCCCCAAAAGTCCTACACTAGCCATTAGATATGCTGATATCAGCCAAGAATCTCCAGCGAGACAGGAAGGGGTATTTTATAAACCCTTTCACATTTAACCCTTTATAGGGCTTATACACATACAATAAACATTGCTGGTATCAGAGAAAGTGTAAACATCTCTAATGAGACAGGAAGGGATATTTTATTAACCCTTTCACATTTAACCCTTTATAGGGCTTCTACACATACAATAAACTTTGTTGGTATCAGACAAAGTGTAAACATCTCTAATGAGTCATGAATTGGTGTTTTATAATCCCCTACATACTTATTAACCCTAATTAGGGCTAGGAAACATACAAATCACCTTGCCGGTATCAGCTAAAAGGCAAATTAATCTGTTGAGACAGGAAGGGGCTGATATCAACAAATCTAATGGCTAGTGTAAGACTCACCTTTTGGGGCTTGCCTTGACGTGGCAGGTGAGTTTATATTCAAATTGCCATTGGAATAAAACTAAAGAGCCTCCATTTTGTTTAAATGTGCATAGGGATTTAGGCCAGAGCTCAGGTAACGTTCTCTTTGTTTTTACTATGTATTTTGAGCTGTTGGATACTAAGCTACTGCTGCTGTAAACGCGTTGCTTTATCTTTGTGTTTGTATAAAATATTTAGGAAAGACTAGATGACTCATCTAATATTCTTAAAATACACAATTGTTAAAAGAAAGAAGAATATACAGAAGGGCCACTAGGTGTCTCTAACATCTTAATAATAACTTTTAGAAGGGATACTGTTATATATATTTTAAAGGTAAAATGAGCTAATTTCGAAAGGAATTATTCACTACTGTCTTACTTCAGAGATTATATTGTGTTGTATCTTTTATCAAGATAGTTAAAGGAAACTTAAAACGCTCTAGAAATTACACCATTGAATAAAACATCGTAACCATTTTTATGTTAAGCTTTTTATGTAATACTCAGTTTTTCTTTTACATTTGCATTAAAATGTTTTAAATGATATCACTATCCAATTCAGAAAAGGCAAAGTCAGGGCTCACATTGCGAACATAGAGAATAAATAGAAACATTGCTTACTTTCTCCCCTTCTCTGCATGCTTTCTCTATGCTGACTGCCAGGTGCAAATTATAGAGCTTATAACAATGAGTGACAGGAAATGAAGATGGAGGCAAATAGTCACAAGATAAAGAGGTATTGATTTCTACATTTAACATTATTTTATAAACCTCAAATACTAGGGATGTGCTTGGGCAAAACATTTGGTTCGGTTTGAAAATTTGGTTAAGTAAAGAAATTAGTCTGCTTCGGCAATTCGGACCAATGGCATTTGTTTCGGTTCAGCTCTTCTGAAATTCGGGACTTCGGCAGTTCAGAACTTCAGCAATTTAGAATTTTAGCAATTCAGAACTTTGGTCATTCAGACCCTAACCCTAAACCCTAACCCTAAACCTTAACCCCTAACCCTAAACCCTAACCCCTAAACCCTAACCCCTAAACCCTGACCCTAAACCCCGACCCTAAACCCTGACCCTAAACCCTGACCCACTTTGGAACTTCTGCAATTCGGGACTGCAGCAATTTGGAACTTTGGCAATTCGGGACTTCGGCAATTCGGTTCGGTTTGGCACTTCGGAAATTCAGCACTTCAGCAATTTGGAAATTCGGCAAATGCAATTCGAACTTCAGACATTCGTAAGCATCTGAATGTCCGAATTGCACAAAATTAGTCCAAATGTACATTTGGAACTAAATGAATTGCACATGTCTAATAAATACTTATTTGTTAAATGTAGTGAATAGGTAAACAATATTAAATGTATACTATAGGCAGCAAAACAACTTTAGCTTAATGAAGCAGTTTTGGTATATAAATCGTGACCCTGCTCAATTCTCTTCAATTTAGGAATTAACTCACTTTGTTTATGCAGTTCTAGTAGCACCCCCTGCATGTAAACTACACAGCCTTCCTAAAAATGTCCTGTAAAGAGAAATCTAATGTTTAGACTTTCTTTAATTCTGCTTAATTTAGAATTTCTTACCTCCTGCTCTGTTAATAACCTTCTAGTCTCCTGTGTATGATTACAATTCCATTTACAGAGCAAACCTCTAAAATAAGTTTACATCGGATTGAAAATGAAAAATACATTTCCTTGTTGGCTGAGTGAGTCACAGCCAGGCATGGACTGGGAAAAAAATTTGGCCATGGCATTTTTGCATCACAGAGGAGGGGCCAGGACCAGAGAGGATGTTTTGTTATCATCAATGACAAGCACGCCCCCTTTCAAAGGGATCATGTTGGTTTAATGCGCAGAGCTCTGCCGAAGAGTTCCCACATAATAAAAAGGCCCTGTATATGCTTTGCCCAGCACAAGCAAGTTTATTAAAGAAACACTTTAGAACACTTCAGCTAATTGAACTGGTCTGGGTGCATAGTCTTTGGTTCCTTAACCCTGCAAAGGTAATTATTGCAGTTTTTAATGAACTGCAATAATTACCTTTTAGGGTTTTTAGGTGACTTTTGGTTGTTCTTACATGATGCCCCCCTTCAAGGAAAGGGGGCATTATAGGGAGCTATTGCCTAAGCTGATTGTGGTATAGTGGTTTGTGTAAATAGAATGGGTGCAGTTGTGTTCTGTTTGAGGTGTTATATGTGTGGCTAGGGGCTGTAAAGAGTGAGAGTAAAGAGTGAGAAGGAGTGTGTAGCGGAGGGCAATAGTAAAATCCCCGATATCCGCTGGTTACACAGGTACATCCACAGTCAGCGCTGAAAAGTAAGACAAGTTCCCCAATCCTCCCAATAACCGGACGAAACACAGTCTGGGAGTCAACTAACTTGCTTTTTTCACAGACTTCCATATTTATGCAGTTCCCCTTGCAAGGGGTTTCCTTACAGATAATACAGGGGATTTCTCCCATCAGGCAACAGGATTATCCCAACAGGCATTGCTGCACAAGAGGGATACTCCCACTAAAATGGACGATTAAGTGGATTATCCCCTCGTGCAGCAAAACCGGCAATTTATACAGAAATCTATATTTTACACAATTTTACTCGCTTTTAGATGAATGACCGTTCGGTAGATAGCTGGGGTCGGCGGGCACATTTAGTGAGAATACCGCTCCGATCCCAGCTAAACTAACCGAACGCCGCGCTAAATACATTAAACCATCGAGTTCGGTTTAAAAGTACCGAACATCGATGGGGAACAGAATGGGCCGAACGCGGAACTCCCGAACGCTCTGGAAGTCCAGCGGTGTTCGGATCATTGAGTAGCCGTTTTCAGTTCCAGGCTCTCGATGACCGAACACCGCTGTAGAGACAAAGGATCCAAGATGGCCGACCGCCGCATGGTCGGTAGCCGAACGACGGCCACCTAGGAGAGCCCTTAATTACCGATTGCAACTTTGTTGCAATCGGTTAATTGGTGCCACACGACTTGTGAGTGGGTGGTCTACCTGGGGAGCCCGCATTCGTATGGTGAACGGCCCGGATAGCCGTGTTTCGTCGAACGAAAGGTTTTGTATTCTGGCAGCGTACGGCTGCCAGCATGCGAACGGCCATAATACATCACATATACAGTTCAACCTACACAGTACACATTCAGCCTACGGACAACCTTTAGCAACTATAGTCCAGAAGTGGCTAGGTTTGCCACAATGCTCCCCCAGAACCAAGCCGGCATACACAGTCTGATCCCAACGGATCGGCTTGGGGATGTCCGGGAGAGTACTCACAGATCACTTCTCGAGTTCAGTCTGTCTGGATAACCCGTCGGCGTTACCGTTTTGTTTTCCTGGGCGGTAATGGATGGTGAAGTCAAAGGGCTGCAGCGCCAAACTCCAGCGCAGCAGCCTGGCATTGTCCCCAGACACACGGTTCAGCCACACCAACGGGTTGTGATCTGTGAGTAAGGAAAAAGGTTGTCCATACAAATACGGCTGTAACTTTTTAAGGGCCCACACCACGGCCAGGCATTCTTTCTCAATGGTGGCGTAGCTCACTTCACGGGGCAACAACTTTCGGCTTAAGTAGGCTACGGGATGCTCTCCGCCATCGGCTCCCACTTGGCTCAGCACTGCCCCCAATCCAAACATTGAAGCGTCTGTGTGGACAAGAAATCTTTTAGTTGGATCAGGAACAGTTAATACGGGAGCATTAGTCAGAGCTGTCTTGAGTTGTTGGAATGCCTGTTCACACTCTGGGGCCCAGACAACCAGTCGGGGAAGGTTCTTTTTGGTCAGGTCTGTCAGGGGTTTGGCCAGGGTGCTGTAGTCGGGAACAAATTTTCTATAATATCCGGCAGTCCCTAGGAACGCTAGCACTTGAGTTTTAGTCCTTGGGGTAGGCCACTTAGCTACGGCCTCAATCTTGGCTGGCTCGGGTCTCTGCTGCCCACACCCTACTCGGTGTCCCAGATACTGCACCTCGGCCATACCTATGTGGCACTTACTAGGTTTTAACGTTAACCCGGCTTCCCCAATACGGTCTAAGATCGCCCCTATATGGCGTAGGTGGTCTTCCCAGGTCTGGCTAAAGATGGCTATGTCATCTAAGTAGGCACAGGCATACTCCTGAAAGCCGTCCAGTAGCCGATCTACCATCCGCTGAAAGGTAGCCGGAGCGTTTTTCATTCCGAAGGGCATGACCTTGAACTGGTACAGGCCAAACGGAGTGACAAACGCCGACTTGGGGATGGCGTCATCGGCTAGAGGAATTTGCCAGTATCCCTTACACAAGTCAATGGTAGTGAGATACTGACCCCGTGCCATCTTATCTAGCAGCTCGTCTATCCGAGGCATCGGGTAGGCATCAGACACCGTTTTGTCATTTAGCCTCCGGTAGTCAACGCAGAATCGGGTGGTGCCGTCCTTTTTAGGCACCAGGACTACCGGCGATGCCCAGGGGCTATCTGATGGTTCGATAACCCCTAGCTGTAACATTTCGTCTAATTCTGCCTTCATATGGGTCCGGACTGATTCCGGAACCCTATATGGAGCCTGTCGCATAGGTAGCTGTCCCGGGGTTTCGACTCGGTGGGTGGCTAGTGGAGTGTACCCAGGTAAATTGGAGAAGGTAGCCCCTTTAGCTACAATCAGCACTTGTACCTGGGCACGCTCGTGAGGGCTTAGCCGCTCCCCCAGCTGAACTCCCCGGGAGGGCTCTATCGGTTCCTCCGGTTCTAGCAAGTCAGGTAGGGGTAGATTCTCCTGATCTTCTAAGGCGGAGGCACAGATCGCCGTCACATCCTCTATCCTCTCATGGTAGGGTTTGAGCATGTTCACGTGGAGCATGCGTCTCTTCCCTACCCCTGAGCAGGGGCCAATCACATAGGTAGTGTCGCATCGCTGCTCTACTACCTGGTATGGGCCTTGCCAGATGGCCTGCAGCTTGTCTGTGCGGACGGGTTTTAAAATTAAAACCTTCTGTCCCACCTGAAAGCTGCGGTCTCTGGCTCCTCTATCGTACCAGCGTCGCTGGCGTTGCTGTGCCGCCTGGAGGTTGGTGTGTACAGCCTGAGTTAGCGCCTCCAGACGGTCTCTGAACTCCAGTACGTATGATACGATAGGGGTTTCATTAGTAGTACTCTCTCCCTCCCAGTGTTCCCTAATCAAGTTCAAGGGTCCTCGCACTCTCCTTCCAAACAGTAGTTCAAACGGGGAGAATCCGGTCGACTCCTGGGGGACCTCTCTATACGCAAAGAGTAGGTGAGGCAGGAACCTCTCCCAATCTTTGTGGGTTTCCCCGAACGTCCGAAGCATCTGCTTCAGCGTCCCGTTGAACCTTTCACATAGTCCATTGGACTGGGGATGGTAGGCAGAATTGACTATTGGCTTAATGCCACATACCTTCCACATATGTTGGGTGACCTCGGCAGTAAATTGGGTGCCCCGGTCCGATATTATTTCTTGGGGAAACCCTACCCCTAGCTATTTCACCTTCACTTATTAATTTACACGGATAAATTGAAACATTAAATGCTAAGTCAGGTTGATCCTGTGCTTTTGAAATTCTAAATTCTGCACAAATCACCTTCAAATATTAAAGTATTTTTTGATGGTACCTTGTGACTCTATTCTGGAGGCAACATCAGCAGGATAGCACATTGAAGCACATGGAGGTAATGCCCTCTGGTTTAACCCCTTAAGGACACATGACATGTGTGACATGTCATGATTCCCTTTTATTCCAGAAGTTTGGTCCTTAAGGGGTTAAACATTTTGTGATGATTGATATTCATTAATCATTGCACTTACCAACTCTAGACTCACATGTACTATAGAAATAATGCTTTTAAATATTTTCACAAAGAGCAAATTAATGTAAAGCATTTTACCTCTATAATGTGAAATGCTTTTCATGTACATGTTAATTGCTGCTAGATCAATTCTAGCTTGGCATTCCAAAATTACCTCTTCCATAAGCATGCTATGGTCCACTTGACTCTAAATTATAGTTTAGCTACGGTGAGGGACTTTCATACTGTATGTCTACAGAATTGTGACAACTGAATTACTTACTGCTCTACAGATGCAGATTGCATTATAAATCATATCACATATTATTTGAAGGTAGAGTAGTATATTTAATTTCTAAGTGAAATATGTTAATCAAAATTAAAAAGTGAAACAATGCTAAGCATCTAATACACTAGCAATGCATGTAATAAGTCTGGACGTTTCATTGTGTAGCAAGCTCTAAAAAAAAGGGTTGTCCGTTTGCCTTTAATGGACAAAATATTCTGCAGTAATAGCACCATTGCTAAGCAACAAATGATATAGCACTAATAAATAAATACATTTTATATATAACTATTTATCAGCACAAGAGGATCTGAGGCCTCGCCATGAGCTTAGAAGTCAGCATTTACAGCACTTTTACACAAAGTGCTTTTCAAGATGTTTCGTGAACTTACAATCTAAAGGTTATGATGGGGAGAAGAGGTTGCAAGGAACATTTCAAACTGAGGATCAGAGTTTAAGGGGCAATTGCAAAAACAATTACAGGTTTATTTACTACATTGTGAATTTAAGGTGAACACGAATTGCAAGGTAATTAGAAGGGATTTCAGGCACCTCCAGGGCCATGCGTTAATGAAGGAGGGACAGGTTGGAAATATAGAGTTTCATTTGGAGAAGTGAAGGTCTTGGGTGACAAGTGCTGTAGAGAGAATGGAAAAAATATTGGGATATTTTCTGTGTACACTAATATGGCAAACAAAGAGCAGAACATAAGTGAATGAGAGCAAGAGATAGGTTACCATGTGAAGGGAGAGGGGATGAAACATGTATGCAATTGAACTTTTGGCAAATTCCCAATGAAATAATAACTCAGTTCAATAAATCAGGAGAGCATTATGCAAACAGACAAGAGATGGGAAACCCATATAAAAAAGGTTGGTGCGCAGTACTAAAACCACTATTTGTAAAATACATCACAAGTAAAATTAAAATTTAAAAATCAATAAAATTACTATAGTGTTCAATATTTTGCAGACATGTGCCCAAAATATTAGTGCAGAATAGGTGTGCCTTTAAGTAATAGTCAGTGGTATAATGTTACCCAAAAACGTTATAACACAAAATTATACTTGCACAATCATGTAATCCACAACAAGAGGATCTAGGAAGGAGACAAAAAAAAGAAGAAAACCTAGTGCAATATTGTCATAAACCAATAAATATATAAAATAACCTAGAGGTAGAAAACTCACAAAATCAGAGTGGTTAGAGTACCAGCGTATATACATAAATAATAGATGGGAAAACACTTTTCCAAGTCGTATGGTTGCAGTTATCAGTGATGATTGTCACTGGACCCCAGGGAAAGGGAGAACCCCCCTCCCAGCATTACCAAAGGTAAGGAGGATGGCGGGGTTAAATAAAAAAAAATAAAAAAGTGAGTGTGTTAATGTGAGTGAGTGTGTGTGTCTGTTAGTGTGTGTGTATCTAGTATTTTGATTCATTCTAGAGAGAAGTTACAGGAACATAGGCTAGCAAATGCTTCAAAAATCTTAAATAATATCTGTTTTACCTTTAATTTGGTAAACCTATCGTAAAATTTCTTGATTAAGATTGAAAACCTATGCTAAAGATCTTGTTAGTTCAAAAGGCAAGATGTTCCAGTATATGTTGTCAGACAAGGATTCTCTGTATTTATGTTTAATATATAAACATTTCCAGATTTATTAACAGGTCCTAAATATCCCACAATCTTATGCTATAGCAAGTTGACCATTCACGGCATGCCCCTGAGAATCTTCTTTTGTAATTATATTGATTATTAATCCATATGTGTGGCGGAACCCACCCCGCCACTGAGCATTGGAGGGGCCTGCCTGCCTGCCTCTTACCCGCTGACTATGGCCCCTGGAAAACTGGTACACTTAAAGATTTATATTTGGGCATATTGTACTGTATCTTGCTGCTACTGGCCCTTTTAACAGCATCTATGGACACATTGGGACTTTTGGGACTACTGTCCCTTTAAGACTGTGAAGCATATTCTAGTGTACAGCCTGTAATATTATAAATGTATTTATATATGTGTTAAGTTTAACCTGGGTGATTTGTATGCAGCATTCATCTGATTGTTCGGTAGAATCACTCCATTCATTATATTGAGTGAAACTACCGAACAACCAGACCACCCAGGAATGAGTGTGCCTCCAATTACCGTTTGCAACAGTGTTGCAAACGGGTAATTGGCAATCAGTGCAGTGTGGTCTGTGTCCTCTGGGTGGCCGCCATTCGGGAGCCGAACACGTGGCGGCGGCCATCTTAAACTACTGAACAGCGGTGTTTTGCCGTCGAGCGTCTGGAACTAAAATCGGACACTCGACTAGGCAAACACCGTTGAGACCTCCAGACTTCCAGGATTTCGTGGGGAAACTACCGAACGTCCCGCCGTTCGGTAGAAAGAAACTCACGAACTAGGGGATTCATGTGAATCCCCCTTAGTCTCTATAACACCAGCAATTCGTCTGTTTCATTCCCTTATTTGTGACCGACCGCAGGGCCAAAATGCATGGAACTGTTTTCGGATACTTTACCCATGAGGTCGGTCAAATCTTTGGAAACCCATATCTGCCGAACCATTCATCCGAATGACTTGAATTTTGAGTATGTTGTCCCCCTGAATAAGGGGGATGCTGGATTTAAAGGTGTACCCCCTGTTTTTGGGGTACATCCAGGAATTGGGGAAAAGTGTGTACTGTATAATTGGGTTAAGTGTTAATCTAAGGGGAGGAAATGTGTGGGAGGTACATCCATGTGATTGGTCAATTTCATCCTCCCCCTGGGAGTGTCCTGTATGTACCTGTTTGTGAATAAAAGCCAGGCTGGATGAGCCAGTCCAGAGTTCCTGTTTAAACCTCAAAGTGATGTGTCGTCTCATTATTGGGGGAAGGATTTATTGTATGCTGTTCCAGTTGACTGCTAGGAGTACAAGCCTATTCGTATGGTTCCTATTCAATGGTCTACAGCATTCATACGCTTGGGAGAATTTAAAGGTTTCTCAGATTCGGTGATTATGGTGTCTGCCAGAGTGCTTGGAGTCCTCAGGAAGCACTAGGAGCATCCATTAACGGAGGTACCAAGTCGGGGTGCCAGGTGATCCGTTACAATATGTCTGTCACAGGAAATTCTGCCCATTCACCTCAGTCCCTCATGTTTCCCTTAAAATACAACTATTGACACTGAATTTCTATCCGGGTTACACAGACATCCTGTAAATCGGTCGTTTATTTGTGAGAATCTGCCTATCTACCCATATACCATAAAAATGTGCCAAATTACTCTAGGTAACTGCCTATTTACTCAAGAGCCTTGAGACTCGATCTCTTCACTATGGGTCTCTCACAGTTTGGCCAGTACCCTGAGAATCTTTCAATTACATTACTACATTTTTTGCCAGTTTGCTGCTTTGTTAATTCATTTGTAAAAAATAATGTGAAGGGACAACATCATTTCATGGGAGATTCCTTATGACTTGTCAAGGAGGTGTGAAGCAAACCCATCCATTTGTCTGAAACCAGGGCAACATTAAGGATAGAATGTAATAAATAAATGATCTGTGAGCTCATCCACCACAAATATAGAAGTATTCTCAGCACGCCTCTGAATACATACGGACCTTGCATAATAGGATATATTCCCACTAATTTTACACAAGAGATATTATTTATCTATTGTCTTGCAAACACATCATGACAGTATACATTACTTGTGTAAGAGAAGCTCAATGATTGCAACATATTTTCTCCTAATTAAAGGAAGATATATTCTTGCCTTTGTAGTTAAATGCTCCATTCATTTAGAAGAATGTAACTCTCATATTGAATAAACATAAACACAAACATAGGGGCTGATAGATTCCCACATGCTTCACATGCTGTTGCTTAACTATTAAAACTTAAGAGGAGTATAGGGGAAGGAACAAAACTTGTGTGGACTGGCTGACAATGAAATTAGTTAAGGTAAAGCTGACTTTTTGCACTATGCAAATGCTCTTCCTGCTTCGGTCTCTCTAGCACTGTGGCATGTTCCCTTTCTTCTACACTCACTGCATACACCTTTTCTCTGTCCCAGACTGTGTATTAGGAGTTTCTGCCTGCTAGTAGGAAGGTAAGGAGAGGAGTGGACAAGTGAGTGCTAGGGGACAGTCCTTAGAAAGCATGGAGCAAGGGCATCATTAGATGCATTTATGCAAAACACAGAGTGCTGTCTGCATAGTATGCCCTTAACTGGCCAGCCTGCATGATTGGCAGGCAACCTGACATGCATTCACGCCAGGCTGGCCTTCCAGTTCTTTAAGCAGACCCGCACCCTTCTTGGGCACGTTTGTTTCTTTAGGCAGTTCTGGTTACGTGATTCACATCAGTGGCCCAACCTTTTACCTCACCCACCAACATCCTGCATCACCACTGGTGTTAGGGGCTATAGATTTACTTGAAAGATAAAGGTGAGAGATTAGCATAGGGTATGTGTTTTCTTATGACTACACCCTGTGAGTTTCCCTCCAGCACCACCTCCTCCAGATACATGACACTTGGGAGGTATGACTGTTTTAATGTTTTCTGTTGATAAGATTCTGTAACTAGGCCCACCATAATTGTCAGCACCAAGCCCAATGGGATCTTAATCTGGCCCTGGTCATGTCCCTGCACCTCTAAACTTAGTTTGTGCATAGAGAAACAAGGGAGTAGTGCTCAGAGGTGTACACAGCATGTCCAATGCACAGATACAGTTAGAGCCATCTGAGCACCAAGAACCTGGCTATAAGAGAGGGAAGCAATTAGTGAGAGATGGGAAAATCTTTACGGAACAAGCTTTGGATAACTTATTTGGAGGGGGTGCTGCTTGGAGGGGGTACTGTCAGGAACTTATTAGCCGCGAGGCAATCAAGGTATTTGCCTTGCGCTGCATTTTCCAGGGGGTGGCAAAAAAAGCGGCCCCCAAGTGCCCAGGGCAAATGTCTTGTTAGACTGGCGGCTAACTAAAAATACGGGCGGGCGGGTTCTCCCAGCATCACTCTGCGGCGAGGGAGCTGAGCACAGCTCAGGGGAAAGTGCTCCCTCGCCAGCGCCGCCCACCCAGCAGCCCCACTGGACCCCAGGGAAAGGGAGAACCCCTCCCAGCATTACCAAAGGTAAGGAGGCTGGCGGGGTTAAATTAAAAAAAAAAAGTGAGTGTGTTAATGTGAGTGAGTGTGTGTGTCTGTTAGTGTGTGTGTCTGTTAGTGTGTGTGTCTTTTAGTGGGTTTGTGTGTGTCTGTGTGTGTCTGTTAGTGTGTGTGTGTGTGTTAGTGAGTGAGTGTGTGTGTCTGTTAGTGTGTGTGTGTGTGTGTCTCTTAGTGTGTGTGTGTGTGTGTGTGTCAGGGAGTGTGTCTGTTAGGGAGTGTGTTACTATGTGTTTGTCTGTTAGTGAATGTGTGTGTCTGCTAGCGACTGTATGTGTCTGTTAGTGAGTGTGTATGTCTGTTAGCTAGGGTATTCATGTCTGTGTTTTTAGAAGGTGGGGCAGGGAGGAAGGGGGGGAGGGGTATGTGCCTGAGTTTTGTCATGCCAAGGGCAGTACAAAACCAGGATACACCACTGGGTGCTGTCATGTTAGCAGTGTTTATGTGTAGGGTGGTGATGCAGAGTAGGAAAATGCAAGGGAGATAATTGTCTACAGATCAGGGGTGTTGCTTGGTTCCAGAAACATCAGGAGCTTGAGCCCAAACTCGATGACCCCTACACTAACTGAGAGGAGACATTTCCCTGCCTCTCTATGTTATGTCCCCTTCTCTATAACACAAAACAATGTCCAGCTCAATAAAAGCATTCATAAACAAGCACATTCCGCTCAGCTAAGTATTAATTGTATCCCACCACCTAAGTAATAAGCAGACAAAGTTTTGTTCCCCAGAACACCCACCCCCACAGTCATATGGGGGGCACCACTCCCTGCCTGGGCCTGATGAAGCAATATACTACAAATCTTTCTTTTTATAATGTCCGACTTTTAAATAAAAAAATAATACCCCTAACTGACTCCACCAACTGTAGAGATTTGGGGCTAAAGAACCTTACACTCTGTACCAGAGAAGGGACCATGACTATCCATTTCTAAACAGGAGGGGTCGAAGTCCACAACAAACGGTTCACTCCGCAACGACCATGGTTTCATAATTTCGGTTTTAGTTATTTTGTTTGTTTTCTACAAAATATAAGTAAAGAAAAATTACACCAATTAGCAAGTACATTCAAATTGGAGATGTGGTACTGAAAGATGTAAAATGGAGTACAACCTGTCTACAAACCTATGTTGATTAATGCTTATACCATGTAATGTACGCTCTACCTCACCACTGTACTGCAATGTCATGCCAAAAAAAAAGAATAAAAAAACCTTACACTCTGGACTTAAGCCCCCACAACTCCATATCGTTGGAACATCTGAGTGGATAACAGAACTCCACAACAATAAAACTCATAGTAATGTGTCTTTTAACCACAATACATTCATTTAGAACAATTAAATTTTTTAAACTACAATAAATGTGTTTGGCCCCAAGAGTAACATCTACTGTATGCTGGGGATCTATTTTGAAACTATGGTATAATTTGGGATATGAGGTTCTAATTTTTAAGGAATATAATATAATAATATAATATTATTAGTATTATTGGCGTTTATATAGTGCTAACTTATTAGCACTTTACAATATTATAAAGGGGATTTTTAACTGAGACAATTACAAAATGTTCCAGGAACAATAGTTTCATGTGGACCCTGCTCAAATCTCGAGGGGGTGGGGTATAAAAACACAACAAAAAGAGCATTGAACAGGATTGCAACTAAGCAACAAGGTGGGGAAGTAGCATAACTGGAAGGTGAGAGTGGCGTGTGACCCTGTAAGAGAGAGCAAGAGACAGTGAAGTCTTGCATATACGAAGGAAGGTGAAATTCCTGGTGAACACAGTGAGTCAGCTTAGGAGGTTAAATGTCGGGATATATTTTTAGGAGGGATGAGATTGATGGTTTGCATGGAAATTAATTTGTTTTTTTTTTGTTTTTTTTCATTCAAATTTTCCTTTATTTTGTTGTGCATAAAAGATTACAACTTTGCCTGTATAGCCACAACAGCTTCAACAGGTGCGATGGTCACAGAGTTTTGAACAAAATTATGGCATGAAATCAACTTACATATGTTTTAGTCATATAAACGTTTCCTAGTATAGTTAACAGGTTTAACTGTAGCCTTATATCATTAAAGAGACAGCAGCCTAAGGTCGAATGAGGTTGTAGCGAGTGTGAGCCGTGGGGAACAGTGCCCTGATTGCGTATTTGTACATACATTAGTGAAGGCAGATATGTGCTTCAGGGATAATGTGTAGGTTTACATTTCCATGGTCAAGCATATTAAATGACTGTAGAACAGAGAATACCCTAAGCTCACAGCACCAAATTTAGTCAGGTGATGTCATTATGTATGCCAGTTCTAGTTGTGGCGAAAATGTGAGTTCCATCTAAAACGAATGGGGGGCGGCCTGTGGGCAGCAGGGAGATGTGGGTCGAGGTATCCCTCCAGTCGCTTTAGCTTGGCGCATGAGGGAGTGGGCTTGGAGGTCCTCGGGTATTAGGTCATTTTGTGGTGCGTGTCTGGGGGCCTGTAGTGTGTGTTTGTCAGGGGTCCCCGATGGGGCCCCTGGGAGCCGCTTGGGATGTGGTATGTGCTGGCCTCGTCTAGGTGAGGGAGTGGGTCATGTGTGTCTGGTATTCAGAGAGGCTCTCTTTCTTGGAGTCGTCGCTCCGGTAGGGGGGTTACGGGCGGTATGGGGTAGTAGATAGGGGGAGCAGTGATGGTGGGGAGTGGCAGAGGGTTGGAGTGGGCTGGGGTGTGAGAGGTGAGGCGTGGACCTCAGGGGCCCGCGCCCGGGTCCGCGTCCCAGCCCCCCCCGCCCCTGGAGCCGGCAGATGCATGTTCGTCCGAACCTGTCTCTGGTGTTCCGTCGTTCCTGCTTGGTCCTGTCAGAGGGGGGGCCTTCCGGCCGTTCCGGGGGGCTGCGTGTCGTCTCTGGTACCGGCTGGGGAGGCGAGCCATCGGAGCCAGTGGTACCATGTGTCAAGGTAGCGCTGCGTGCGTCCCGCCGCCGAGAGGATCAGCTCCTCAATCTGCCTAATATCCTCCACCCTGGCCAGCCATTCTCTCAGTGTCGGGGCCGTGTTTTTTTTCCAATGCTTCGGGATGAGACTACGTGCCGCATTTAGGAGGTGTGGTATCACTGATCTTTTAAATCCGGATATGGGGATTGATGTTAGTTGGAGCAAGTAGGTTTCCGGTACGAGTTGTATGTTCGCATCCGTCATGGTCACTATTACCGCGTGGATCGCCGTCCAAAAGGGTTTAATAAATGGACAAGTCCACCAGATGTGGAAGAGGGATCCCAGTTCCTTTCCGCACCTCCAGCATTCGGGTTCGCAGGTGGTTGTCATTATGGATAGCTTCTCAGGTGTCCTGTACCAGTGTGATAGCATTTTATACCCAGTTTCCTGGAATTTGGTGGCTATGGATGCTTTGTGTATGAGCGTAAACACTGTGGTCCATTGTTCCGCTGGTAATGTGTATCCTAGGTCCCGTTCCCAGTATTTAGTGAAGTAGGGGAGAGGTGTGTCGGTGGTTGGTGTGATCTGCATGCGGTAGAGGAACGATATTGCGTGTGGTGGGCTTGGAGGGTTCGTGCATACCGTCTCAAATGTAGTGAGTGCACGGGCTGCTGAGTCCAGTCCGGGTGTGGTCTTCAGAAACCTCGTTAGTTGGTGGTATTTGAAGTGGAGTGGCCAGGTGTGCGGGTTATTCGGGACCAGGTCTCCCAGAGGCATGATTGAGCCCTGTTTGTACACGTCCTTCAATCTGCAGGGGGTCGGTAGTCCCAGCGCCGTAGTGTAGCGGGGGTCCTCCGCCAGGGGGAATCTTGGGTTGTGCGATACGGGACAGAGAGGTGAGAGCTCCGGAGCCATGTCTTTTTGCAGTGCCAGTTTCCTCCAGATGGACATTGTGACATTCAGTGTTGGGTGTTGTTTTGGCAGCTCACCTGACATTGCTCTCGGGAGCCATGGAAGGAGGGAGAGGGGTGTCCGCGAGAAGCTCGCCTCTATCGGGATCCACAGTTTGTCTTTCGGGTTATGTGTCCATTCTATCAGCCGTTGGAGGTGGATCGCCTGCCGGTATTTTGCCAGGTCCGGCAATCCTAGGCCCCCGTATAATTTGGGTTTGGTGAGAGTGGCAAAGTTCAGTCTCGCACGTCTACGGTGCCACACGTATTCTGCCATTGTCCTTCGGACTTGTGCGAGAAAGGGTTTGGGGATATGTACTGGTAGGGTCTGTAAGAGGTACAGGAGACGAGGGAGAA
The DNA here is from genome assembly GCF_036172605.1 of Pelobates fuscus. Lineage (NCBI taxonomy): Eukaryota > Metazoa > Chordata > Amphibia > Anura > Pelobatidae > Pelobates > Pelobates fuscus. Next base: position 103,818,071 of record NC_086319.1, on the reverse strand, counting down.
CATTCATCTTGAGGACGCTGATCCTTCCCAGCCATGTGATGTGGGGGAGGTGCCAGGAATCCAGGTCTTTCGTGATCCGGTCGAGGAGGGGTGGGAAGTTTATGCGGAAGGTGTCCGCGAGGTCCGCCGATAGCCATGTCCCCAGGTATTTGATTGCCTCTGTGCACCATCGGAAGGGGAAGTCAGTCTGTAGGCTGGTCACCAGCGTTTGAGGGCATCCCACATTGAGGATCTCAGATTTAGTGTAGTTGATTTTTAGGTTTGATAAAGTGCCGTATGTGTCGAATTGCTGCATCAGTTCTCTTAGGGAGCGCTGTGGTTCGGTGACCGTGAACAGGAGGTCGTCCGCATATGCGGAGACTTTGCTGACTCCCCAGCCGCCTCCGATCCCAGAGATGTCGGGTTGGGATCTCACGGCATTGAGGAACGGCTCCAGGCTGATGAAAAAGAGCAGAGGTGACAATGGGCAGCCCTGTCTCGTGCCGTTTTTGATCTCAAACGGATCGGAGAGAAGTCCGTTTACTTGTACCCGGGCAGTCGGGTTGGTGTACAGGGCCGATATCCAGGCCATCATGTGCGGGCCCAATCCGAGGTGTTCCAGTGTGGACCGCAGGAAGGACCAGTCGACCCTGTCAAAAGCCTTCTCCGCGTCCGTTGAGATCAGCAGAGCAGGCGAAGGACCCTGCTTTGCCGCGTGGATCAGGTTGAGCACCTTGGTGGTATTGTCTCTGGCCTCCCGACCTTCCACGAATCCCACCTGGTCTGGATGGATTAGGTCTGGTAGTAGTGATTGGATGCGGAGGGCCAGGATCTTGGCGAACAATTTGAGGTCAGTGTTTAGCAAGGAAATCGGTCGGTAGCTAGCACAGGAGGACGGGTCCTTCCCTTCCTTTGGTATTATCACGACATGGGCTCGAAGCGAGGCTGGGTCCATTGTGCCTCCGTTTTGTATGGAGTTGTAAAGGGTGAGCAAGTGTGGGGTAAGAACGTCTGCGAACATCTTGTAATATTTTGCCGTGTATCCGTCCGGACCCGGACTCTTTCCCTGTTTTGCCTTTTTAATGGCTAAGCATACTTCTTCGCTCGTGATATCTTCCTCTAGGGCGGATATGGTTCCGGGCGGGAGCTTAGTTGTCATGTGTTGTGTAATATATGCTTTTTGTCGTGCTGCAAAGATCTCTTCTGATGTGGTGCTGCGTATGGGGTTTGCGGGCAAGTTATACAGTGAGGAGTAATACTGTCTGAATCCCTCCGCAATGGCTTTTGGTGTGAGCAGGGATTGTCCCCTCAGGGAGATTCGTTGGACATGGCTCTTTAGTCTCCGTGCTCTCAGCGCTCTTGCGAGTAGTTTGCCGCTCTTGTTCCCGAATTCATAGAACGTTTTCTTCGCGAGTTGGAATTGGAATTGAATCTTCGATGTGAGACGTGTGTTGAGATCCGCTTTGGCGTCTAGGAGTTGTTTGTAGGTAGCGTCGTCGAGGGTGCGTTTGTGTCGCGTTTCTAGTTGGGTTACTTGGTCGATGAGGTGTGAGATTTCTTGCGCACGCTGTCTTTTCAGGCGGGTACCGTGTTTAATGAGAATTCCTCTGATCACGCATTTATGCGCTTCCCAGATGGTGGGCAATGTGCAGTCAGGTGGCTTGTTGGTGAGGAAGTAGTGCTCCAGAGCGGTGCGCACCTCCGTTTGTATTATTGGGTCATCCAAGAGGGATTCATTAAGTTTCCACGTCCATTGCGATTTGTAGGGCCTGGGGTTATCGATGGTCAAGAGTATTGGTGCGTGATCCGACCAGGTCATGGGTGCTATGCGAGCAGATCTCAGTGTGTCCAGGTCTCTGTGTTGGACGAAGAAGTAGTCTATTCTCGAGTAGGAGTTGTGTGGTGTCGAGTAGTATGTGTAGTCCCTTTCTGTATCGTGGAGAATGCGCCAGCAGTCTGCGAGCTGATGGTCGGAGAGGAGGGACCTCATGCCCCGGAGGACATGGTCCGGTATCGTGGAGGTGCCTTTCGACGTGTCGATTCTGGGGTCCAGGGGGGCGTTGAAGTCCCCTCCAACTATGACGGTGCCTTCTCCGAACGTTTCTAGGGTTCTTAGGGCAGAGGTTAGGAACTTCTTCTGTCCCTTGTTCGGGAGGTAGAGGTTCGCCAGGGTGATTTTCGATTCGCCTATTTTCCCTTTGATGAAAAGGTATCTGCCTTCCGCGTCCTTTATCTCCGCCTCCAGATGGAACTGAGTGTCCGCCGAGAGTAGGATGGCCACTCCCTTGGATTTGTTCAAGGGGTTGTGGGCGAAGTGTCCAGTGGGATAGTATCTGTCGGAGAACCTAGGGGCCTGGGGTGCGTGGAAGTGGGTTTCCTGGAAGAAGGCAACCGATACCCCCAGCGCCCTGATCTCCCGTAGGGCTCTGGCCCGCTTGTGTGGGGAGTTGAGGCCCCTTGCGTTGATCGTGTAGAGGTTGATGGTGTTGCTGTCCTTTCTGCCTGCGCCGGGGGCGCGGGGAGCGCGGGGGGGCGAACCCATGCCGCTGGGTCTCCCTCGGACCCGGGTTGGGTGGTGTTAAGGGAGAGGAAGGGAGGGAGCAGTGGAGTGGGGTGTGTGGGTTAGTGAGTGTGATTGGGTCGCTAAGGCGACAGTAGGTAGGGGTAATGTGCCGCTGGGAGGCGGAGGTCCGGGGACGTTGTCCCGTGTGTCCGCCTCACAGGTTTGTTGGCAGTGCACCCGTGGGGTTGGTAGCGTCGGGTGAGGGGTGGTCGCCCACTAGTGACTTCCCGGTGAGAGGTGGGTCACAGTCGGCCCTCATCCGTCTCCTGCTGCCCAGTAGCTCTGTGGTGGAAATTGATGTGGCACCCATGGAGGGTAGGATCATAGGAGGGAGCGGAAACGGTCTGTGTAGTGTGTGAGCAGGCATCCGCTTCAGCCCCTTGATGGTTTGTCTCGTGCCTCGAGCGGCGTGAGAGTGGGGTGGGGCTAGGTGGGGACTTTCGGCTACATCAGTATAACATATATCCTTAGACAGTTGCATTCCCAGGAAGAATTTAAGTAACATTTTAAACAATACAAACAATTCAAACATTTCAGGCAGTTTATGCTAGGCGAGCAGATTGAACAGATTAAGCACATCAAGCATGCCCATACAGAGTGATGTCGGGTGGTGAGATGGCCCTCCGTCGTCGGTCGGTTGGGGTGTGCGTCGTGGGGGGCGTGTCCTGTCAGAGAGTGTCCAGTCGGGTATGAGGGGGAGGAGGGGAGGGGGAAACGTGTGCCTATTCGCCTCTTACCCTTTGGGTTTTCGCCTTGACACTATGTTAGCTTAGGCTGTCTCGTGTTGGTAGAGTTATGGCTTACGTCGGTGCGTCTGCCTTTCGTGTGTGTCTTGTGGGTGTCTAGGTGTCTCTAGTATGGTCGTCTTGAGCCCGTTGCTTTGTACGTACAGTGTCGTCTGCGTGTCCCTGTATGCTCCTGTGTGGTCTGCCTGCCCACCCTGGTGTCAGCTTAGTCGTTCGTTTGCACTGTGTGGTGTTGTTCCAGGCCTCTCGTCAGGCAGGGTCAGTTGTCTCGTATCGGTGAACAAACCTAGAGCTGTTATTTGGGCAAATGTTACATTTTCAAGAAAGTACATAGGTTAAGACAGAGATAAAAAACATTGGCATTAGCAGTGAGACATTGAAACCATTGCGACTCAAGGTGTCGGTGTCCTGACCCCCTAGTGTCAGTGTTCCTGAAAGTGTGTGCAAAAGTGTGGTGAGTGGATGTGTGTCATGCTATTGTAGGTCTATGTAGCAAAGGGTGAGTAAGTTGTTGTTGCTGTGTGTTGTGTCTCATGGGGTGTGTGTGATTAGTGGTGTGTTTGCAGTGTCCATGATCCCCTGTAATATACTTGCACCGTTGGTCACATTCTCCCATCGCATTCTACGAGAGGGTGTTCAGAGCGATGTTAGAGCAGCAGTCCACGGAAGTCCAGGAATGCACCGGGTAGGGGCTCCGGCGTGAAAATGGGACTCAGTCTCCGGGTGTTTGTGCCCCAGCCCGCCATGGGGGGTGTGGGAAGAGCCAGTATTGGCAATGGTAGGGCAATGGGCCGTCTAGAGGTGCTCGGTGCGGTGAGTCAGACGCCCAAGTTGCAGGGCCCAATTGGGCATTGGTGAGATCATCGGGGCAGTCCAGGTGGGGTGGTGGAGCAGGATGAAGTCCAGTGTCCAGAGGGTCATGCAGAGAATGCGTGGGGGGGTTGGTCAGAATGAAAAAGTCTTGGAAGTGGGGTGGGGGGGGGGGTACTTTGATGTCTAACGAAGGTGGGTAGGTCGGATCCTTTGATGCGTAGCTCAATCCTTGATCTTGAGTGGTAGGGAGTAGGTAGTGTCCCCTTTATTCCTCAGGTGCTGCTTGCTGGGGGGGGTGAAGTCGGTGTCAGGGCCTTGTGGTATGAAGCAGCCAACAGGTCTTCCTGCGGAGCGTTCATTGACCGGGCAATTAGTCCAGTCCGGGATGGGAATTTGTGGGAGGCCGAGCGCCTCCTGAAAAGCCTGGGTGTCTTGCGGCGTGCGTATCGTGGCTTCAGTGTTGCCCCGGCGGGCCGTAAGGGCAAAGGGAAATTGCCAACGATATCGGATTTGGGCTTCTTGTAGCATGGCGGTTATGGGTCGTAGTGCCCTCCGGGCCTGCAGGGTGAGGTGGGAGAGGTCGTTGTATAGCTCGACCACCTGTCCCTCGTGCCTCCAGGAGCGTTCTGCGCGGGCTTTCCTCATGATGTCCTCCTTTAATTGGAAGTCAGGTATATGGCAAATTATATCTCTGGGGGGGGCGCCCGGGGGTGGTTTGGGCCTTAATGCCCTGTGAGCCCTGTCTATTGGAATGCGGGCTTCCCTGGGCCGGCCTAGGATACGATTGAAAAGTGGCACTAGGAGGGCCCTGGTGTCCTCTGGGGCCTCTGACTCCCTGCAGCCTCTTACCCTGATATTGTGCCGTCTGCCGCGGTTATCCAGGTCCTCCACGTGGAGCCACAGGTCCTGTAGTTGCTTGGCTTGTGCTGTAGTGGCAGTTATTGCAGGACAATGCAGGTCTGGGCCTTGGGTTTCTAGATTTTGCACCCTCGCTTCCAGTGCCTTGAGGGAGGTGCCGAGGGCCGAAATTTCGGTGCGCAGGGTGGATCTAACCTCCTCAATGAGGGTCTGGAAATCCTCCTTTTTCGGCAGGGATGTAAAGAGGGTATACCAGTCCGGTGTTTGTGGGGCCGGTGTGCTTCCTCGCATGCTGGGGCCGTCTTCCGACATCGTGGAGCCTGGCGAGGAGGGCGCCATGTTGGAGTCCTCCTCCTGTGGGAGCAAGTCGCCCGGCGTGTGGAGGTAACTCCTAATCGAGGGGTGGGAGCTGTTCCCCTGGGTTCTCGGGGTGGAGGGGGTCATTTGGGACCGTCTGGTGCGTCCCATGGGTGCCAGTTTGTGCTGTTAAGTTGTGCTTTTGGGCAGGCAGGAGCGGAGCGCGAGGTTTAGGCGGCCATTCTCGTCCGGCGCCAAGCCACGCCTGCATGGAAATTAATTTGGATCTAGTTAGGGAAGGATGTGGGATGATTCACAAAGTGATGTGAAGTTCTAATTCAGAGAGGTTTATGTTTTAGAAGCATATTGCATTATAAGAGATGGGAATATTTAGACGGGAGTTGTGGAGAAGGAAATAAAACTAGTTCATGACAACAAATGTAAATGGGTTGATAATTGATTTGGTTATGATAGTAGAATTATCTGCATTATTGCACAGTGCAAGTGCACAATAAATATATTATGGAGCACCTCAGTTACATGTAGTGTGTTCGACTACTACAGAGATCTACATAGTTACATAGTTACATAGCTGAAAAGAGACTTGCATCCATCAAGTTCAGCCTTCCTCACATATGCTTTTGCTGTTGATCCAAAAGAAGGCAAAACACCCAGTCTGAAGTGCTTCCAATTTTGCAACAAACTAGGAAAAAATGATGTCTCCTTGGATCAAGCAGCTATTACCCCACTAATTAGAAATTATATCCCTGTATGTTATGTTTTTGCAAGTATTTATCCAATTGCAGTTTAAACATCTGTATAGCCTCTGACAAAACCACCTCTTCAGGCAAAGAATTCCATATCCTTATTGCTCTTACTGTAAAAAAAACTTTTCTTTGCCTTAGATGAAATCTCCTTTCTTCAAGCCTAAATGTGTGACCTCGTGTCCTATGTATAGCCCTGTTTATGAATAGATTTCCAGATAATGGTTTGTACTGGCCCCGAATATATTTGTATAATGTTATCATATCCCCTCTCAGGCGCCGTTTTTCCAAACTGAAGAGATTTAAATCAGATTTAAATCAGTGTGCATTATTTTATCACAGAGCATTTGCAACCTGACTATTTTATTATCTTTTGATATTTATTCAGTCTGGTTTAAATATCAGTCTGTTCTAAATAGCAATTTAGGTGCATAAATTATTAGTTAGTTGTACTAATTAAAGCCTTGATTTAATATTGTTGGATAAGCGCTTCAAATTATTTAATATTTTTGACACATTAAATTATTTAATTTATTAAGAATAATAATACAATGTTTGTAATATTTTGATATTTTTTGATGTATTCATTTTTTTTAAATAATTTAAATGTTAAAAGTTTTCCAAAATATTAATTCACTTGGAAAGCACATGCAAAAATATTAAATCTAAACGTATATTAGTTAGTCAACTAAGTCTCTCAGAGCAACCCCGCACCTGACTTCGCCACTTACACCCCTACAATTAAACTGTCACTCTTTGTCCATTTAAAATTTCTGAAGAAATACATAATAAGAAGGTTATTACAGTAGGGTTTTAGACTGACATCACACTGATGAATGGGGCACACTTGCAGACATTAGGAGAAGGAAATAACTTGAGAATGGTATGAACAAGCAATATACTGTTATTGAAAGTATACTGTAGAGTTCCAGGAGAGTGTCTAAAGGTGTTCTATTCAATAACTCATTAGTTACCTAGTGAGTGAATCATTTAAAAACAATGAGCATGTGTGTTTTCAAAAAAGCATGAATTTGATTTCACAGCTGATGGGTCATTTCATTGTTTACACATGGTAAATGATGGTGTCTGTTGATGACTCTAACATTTAATATAATAAAATAACAGCACCTAGGGATTGGAGATGACACCTTGATTGATGAGTAAAACTGATCTGTTCTTTACTTGTGAGTTGGATACTTCATAAATGTGTGTGAAATAAATGTATTATTTTTTATGTAGTTTTGCATTATTTTTATGATACTTATATAGAGTTACAAGAGTTTCGGGCTAGTAATTTCTGTGCATAGATTGCATCTATTGTCATCATGCTTCGCATGCTGCTAACAGACAACAAATGGTGGTATGGGGCTCCCTTCTGATCCACCCAAGTTCTTTCTCAACAAGGCCTCCCTGACTTCCCTGCCACGGCTCCTACTAGCCAACAAATCTTTAAATCTTGATGGCTGTGGTAGTGCTAATGGAGGAGGTTCAATCTTATTGCAAACCTCTTGAGCATTGCAGGAGGATTGACAGGCATTTCCACCATTGTGTGAGTGCTAGCTAACTCTTGGGGCAGGAGCTAAAGAAAACAGGGATTCCTGTACATAGTCTATGAAAGGATGTCAGCAAGGTGGAACTCCACTTTAAAGAATTTTGGAACAGCAGAGGACAATCCATAGTCTATCTTTCCACCACTCCATTAACATGGACCTCTCACTAGGGTATCTGGATTCAACAACAATGGGACAGCTAGTGTCAGTTCTTATTTCATTTAGAAACGTGACAAAATGTTGAGCAAAAGTAATGCCAGCTTGGGACACGTCATCCCCTTGATTATCGCAATCACATAACTGGATAGGCAGTATGCTTGGGGGACTGCCTGGGATGTCAGTCAGTCTCTCAAAGGGAAATATAAAGTAAAAAAAAATACAGTTTAGTAATATAAAAAATACTTAAATCCTATATATATATATATATATATATATATATATACATATATATATATATATATATATATATATATATATATATGTTATAAGCACATATATACACACACATACACAATTTAATTCTGACTGTAACTTCTAGTAATCTTTCTATATAATTAAGTGATTTTATTAATTACAATTTGGGGGACCTGCCTGACAACCCAGGCAGAAAGTCCATAGAATATAATTTGCATGCCCTATATTTAACCAATAACTTTCTAAAATACGATAAAAATGGTAGATGGGAGATACTGTTGTACTTGGAAGACTACGTTAAACACAAATATGACTGTTTCAAAACAGTAAAACATACCACGATGATGATATCCTCAGTGAAAATGCTGTTTGTGTGTGAAAAATGCAAAAAACAAGTATGAACGCCAACTTTGGCCAGTGTTTGTGACTAAGTGGCTACTAAAAAAGACTGGGCATACCCCATTTTGCATACATTGGGTTGTCTACTTCTGCAAATGGTATGACATAATGGGCTAATTTTCATTCCTGAACTCCAATACCATCTCACAAGCAACATAGGCCCTGCAAAACAATCTACCACGTTTTAACATGTAAAAATGGAAAAGCCCTATATTTGACCCTGTAAGTTTCCATAAAACCTGTATATGGAGAGTACTGATGTACTTGTGAGCTGAACACAAATATGCATATTTTATTGCAGTAAAATCTTACAGAATTATGACATTCCCAATTAAAATGCAATGTAGACCTAAGAAAACAACATTTCTTAATTTCTCAATTTTTTTTAGATTTGAGCCACATACAGTTAAGAACAAAATCATATATAATAAGTGTAGGTGCACTTAGTATGAAATAGGTCAAGTATGAACAGACGTATTATAGCACAAATCCCTGGTTTTGTTTTAATTTTGTTTTGATCAGAACTTGTACAATTACCTCCATAGTTAAGGGGTTAGTTGCTATACTTTGTTGTTTGCTTGGTCAGTGAATTTACTCTATTCAATATGTTACTGCTTTAGAAATAAATTACAATATTTTTCATTTGTTTTGATTTTTCTGTTTGCAAGGGGTCTGCAACCTGATCTGATTAATTGTATATAGGATCAACTTAGAAGGATGCTGTCTACAGTAACATGATTAAATTATGTCTGAAACCAGCAAAGGAAAGGGATTTACCCTGTTTGCATGTTCTTTAAGAAAAAGAGTGAAGTAGGTGAATGAACACATGACTTTACATCAGGTGTTTTCATCTGCATCAGTATATATAAGATAAACTATTTATTTAGCACCATTACCACTTCTATAATTTTTTTATTTTTTGTGTGAATTTTCATTGTGTTTATTATTCTCATAAGAGCAGGGGCGTCTCTAGTGCATTTGGCACTGGGGCGGATCCTGTGTTTGGCACCTTCCTCCTCTCCCCCACTTTAAAATGTAAAAAACACCCACAATATTTTCAATGTTTAATGTTTTCATTTTTTAAAATTGCACAAATATGTAAATTTTGAAAAAAAACCCTACAAAACGCATGTACTGCCCTGTTCAACAAAATCCCTGCACGTCCCTTGCACAAATCCCCTGCTCAGCCCCCTTTAAACAAAATCCCTGTCCCCTTCTACAAACCCCTGCACCCCCTTTCATAAAACTCCTGCACACCCCTTTCATAAAACTCCTGCACCCCCTTTCCCCCAAAAAAACCTGCCTCTCCTTCTAAAGCCTGTGCTCAGCCACTTACAATAGAATTCATTTTTTTACACAACAATATTACCACCAGTCTTCAGAGACCAGTCCCTGGCACATAGTCACTCGCACACAGTCACACACACAGTTACAGGCAGACAGTCACACACTGTTAAAGGCAGACAGTCACACAAACCATTACAGACAGTCACACATACAATTACAGGCAGATAGCCACACACACACACACACACACACTCACAGGCAGACAGTCACACACTCAACCACAGGCAAATAGTCACACACACACACACACACACACACACACACACACAGTCACATGCAGACAGTCACACACACACAAGTCACACACACACACAGAGTCATAGGCAGACAGTAAACACACACACCCTCTCTCTTACTTACTGACCGTATGGGCTGGAGGAGGAGTGGATAAACTGAAGTACCTGGAGTCTGCAAGTTGAGGAAGCAGGGACTCCATCCTGCTTCCCCTCGATGTGCAGCAGTGACAGCAGCAGGTGGAGCCCCTCCCCCCGCCCTTCACTTATTACGCCACTGCATAAGAGTAACTTAATTTCCAACTATTATTATTTCTTTAGCACCATTACAACTTCTATATTTTTTATTTTGCTTAGTGTTTTTTCATTGTGTTTATTATTATCATGTGAGTAACTTACTGTCCAACTTTTGGGAAGGCCGCTACTACAACAATCATGTTTGATATATTCCTCACACTCAAGTATAAATAAACTGGGGAAAAAAAAACATACTTACTAAATAAGACTACTAAAAATAGATAGAGTGACATAATAGAAAGCATTACTGCGTCCTGTGTTTACATAAATGTTTATTCTCTTATATATTGCATGTACTAGGTGCTACCTTCTAAAACTTTTTTAGGGCCTTGTCAGGTCTTATTTAATTACACTTTTTATTATATTGTTTGCAAATCAATAAAATGTCATAATAAAAGAAATAAATATATGATATGTAAGTAATTTTGTCTCACTCATATATTTCTTTGTAATTTACTTGTAACACATTTTGAAGTTGCTGATTTTTCTTTGCATTCACCCTATAATTACTATCACTATTATTTAGTTCACATAACAGCAAGGCACCAGAAGCTAAATGTAATAATTTTAGAAAGCTTTATTATCAAAGCATTTTTGCCTAACGTTTCCAAGATTTATCCACAAAATAAGTCACCATGTCTGCTGGTCAATCTATGCATTAATATGGATTTCTAAAAGCGCTGTACTTGAAAGAGATTTACAAATGTAAAAAGTTTATAATTTCGTTTTCAATAAAACTTTTTGTGGAACTTAATATAACTGATTGCAGATATAGATCATAGGTGGTCAAAATCATGTCAAATCCAATAATTTTAATCACAATCAGACTGAGTACATCTATATAATTTTGTTTTAGAGCTGTTCTCACAAGTGGAACAAAGCTCTTTAGTATTTATACAGAATGTGCCAAAAACATTGTAGTTGGGCTTCATAAATGGTTCTTTTGTATCAAGTAAAAATGATTTACTGTATATACAAACTTCTTTGATTAGCCTGGATTTTGCACCCAAACTTGTACAATCTATTCTATAATGGTTGTGTACTGATTACATCCACTGCCCATAAAGAAATGTCTGTACCATGAGTGTGTCAAATTACAACATTTTAAATATTTGTAATATAGCCCTATGAGTACAACAGATAGCAAACAAAAATGTAGTTTTAAAATATGTACTACAACTGGAAATTAAATTGAATATATATTATTTCTTCTCAAAGAGGGGTACACTTTCCTATGATGCAAACATAAAGGTTTCATTACCAGTGTATCAACATAAACTAAGTGATATCTGCTCTCACTGCGATCTGTTAAATAGTGAGGGTCCCAAGTATTGGCTAAGCCTGGTAAGCGATATTGCTTTCCAAAAGAATTGCCCGCAACATCTTTGATCTCGAGTCTCATGATGGTTCATGTAGCATAATGCAGGTACATTGTCTATCAAAAGACAGCAATGTCCCTATCTTTGGATAGATTTCTAATGCAAATAATCCTGCAATAATTTCCAAGCATTTTATATGTAGTTTGGCTGTTACACACCATGGATACCGCAACAATGCACTCCCCAGTTTGATCTACTGGCAGAAGATAATGGAAAATGAATTAAATAAATTGTAAAGCATTGTGGAATTCCTCCATAATTTGAATGGTCAGTGAAAGGGTTACAAATCCTTCTTTGCTGCAATGCCCCTCAAAGACACTACTTGAGTCAGCAAATATATCTTGCCACAGTGTTCTAAAAAGATCATCTTGTTCCTAGCTGAAGCTAGTTCTGACCAATTTAGGGTTACATAAGGTTTGTAGATAAGAAAAGAAGAACATGCAGTAAAAAGACCCTTAACTGACTAATGTCCTTTGCCCAAAATAAACCGAAAGGTATAATCTACACCGGAAGATATCTAAAAGTTATATATATAGATGTTAGTTTGAGATTGCATCTGTGTTTAATCAACTTCTTGTCCAGTATCTGATGTTATTACATAGTTCCATCTAAGGAAGTTTGTTTTATCTTCTTTGTAAAATTATAAAATACTGCATATTATATGGGTGCTACATAATGTCGGATGAAGATATTACTTCATGGCATAGGTGTATTAGATGTTGCTTATGTCTCAGCATTTTTCTTTTTCAATTTTTTTTTTTTTTTGATCCATGATAATGTTTGGATTTTACACAAGTAGGAAAATGAGTTGATTCAACTTTTCAAACAGTTTTATTCCTGTTGGGGAGAATAGTCTCTGTATATTTGAAATCCGTGTCTGCAGCTCAGATTGAAAATATTCAATACTTATTTAACTATAATTTCTGTAATTTTTGATACATTACTTTGCTGACATTCAGATATTAATCAAAATGTATTATTGTGTGAATACCTGTAGAATTTCCTTATGTTATATTGTTATTGCATTTGCTGTTGATACATTGTTTGTGCTCATTATCCAGATTACATTATCCACTATAGAAATAATATTCTGATATTTAAGTAATTTTCTTTGTTACATAATAAAAGAGATGGGCATGGTGTTTATATTGCTAGTTAGCACAACTGCTAAGAATTACTCGAATAGTAGCTCTGTTAATGCTAAATTTTCATAATAATTTGATTGGACCTTTAGCCATACAGGATGGATGTGAATGTCTAAATGTTTGGTGGCATACTTGTGTTTCCACTATGTTCAAATCATTTCAATCCTTTGCTAACAGAGCCATGTGCTCAAATGGACCCTGGCAACATAACATCTCTCCAAGAAGAAACTAAACCTCCTGTCTGTGATATCTCACACAAGGACATTGTGCACACAATGCTTATGATTGTCTACTATCCAGTTCATCAATATGACCTAATCTCACTGTCATTGCTGACATGGTCTGTGTTTTATATGGATCTCAAGACACTACCCTTGTAAAGGTTCACCTAATGCCAAAGGTGAGACTGTGAGGAAAATTGAGGTTTATCTGCTCACTGGGAGAAAGTGGCAAATGAGTTAATAACTGATCACCATTTTTTTAAAAATCTTCCATTCCTTTTTCCCCCAGAGATTATTTACATACTTCCATGAAAAAAGAAAAAAACTAAGAAATCACTAATACAGGGATCATTTTACTTTTAATATTCATGATATATGTAATTTTTGGTGTGTTCAAATGCTTGCTGCAACTTCTAAAACGTAGACCCCAGTAAATCTCATGTGTATCTTTCTTTGCAACCTGTTAAAGCTTCAGACCACCATATTATTATAAATAGCTAAACCCTCACCTAGCCTAGACTTCTGCCTGGTCGAAGTAATCCCTTAGCTTTCCTAGCCTCATGGAGGTTGTAACTGAGCTCCCTGTACCCAGGCTGGGTACCTCTACCAAGGACCGCTTCCTAGCTGGAACAGGGACTAGTCGAATCCTCCTCCAAGAGCTGGAACAAGCTGGATCAGTAAACAGCGCTTTTCCCCTCCCAGTAACCAGACGACTCATAGTTCTGGTAGTACAACTGGAATGTTTTAATCTGGCCAGATGGCCTGCTTATATACAAAATCTGAGTACAGTGAACACGCCCAAGACACACCCATAAACACACCCACAACATGCCCGAAAAATACTGAGTCACTGTGACTCAGCATAAAACATAAAATATAAAAATATATATTTCCCACACAAGAACCCCCACAGTCTATACATCCCCAGATAGCCTGGAACTGAGGAACCCAAGTTGTCCAAATAACACTCAGATCCATTCAGTGTAGGGGAAACGCCACCATGTGGAAGCTCTGACCGGCAGCACACATGGTCCTATGCCCAAAACAGTCCCATGAATTCAGGAGTAGTGGCCGGTCCCTTTCGGGAATTCCATGCCAAAGAAATATCGAATGCACACTTTGGCTCATAGGTAACATTTGTTCGTATGGTTCATACGAACAACCCTACCGAATGGCGCTCTCCTGACATGGATGGGGAAGAAGCAGGTGTTCGTCAAAGTTCAACTGTGTTCTGAAGTAAACCTGTCTGATTATAGTTCCATGTGGTCGATGCCCAAACACCACTGCCTGCATTGTCGCGAACAAGATGGCCGCCAATACAGTTACCACGCATTCGTGCATACGAACGGCGGCCAACCAGTCCCACAATTAGTACCCAGACCGATTGAATTGTCAGGAGAAGTTAACAAGGGTCAATAAGCTCAGAGGTGGTCTGCAGTTCGTTGTTTGGTTCGGATCCTAAATAGTCCAAGGGAATCCCATGAACCAAGTGTTTTATAAGCCTTTCAGCATGGCCCATAGTATTTGGGCAGGAGGCTAGCCAGCAAGCTCCTCCAAGAGTCAGTGGCAAACGTACCAGGGAAGGAGCGTTTGTCACTGAGGTATATGAGTATTTTTCTTGCCCCAGAAATACTGGACAGACATGGGTCACAATGTCTTTTGACATATTCTCCTTTTGGTCTGGTTACCCTTTTCTGTTTACCTGTAAGCCCTATCCTATCCATTTTCAGTTTGTATTATGTCCTACAGTTGGTTTTGAGCCAACCTATCGAAAGATGCTATCCACAGAAACCGCTAACAGGCACTCCTCCTAGATGCATTGGCTTTCTCGGCTGCATTCCCACTTACCTACCCCTATTAATTTATTTTTACGCCTAGTTATGCTTTCAGAATAAAAGGAGGGATTGAAGGGTTAAAATCCTTCTTTGCTGCAATGCCCTCCAAGGACACTTCTTAAGTCAGTAAATATATCTTGCCACGGTGTTCTGTAAAGATCTTATTTTTCCTAGCTGAAGCTAGTTCTGACCAGTTTAGGAAAGGTAATTCCCCTCATTATACCAATACATTTTGTTTTGCAATTTGAGTGTACAAAATTCTTAACTTATTTGCTGAATTATGTACACCAATTATTGCCTAATTATGCACACCTCTGAAACTCTTGACACTTTTATTTGCAAGCATAAATAAACCCTTGCTTTGCTCTAATAAATTGGCATGCTTTGAACTTCCATCTTACCCAGAGGCCTTGGGTGACAAACTTCGGCTGGAAAGAACCAAATAGTCCATGGCATAGGAGGGCAGTTCCCTTCAGGTATCGTGATCACAGGAAATGTTCCAACAGTAAAATATATATATTTAAGGTATATTGTCTCCATCCACTCAAAATACAAAAGTAGATCTCATAGGCAATGAACGTTTTCCATTAGGAAATGTCGACAGATGACATGTGAGTACAGATCTTACAGGAAATTTTGTTTTTCTATCAGAAATGTATTGCTCACAAAACCTTGGGTGTCCTAATTTACTTTTTTGACAAAAATTCTTGATCTATCAAAGTCTCATCTAATTGGGATAAATTGGATAAGGTTAATTTGACTGTATAAAAAAAACAAGAGACCAAACTAGTGTGATACATTCAAACCACTATTGTTAAGATAATTTCAAGGTTAAACTCACAAATCCAAATATGGAAAAAGGCATATCAAATAGTGATCTTGTCTTCCCGTCTGTGCTGTTGGATAATTTCTTCATACATGTATGTAAAATGAATTAAAAAAAATAGTCGTAGTACAACACTGTTAAGCAAAATACATTCACTGCTTTATTAAGTTAAACTTACAAGATGTAAGAATTAAAAAGGACCATCATCATCACTTGTAGATCTTGCAGAAGGTGCACCATATAGCAGAAGGTGAATGGGTCCAAGTGTGGTAGATAGGAAATATAATAAGTATATCATAATAAGTAGTAATAATACAATAATGTAGCACTTTAAAAGGCCCATAAAAGGCCCATTTAAAAGGGGCATCCAAATATATGCAGCATACAATAAACAATACAACCCACTCCCTTATAAACCCATAGAGTCTATCATGTGATTTCTCTCTTCCAACCATGGATTTAGGTGTCCAGATGTTGGAATCAATTTTCCCACCATATTTCTATTTCTCCGATGATTTCGGCTCCATTTCCGGGTTAACGTTGTATCGTGGAAAGCACGTGCGCTCCACCGACGTTATTTCCTGCACACGATTTCCGCCATGTGGAACTGATGGTTCCCACTTCGTTTAAGGGTTTGCATCGTACGTGGAACGCATGTGCGCTCCACCAACATCACCCACCAGTCTGAGGAGAATTTCTGTATCTCGAACGGTGGAATCCTCTTTGCAGTCCATAAATGCAGGATGGAATCTTCCTTTATAAATAGTCCATAAGGGCTCCAGGCAGTGTATGTAGGGAAAGAATATATACAAAGTATAAAAAAAATAAAAAGTACTCAATATTATAAATTTACTATTATTGCACAAATGAAACTAACTGATGATATAATGTAGGGTAAGAGAAAAAGAGCAATATCAAAATTCAATTAACCCCTTAAGGACTGAGCCAAATGTACACGTTGTGAACCAAACAAAACGTAAACAAAACCTGGCATTTGCGCTATATGTCTGTCCAACAGTAATTCACCTCTTTCATATTAAATGCACCCACCCTTATGATATATCATTTTATTCAGGGGAAGCATGGCTTTCATTTAATATCAAATATTTAGCTATGAAACATAATTTAATATGAAAATAATGGGAGAAAATAAGAAATGTTGTTATTTTTTTAGTTCTACATGACATTTTAACTGTCAATGTCATAATACTGTTTGCTTTTACTGCTATAAAATACACACATTTGTATTCAGCAAAGTCCCACGTGTAAAACAGTACCCCCTATGTACAGGTTTTATGGTGTTTTGAAAAGTTACATAGTCAAATATAGTCATAGGGGTAAAGTCATAGGGGTAATTTTCATTCTTGGGCTACCATATGTCTCAAAGGCAACGTAACCAATCAGGCGAATATTAATGTGAAAAAAATGAAACACAAGCCTTATATTTGACACTGTAACTTTTGAAAACACCATAAAACCTGTACATGAGGGGTACTGTTGTACTCGGGAGACTTCTCTGAACATAAATATTTGTGTTTCAGAACAGTAAAAAGTATCACAGCAATAATATCGTCCGTGTAAGTGCTGTTTGTGCGTGAAAAATTAAAAAAACGTCACTTTTACTGGCAATATCATCGTTGTAATACATTTTACTGTTTTGAAACACTAATATTTGTGTTCAGCGAAGTCTCCCGAGTAAAACAGTACCCCCCATGTACAGGTTTTATGGTGTCTTGGAAAGTTATAGGGTTAAATATAGTGCTCACACTTTTCTGAGCCATTTAGAAGTAGGCTTGGGACTTGTACAGCTTTTATGTCACTTATTGGGACATAAGAATTTCCTCCTCCCTTCAAGCGAATTCTCCACTTATCTGAATAACCATCTGTTGGAAAGATGGAGTCAGGAGCCAGGAGTATCAGGATATATAAATAAAGAATTTATTTTCCATAAAACAAAGGTAAAAAAATTGCACAACGCGTTTCAACCATCTACTAGTGGTCTTCCTCAGGTGCTGTTCAAACTTACAATGGACACATTGCTGTTTATATTGGGGATAGTATTGAAACTTAATTACATAATTTTCTACACATGTAGCACTAATTAGTATTCATTTCCTTATATGGCCTGAACGGGATGTGAATTGCCACCTCCAATATGGCCTCACATCCGGTTCGGACATATAGAGTGTCAGTGTCATGTATTTCATAACGCATATCAAGTTCTCAGAAAAGTGTGAGTGATTTCAGCTCAAAATCCCCACTTTATTATGTATTATATACAGATTACACTATGTTTTGTTCTGTGTTTATATTTTTTGTATAGGCATATTGTTTCAATACAATATTGAATATATTCGCTGTATAAAAGGAGGGGATATTTATCAACAGTTACCAAATATTATTATATGTTACCTTGTGTATTTTATCTGTGAATATTGAACTTGATATGCGTTATGAAATACATGACACTGACACTCTATATGTCCGAACCGGATGTGAGGCCATGTTGGAGGTGGCAATTCACATCTAAAACGTATGGGGAATTACAGAGAAATTGTATTTTGGAAGGAATACGCATGATCTTACAGAACAATTATTTTTTTGCAAATTATTAATTTTTTGCAAATTAGAGGCACAGCCATGGGGACCAAGTTTGCGCCAAGCTATGCCAACCTGTTTATGTCATTTTGGGAACAGTCTTTTGTGTTCCAGGGGCATGGCTATGGCGCAAACTTGGTCCTTTACAGAAGATATATAGAAGACATCTTTATTATCTGGAAGGGGTCGGAAGAGACTTTTCTCCAGTTTTTTACACATCTGAACCAGAATGATTGGGGAATTACACTCACGAATAATGTGAGTAAGTGCAGTGTAGACTTTTTAGATTTAAATGTATTTATTCAGGACAATGTTCTGATGACTAAGACTTTTTTTAAAAAGGTCGATGTCAATAGTTTCATTGAATTGGACAGTTGTCATCATCGCCCGTGGTTAAACAATATACGTAAAGGGCAGTTTTTAAGGGTACGCAGAAACTGTACTAAGAAAGAAGATTATACTATTCAAGCACTGTCTCTCAAAGATACAGAAAGGGTATGCAGAGGATGATTTGCAAGACTTCCACTCCTAGGTCACTTATAGGAAATACCATATTAAATCTTTAATTACGTGCCATTCCACCTATGTTTAGTGATGTCGCAAACACAAAATTTTCGGTTCGCGAACGGTGGACGCGAACTTCCACAAATGTTCGCGAACCGGCGAACCGGGCGAACCGCCATTGACTTCAATGGGCAGGCAAATTTTAAAACCCACAGGGACTCTTTCTGGCCACAAAAGTGATGGAAAAGTTGTTTCAAGGGGACTAACACCTGGACTGTGGCATGCCGGAGGGGGGTCTGGTTTTAATCCATAAAGGGCATAAATCACCTAACATTCCTAAATCACAATGGATATGGATTGACACCTGACATATTGACACCTCGACATATGGATTGACACCTGTCCTCAGAGACCCTGATACACACTGACACAGAGCAGAATAGGGACTGTTCCTCCTACATAGGGTCACTTGGCAGATATGGATTGACACCTGTCCTCAGGGACCCTGATACACACTGACACAGAGCAGAATAGGGACTGTTCCCCCTACATAGGGTCACTTGGCAGATATGGATTGACACCTGTCCTCAGAGACCCTGATACACACTGACACAGGGCAGAATAGGGACTGTTCCTTCTACATAGAGTCACTTGGCAGGTATGGATTGACACCTGTCCTCAGGGACCCTCATACACACTGACACAGAGCAGAATAGGGACTGTTCCCCCTACATAGGGTCACTTGGCAGATATGGATTGGCACTGTCCACAAGGACAAGCTGCAGGCTTCCTGGCAGGGCCCATACAAGGTGGTAGAGCAGGTTTGTGATACCACCTTTGTGATCGGTGCGGTCACAGGCACGGGAGGCAAGTGAATGCTCCATGTGAACATGCTCAAGCAATACCACGAGCGCACGGAAGAGGTAACCGTGATCTGTGCACCTGCCACTGAAGATTATGATAATTTGCCACTCCCAGATCTCCTAGACCAAGAGGGCCAGAGCAGAGAACTGGGAGAAGTACAGTTAGGAGAATGGTTAGACCCCTAGGAGCGAACCCAGGTCCAAAGACTAATCCAGGACAAGGGGGCCACATTTTCCAACCTACCTGGGTACACTCCGTTAACCACTCACAAAGTTGAAACCCTAGACCAGATCCCCATTCGCCAAACCGCCTATCGCATACCTGAAGCAGTTAAAGAAAATATGCGGAAAGAAATTGAGGAAATGATGCAGTTAGGGGTGATAGAACACTCTGACAGCCCCTGGGCCTCCCCGGTAGTACTAGTACCGAAACGGGATGGCACGACCCATTTCTGTGTAGACTACCGGAGGCTAAACGATAAAACAACCTCAGATGCCTACCCTATGCCCCAGATAGATGAGCTCCTAGACAAAATGGCCAGAGGCCAGTACCTCACCACAATAGATCTGTGCAAGGGGTACTGGAAAATTCCATTAGCCGAGGATGCCATCCACAAGTCGGCATTTGTCACCCCGTTTGGCCTGTATCAGTTTAAGGTCATGCCATTCGGGATGAAGAATGCCCCGGCTAACTTTCAGAGGATGGTAGATCGGCTACTGGATGGGTTTCAAGAGTATGCCTGCACCTACTTGGGTGATATAGCCATTTTTAGCTGCTCCTGGCCCGAACACCTGACCCACATAGGAGCCGTACTAGACCGGATTAGGGAGGCTGGACTGACCCTAAAGCCCAGTAAGTGCTATATAGGAATGGCAGAAGTTCAATACTTAGGGCACAGAGTCGGGAGCCTGCTACAGAAACCAGAACCCGCTAAAACAGAGGCAGTCGCGAAGTTGCCAACCCCCCACACTAAAACCCAGGTCCTCGCATTCCTGGGTACCGCAGGGTACTACAGGAAATTCATAGCTAATTACAGCACCCTAGCTAAACCTCTCACGGATCTAACACGTAAAAACCTCCCCAAGATAGTAGTATGGGCCCCAGAGTGTGAACAGGCCTTCCAACAGCTCAAGACGGCGCTCATTAAATCACCTGTACTTTCTGCTCCTGATCCAACTAAACGCTTTCTCGTCCATACAGATGCTTCTATGTTTGGATTGGGAGCAGTACTGAGCCAAGTCGGAGCAGATGGCGGCGAGCAACCCGGGGCTTATCTAAGCCGGAAACTTTTGCCCAGGGAAGTAGATACACTGCCATTGAAAAGGAGTGCCTGGCGGTGGTGTGGGCCCTCAAAAAGCTGCAACCTTACTTGTATGGACAACCGTTTACCTTACTCACAGATCACAACCCGTTGGTGTGGCTGAACAGGGTGTCAGGAGACAATGCCAGGCTGTTGCGCTGGAGTTTGGCGCTACAGCCTTTTGACTTTACAATTCACTATCGCCCTGGGAAGCAAAATGGCAATGCTGACAGGTTATCCAGACAAACAGACCTTGAACAGTGATCTGTGAGTACTCCTCCGGACACCCCCAAGCCGATCCTGGCCTGCTTCAGGACGTCCTGTAAGCCTGTGTACTTATGCACAAAGCATTGTACGATCAGATTACACACATGTGACCTGCACGGCACATGTGTCAACTTGTCCAAATTCAATGCCGCCAACAAATTTCTTACGTTGTCACAAACCACTTTGCCGATCTCCAGTTGGTGCGGAGTCAGCCACTTTTCCACTTTTCCACGCCAGGGCGGACAGGAGTGCTGGTCCGGTGTGACTCTCTGCTTGCAAGCAAGTCAAACCCAAGACGGCAAGACACTGCCGTATCCGCAGGGCCGTCTTTAACGCGGGGCAAACAGGGCAGCTGCCCCGGGCCCTGTCCCTGCTGGGGGGCCCAAGACAGCTGCTCCGTTTGCCCCGGCCCGCAAACTATGGGGGCCCATCGGGTGGCCCATGCACTTAGGGCCACCCGGTGGGCCTGTGTCAGCAAGGGCCCGGTCGGGCGCGGTGGCGCTTTAACAGCGTGACCAGGCCCTTGCTTTTCGGCAGCCGTCTGGGAGGAAGTGACCGCCGCGCGTCACTTCCTCCCACAGAAACCGGAAACCGCGCGGGAGGAAGGAGGACCAGCTGCTCAGAAGGGGGCCAGGCCGGGAGAGAGCGAGAGCTTAACTCCCAGCCACCCCAGCCAGCCCACTGGACCCCAGGGAAGCCACCCTCCAGGAAAAGCTAAGAAACTGGAGGGTGGTTATCACATTTTGCATGAATGTCTGAGTGTGTGTGTGTGTGTCAGTATATATGTATGTCTATCTGTGTGTATGTGCCAGTGTGTCAGTATGTCTGTGTGTATGTGTGTCAGTATGTCTGTGTGTATGTGTGTCAGTATGTCTGTGTGTATGTGTGTCAGCATGTCTGTGTGTATGTGTGTCTGTCAATGTATTTATTATTATTATTATTATTATTGCCATTTATATAGCGCCAACAGATTCCGTAGCGCTATACAATATTTTGAGAGGGGGGATGTAACAATAAATAAGACAATTACAAGAAAACTTACAGGAACAATAGGTTGAAGAGAACCCTGCTCAAATGAGCTTACAGTCTATAGGAGGTGGGGTATTAGAAACATTAGGATAGGAAATATCAGGTAGGAGTGAAGCAGAGCTGGAGAAGAGAGCAAAGCACTATCCCATAGGAGAGAGCAAGAGACAGGTATGTAAGGGAGAGATTACTCTGGGAGGCCATACGCTTTCCTGAAGAGATGGGTTTTAAGGCCCTTCTTAAATGATTGAAGACTAGGGGAGAGTCTGATGGCAGTAGGCACGTTATTCCAAAGGAGAGGAGCCGCCCGTGAGAGGTCCTGCAAGCGCGAGTTGGCCGTGCGGGTGCGAGCAGCGGTCAGGAGGTGGTCGCGGGCAGAGCGGAGGGTACGAGGAGGGGCATTCCTCTGGATTAGTGAAGAGATATAAGAGGGGCTGGAATTGTTCAGTGCTTTAAATGTATGGGTTAGCACTTTGAATTGACTCCGATAGGATACAGGGAGCCAATGTAAGGACTGGCAGAGGGGCGAGGTGTGAGAGGACCGACTGGATAGGAAAATCAGTCTAGCTGCAGCATTCATTACAGACTGTAGCGGGGCAGTGCGGCTTTTGGGGAGACCAATCAGGAGAGAGTTACAGTAATCCATGCGGGAAATTACTAGAGCATGGACAAACTCCTTGGTAGCATCTTGCGTAAGAAAGGGGCGGATGCGGGCTATGTTTTTGAGTTGGAACCTACAGGACTTGGCAACAAACTGGATGTGAGACTCAAAGGTGAGACCAGAGTCAAGTATGACGCCAAGACAGCGCGCTTGTAGGGATGGACTTATGTGGATATCACTGACTTGAAGGGAGAGTGAGAGAGGAGGATCAGTATTAGGAGGAGGAAAGACAAGGAGTTCAGTTTTAGAGAGGTTAAGTTTGAGAAAGCGTGACGACATCCAGTCAGAGATGGAAGAGAGGCAAGCAGTGACACGTTGCAGGACGGCCGGGGAGAGGTCCGGTGAGGAGAGGTATATCTGAGTGTCATCAGCGTACAGGTGGTAGTTGAATCCAAAAGAGGCAATAAGTTTTCCAAGAGAGGCAGTATAAAGAGAAAATAGAAGGGGACCAAGGACAGAGCCTTGGGGAACTCCAACCGAGACAGGGCGAGGGGAGGAGGTATCCTTGGAAAAGGAGACACTAAATGAGCGTTGGGAGAGATAGGAGGAAAACCAAGAGAGGACAGAGTCACAGAGACCGAGTGATTGAAGAGTTTGAAGGAGGAGAGCATGATCAACTGTGTCAAAGGCAGCAGAGAGGTCAAGGAGAATTAATATGGAGTAGTGACCTTTGGATTTAGCAGAGATTAGGTCATTAGTCACTTTGATAAGAGCGGTCTCAGTAGAGTGGAGAGGGCGGAAGCCAGACTGAAGAGGGTCAAGGAGAGAGTTGGAATTAAGGAAGTGAGACACCCGGGTAAAGACAAGTCTTTCCAAAAGCTTTGATGAGTAAGGGAGCAGGGATATGGGACGATAGTTAGAGGGGGAGGACGGGTCAAGAGATGGTTTTTTCAGGATAGGTATTACAGTGGCATGTTTAAGGTCAGCAGGAACAGTGCCAGAAGAGAGAGAGCAGTTAAAGATGTGTGTTAGGATAGGCACAAGACAAGGGGAGAGAGATCTGATAAGGTGAGATGGGACAGGATCAAGTGGGCAAGTGGTGGGGCGAGAGGAACGGAGAAGTGCAGCCACCTCTTGTTCAGTAGCTGGGGAGAAAGTCTGAAGGGTAGGGAAAGCATGATTTATGTGTGGTTCAGTATGTCTGTCTGTGTGTATGTGTGCCAGAATGTCTGTCAGTGTGTCAGTATGTCTGTGTGTGTGTTTGTCTCTCAGTGTCTGTATGTATGTGTTTCAGTCTGTCTGTCTGTCTGTGTGCCAGGATGTCTGTCAGTGTGTCAGTATGTCGGTATGTGTGTTTGTCTCTCAGTGTCTGTGTGTATGTGTTTCAGTATGTCTGTCTGTGTCTTTGTGTGCCAGAATGTCTGTCTGTGTGTCAGTATGTCTGTGTGTGCATGAGTCTGTGTGTGTGTGACAGAATGTCTTTGTGTGAGTCTGTCAGTGTCCGTGTGGTTCTGTATGTCTGTGTTTGTCAATATGTCTGTCAGTGTATGTGTGTTTCAGTATGTCCATCTGTCTGTGTGTATATGTGCCTGTATGTCTGTGTGGTTCAGTATGGCTGTCTGTGTCAGTACGTCTGTCAGAATGTGTCTCTGTATCTGTATGTTGTCCAATTGTGTTTGTGTGTGTATATCTGTATGTGTGTCAGTGTGTGTGTCGGTGTATCTATATGTAGTCAGTGTGTGTACCTTTTGTATCTGCATGTGTGTCAGTGTTTGTATCTGTGTGTCTGTCTGTGTGTATCTGTATGTTCTTGTGTGTATCTATATGCGGTCAGTGTGTATCTGCATGTGTGTCAGGTAGTGTATTTGTGTGTATCTATATGTAGTCAGGGGGGCCCAAGTAAATGCTTGCCCAGGGTCCAATCAAAATTAAAGACGGCCCTGCGTATCCGGGATGTGGAATAGTACCTGGGGAGCTGGGGGGATGCTGTTGATGTGGAGCAAGACGCAGCAGCAGCAGAGGACTCAGCCGAGGAGGTTATGGAAGAGGATGGAGTAGGAGGAGTAGAGGAGGTGGCAGCAGGCCTGCCTGCAAGTCGTGGCGGTGTCACCAACTCCTCTGCAGAGCCACGCATTCCATGCTTGGCAGCCATCAGCAGGTTTACCCAATGCGCAGTGTAGGTGATATACCTGCCCTGACCATGCTTTGCAGACCAGGTATCAGTGGTCAGATGGACCCTTGCCCCAACACTGTGTGCCAGACATGCCATTACTTCCTTTTGCACAATCGAGTACAGGTTGGGGATTGCCTTTTGTGCAAAGAAATCTCGTCCGGGTACCTTGCACTGCGGTGTCCCAATAGCTACAAATTTTTTGAACACCTCAGACTCCACCAGCTTGTATGGTAAAAGCTGGCGGGCTAATAGTTCGGACAAGCCAACTGTCAGACGCTGGGCAAGGGGGTGACTTTGTGACATTGGCTTCTTACGCTCAAACATGTCCTTGACAGACGCCTGACTGTGGGCAGATGAGCGGGAACTTCTCAAGGCGAGAGACGGAGTGGCGGATGGTTGAGAGGGGGCAAGAAGGACAGCAGTGGTTGACGTGGCTGAAGATGCTGGACCAGGAGGAGGATGACGGCTTTGAGTTTGTGTGCTGCTTGAACTCATGTGTTGATCCCATAGGCGTTTGTGATGTGCGATCATGTGCCTACGCAAAGCAGTTGTACCTAGGTGGGTGGAGGACAAGCACCAACATATCCTGTAAGCGGGGATTATTCCGCTATATGCCTACAAACCCTGAGCTGGCTATAGCTCATCCAAATGTGAGTGTAATATATATGTCTTAATATTGTCACGTTAATTATATACACTCCGCACGATTGGTCCTCTCTTCTTGTGTTTTCCATATCACGAGACGGTGTGAACTACTACAACAAAAGAAATCACCCCCACAGCGGAATTAGTGACTATATTCATGTCAACTAATAAGAACATTCTAGAGAGAATTCAAAGTGTGTGAAAGCCTATGTAAAGGCTTTTCCCTCTTTGAAACCTTATTCATGGAGCCCTCGCTGGACACAGACAAATCAATTTTTTTATTTTTTTTTTGCAATCAGGCTTTTTATTTAGACTTTTTGGAAGCTGAATATAAGAAAATGGACAAAAAAGAAGACTTTAGATCTTAAGTATAATTTTTTTTCAGGTATTAGTTTTAATCGCCCCCTCAGTATTATTTGTATTAGGGGGAACAGGTAGAGTTTATTTTCTTTAAGGCAGGTGGCTGGACCATTAAGGATTCCTGGCCAACTGGGAGGGGGTACACAATGGCAATTTTGAAGGAGGTGGATAATGTATGTATAATTATTTAGAGCCACATCCGCCACCCTTACTTAGATTAGTCTCTGGTATTATTATTATTTATGGGGGTTGAGGTTGGTATGTTAGATCCCCCCGTTATATTATTATTACTAAAGGCCACATCCCCACAAATTGGTGGGGGCAGGGGCGGGGTCATTAGCCATCTCAAATTATTTAATTTAAAGTCCCCCCACCCAATGCCCACATCCCCCCATTATTTTACAGGCGCCATCCCCACATGCCGCATGGTAGGTGAGAACATAAGGAAGTTTAACATCTCCATTGTAGTAATATAGCATATATAATAAGGTTTCTTATTCATTTTTTTTTTTTACTTTCTTAATGTGGTAGCTGCCTAATAAGAATTGGTCAGCCGCCACAGAGGCATGTCTGCATTGCTGCTTGCACAAAATCAAGTGAATGATAATTTGTGACTCTGTATCCTGACGTTTTATTCGGTTCTAATTTTGGTTAAAATGAGTGCTTTGTAAATCATC
Organism: Pelobates fuscus; assembly: GCF_036172605.1. Lineage (NCBI taxonomy): Eukaryota > Metazoa > Chordata > Amphibia > Anura > Pelobatidae > Pelobates > Pelobates fuscus. The sequence goes on along the minus strand of NC_086319.1, from coordinate 103,791,390 downwards.
AGAATCCTATACTTTGAATAGTGATTGGATATGAAAGCATTTATTTGGCTGATTACTGCAGATTTGCTTGGCCCATATGAATTCACACTGTAATTTGCTTTAGTAAATACGAGAATTGCCATTGCAATCGGAATTTGGTAATTTTCACTGGATTTTGTTCATGTGCACAATATCAATGAATAGTAAATAACCATGTGTGTGAGAGATAAGTAGAGAAATATAGAGATACACATAGATACTATTTACAATATTTACATTACATTTTTATTAATCGCTCACTGCATAAATGCAGTACCCTTAATAGTTAACTTTGTTTGTTTGCACATGGTCTTAAGAATGAGTTATTTATAAGAAGACCTGCATTGGAAACTGTGAATAAATATGGATGCCAATTAACAGATTCTTTCCTGAATTCTCCTTTGGAAACATATGACCTGGTGGTGCATGTAATTAGCTCATTTGCTTCATTTGTAGAATTCTGTGCTGAATAAAGAATTAAATATGCCTAATTATAAGGCAACCAAATATTAAACAAATGTAAAATGAAGGCAAGGAAGTGAATAATTGTATGTCATTCTCAAATGGGAATATAATTCTGGTGGATAAGCGGTCAACAACCAATTATGTTTTAGACTAAAAAAAAACATAAACCAATGTATGTGTCTATCTATCTATCTATCTATCTATCTAACTATCATATCAGAACATAATAACAATCATCTGTTCCTTAGCAATTCTTAAAATTATGCAAATAGAACCTCAGATGAACAACAACACATGATATCATACACAGTGTCAGAATTTCTTTAAAAAAAATAAAGCCAAAATGGAGAAGCCATGTGTGAAAAACTAAGTACATCCTTACTGCTTCCATATGAATTAAGAGGCAAAGTTTTAGCAGTTTGCTGGTCTGGAGCATTCAGGTGTGTACTAACACAATACCAAGGAGGAAATACATCAACAATTGTTGATGCCCATTAAACTGGGAAGGGTTATGAGGCCATTTCTAAAAAAATTTAAGTCCATCGTTTTATAGTGAGAAAGAATATTCAAAGTTGAAAAACATTCAAGACAGTTGCCAATCTTCCCAGGAGTGGACGTCCCAGCAAATTCACCCCTAGGTCAGACTGTGCTATGCTCATATTGCAAAAAAAACAACCAACAGTTACATCTACAAGAAACCACGAGACTCAGTTAGCATGTTCAATATTAAAGTTCATGACCGTACAAGTATGGTTTGTTTGGAAGGGTTGCCAGGAGAAAGTCTCTTCTCCTAAAAAGAATGGTTTAGATTTGCAAATAAACAGCACGGTTTAAATTTGCAAAGTTGCATCTCAACAAACCACAAAACGTTTGGAACTATGTAGTTTATGGACAGTGGAGATGTTTGGCTATAATGCTCAGCACCATGTTTGGTAAAAAACAAACACAGCATATCAGCACAAACATCTCATACCAACTGTCAAGCACAGTGGTGGAAGGGAGATGATTTGGGCTTGTTTTGCAGCTCTGGCACCTGGGAACCCTGCAGTCGTGGACTCGACCATGAATTCCTCTGTATACCAAAGTATTCTAGAGTCAAATGTGAGGCCATCTATCCAACAGCAAAAGGTTTGCCAAAATTGCAACAGGACAATGATCCCAAGCAAACAGCAAATCTACAACAGAATGACTGAAACAGAAAAGAATCAAGGTGTTGCAAGGGCCCAGTAAAAGGTCAGACCTCAACCCAACTGAAATGCTGTAGTAGGACCTTAAGAGAGCTTTGCATAAACAAATACCAGCACAACTCAATTAACTGAATCAATGTTGTGTAGAACAGTGGGCCAAAACAATGATGTGAGAGACTGATAAAGTCGTACAGAACATGATTTAAAAGTTTTTGCTGCTAAAGGTGGTTCTACAAGCTATTTAATCATAAGGTGCACTTAGTTTTTCACACATGGATTCACAATTTTGGCTTTATTTTTATTAAATATATCATGACACAGTATATAATGTCATGTGTTTTTGTTCATTCGAGGTTGTATTTACATAATTGTAAGACAGATAATGAACAGGTGATTGTTATTATGTCCTGATATGTAAAACCATAGAATTCAAGGAGGGTGTACTTTCTTCTTCCCATGACTATAGGTATGTCATGTCACATGCACAGCTTAGATGGATCTCCTTACCTCTTCCTTTGGAGAAAGCTTTCTAGGATGAGTGAAACCTTAATAATGGCCTTCGGCAGCTGGTGACAGTCCACCTCTTCTCCCCCCCCCCCCCCGCCCCCCCCCCCCCCCAATCACTACCTTTCAAGGTTGTGCTAAACATAATTCAACCGTATTTTCCACATAGGGAAGCAATGAAGACAAACTGCAAATGTGAAAAAGCATCAAATCTGCAAATTGAGCAGATAACAATTTGAATGATTACTCAACTCGATATGTACACCAGTTCACCAGTTGCATTTATTACACACATTAGCAGACTTTAACAATGCTTTGTGTATGTTTGAACATGCATGCAGGAAAATAATAGGAACCTACAGATGCACCCCAAGTAATGCTCCACCAATTCCAAATGACAGTGTTCTGGATCAAATATGGATAAAACTGGCATTACTTGAAAGGAAGTTGTTAGAGTGGCTGTCTTTCTGAGAGCTGGTGAGGTGTGAATAGTAAAAAAGAGAGACCTCTAAAAAACTAAAACAAATGATATAGAATGACTAAAGGGAGAGTGGCTATACATTATGATCTTAACCAGTAAGCTGAAGTGGTGTCCGTGCTTAGACTGACTCTTTAATAATCCACATTATAAAACAAGACTGATGATAACTTTTAATTAATTAATTGTAATTTTAAGTGGATCCTTACACTCCAGGTTTAGCTTTATTTAGTATTTGAATGACAGCAAATTATAACACATAAACAAAATATACTACCAAAAATTAAGTAATACCAGTAGCATAGGGAGGGTATGCAATATATAGGAGATTTTTCCTGCTTTTAGCTTATTTATTAACCATTGATCTCAAGGTAACCATGTTGGCTTAAACCAGCAAACTGACATCTGACATAGCTCTTTATGCAAATGGCTATTTTGTTAACGCACAGGGTGATGAGGAATACTGCTTTGTCTTTCTAGACCATAGTGCACTATAGTTTAATGGGCAAGCTGTTGAGAAAGCAAGAGGAATGATGTAAAACAGGTCCAGCTTCTTATTTTTTTTTGTAAATCGTAATTGTATTGGTTTTACAGTGTCACAATATACATATCAGATATGTTATTCAGATGTATAGAAACAAAAATTTACAATATAATTAACAAGAAATGCAGACAAATACCAGGAAGTCATGGAATATATGGCATGTACATGTTCAGGCTGTTGATGGACTGTAGCATATCCCATGGTCTTTGGGGTTAGGAACAGTACAGATTGCATCAAATGAGATTAAAGGATCACTATAGTGTCAGGAAAACAAAGCGGTTTTCCTGACACTATAGTGCCCTGAGGGTGCCCCCACCCTCAGGGTCCCCCTCCCGTGGCTCTGAAGGGGTTAAAACCCCTTCAGCCACTTACCTTAATCCAGGGCCGGGCTCCCTCGGCGCTGGTGACTTCTCCTCCACGTCCTATGTCAGCTCTCCCATCCGATGTCACTTGAGCCGAATGCGTGAATTCAAAGTGTCCATAGGAAAGCATTTCTCAATGCTTTCCTATGGACGCTCTGCGCGATGGAGGCGAAACAAGAATCCAGCGTCGCAGATGCGCCTCTAGTGGCTGTCTGGAAGACAGCCACTAGAGGCTGGATTAACCCCAAATGTAAACATAGCAGTTTCTCTGAAACTGTTATGTTTGCATGTGAAGGGTTAAAACCTGAGGGACCTGGCACCCAGACCACTTCATTGAGCTGAAGTGGTCTGGCTGACTATAGTGTCCCTTTAAGTAACAAAGCAGTAAAGGGCGATGAGGAATAGAGTTAAAGAAATTATTAGTTGTCTATAACTGAATTGTATCAGGAAGGTGGAGTCTGAGCATCCAGTTAGAGTTGTCAAAGATTGGACTACATTTTTCATGCTGACATCTACATCTGCCTATGATTATTTGAATATACTGAAAGCTCAAGACCACGAACAGACTTGTATCTACATATAACACACTGAAGGCCTTTTTACTTCCTACAATTGTGAGTGGCCATTTGACACAATTTTAAATAATTTAAACATACATTTTTTCCTGACAAGATATTCCCTATTTGTATACAAAGATTGAACCTGGCTGTGCTGTGTCAGTTGGTGCATCTGGGGTAGTGGACATCTCATAAATTGTTGTAAAAGCTTGGCTTTCTAGCCCTGGTGGAAAGGCTGGATTGTGTGCTAAAGGTAGCAGATAGGAAGGAAAGGATGTAAGCTCCAATTTGAGTGTCATGGCCCACCAAATTTGTAGGGTGGATGGAGTTAATGGATTGGGCGTAAGTAACTTTAAACTATGCTGCAGGTCCATCCAGGTCAGGGCTTTTAGAAGCCTACTCATCTGTGTGGGATCAATTTCTTTCCATAGTTCATGCACCCCCTCCTTGGCCAACTTCACTATCTGTAACAGGTGTGTTGCCTGGGTGTAGGGCCAGAGTACTGTAGCTTATGCGTGGGTTCCCTTATATGTACTTGGTGATAAGTGATCAAAAGGATGTAAAAAATATGTTAGATAGTGCTGTTGGCAAGGTTTGGAAAATATAGAATGCTCTTGCTACAATGTTCATCTTAATAACTCAACCACTCCTTCAGGTTTGGCAAAATCAAGAAATGATTGGAAATTAATTTAATATTAGTGGTAATTTGATGGAGTGATCTGACCCTAGAATGGAAAGCTTTGGCTGATCGGGTGAGTATGTTAGTTGGACTCCTGTTTTTATGGAATTCTTCCATAATATTGGGGAATGTGAATTCAGGATTTGTCACATAGATCTGCAAAAGCAATTGCCTTGTGTTCTGTGTTACCTACCAGGAAGCCTGTGATATTTATGTTCTGTCTGATTGCAGTCAGTTGGGATTTGAGAGCAAGAAGAAAGAGCAAATGCAAAAGTGGGCATCCCCTGTCGGGTTCCATTGTGAAGCTTCTTATTTTTTTTTAACTTCTGTTTCCCCTCTATGCTGTTAGTAGATGTTTATTTCTTTTATTTTCACATTTTTCTTTCCTTGTACTTTCTGTGGCAGTTCACTCACAGACTCCTTAATGAGTTACATTAGAGCTCTTTGCAAGGCAAATGCTCTGGGCCTGCCTCTTTAGTTCCAATAAACCAATCTAACCAAACTAACATCAATGCAGCACTATGACGTAGTTGTCAATCCTTGGTCATTTGACCATGTAAAAGATCAGGTCATCCAGATTCATCTAAGGCTATCCACTGACACTTTATAAATTATTAAAAAGATAACTGGGGTAAAATTAAACTGCAGAGATCCATCAACACCAAACAATCGTATACAAATCAAACACGGGTTTATGCTCATTTTTACAGATGAATATTTAGGACATCAGTTTACAAGAATTCTAAACCACAAGCTTTATTCCTGAGTAAGGAACATGGAATTTAATTTACTAACTGGGTGATTGTTCTTCAAAATATGACAGTTGATCTTTCTAATTCTTGTAAATATTAAATACATAGGTTTGGATCTGTTTACTATATAGATTTCATATTTCACTTCAGCCATAAATGACATTGGTTTATGTCACTGTTAAAAAACTTTAATATAAAGTGCCACGTCAACAATAAATGTTCATCCAACCATAGAGAGTGGAAATTCACTTTTTGAACACTGCATTAAAATTGTTCCAAGATCTAGCTAGTGGAAAGAGTTAGATCTGCAAATGTAATTTATCACATAGTATTCTATTAAAAGAAGATTGACCTGACAAGTAAAAAGACTACACACATAAAATGTGAAATTGTAATAGTGCAAATAATAATAATAATAATAATAATAATAATAATAATGTACAAATATATTATTTAGCATTTGCTATGCTAGGTTTGTGAATGCAGATGAAACATTAATATTTTATTTCTGAAATTACAATAACAATAATAATAAGGCAATGTTCGTAAAATATATTCTTTTGTTCATTGCACACAATGAAATATGCGTATATGCACATGAACATTATTTTTCAGGTTTTATTTGGACTAGAAATTATTATGTTTTTAATTTCCATTACTCGAGAGGTGAAAAACACACATTATTATTTATATACTATCTTGAGATTCACCTTTGTTCCCCAGAACTGAAAGGTATTCAGAAATTATACCTTAAAAATAATTACAGTTTCTCTTTTATTTAATGCAGTTTGCTAAATGATACAGTTGTAATGTACTAGTTGAATTGGCATTTACAATATTTTATTGTGATTCTTTAAAACATGACTCACATTCCCACTTCGTAAACTAACTGATTCACCTGTTTGATGATTATACACTGACAGTGGTGAATAGCGAAGTTTAAAGATGGTGCATTGCCGTTATCAAAAAAGAGGAAAATGGAACCTGCAGCTATAACCATGATGGACACATGTTTCTTCTAACAGGCACTTTTCAACAATCCTTACAAAGACTTCTCATTGCGCTGCATTGGAAAGTCAGTGATTGGACAGCCACAGAAAGTATGGGAGGGGTTACAAAGGAAGGTCTTGAAAAGCTGCAAAAAAAGAGAAGCTGTTTTTAGATATAACTATAATTAAATACATGTTTTGATTGGGGGTATATCCTCTAATTTGTTAAAATTAAAATTATTTTCCCCCCTCCAGCCCCTCCATGTGTCTTATTCCCTTCCCCAACCCGTCCATGTGTCTCATTCCCTCTCACCCCTGGACTTCTCTACCTTTTCACCAAGAGCGCGGTACCAGGACTGACAGGAAGTGCTCTCTCACTTCCAGTCAGATGGGATCCACTCTGTACACACAGCGGCAGGAGGGGAGCAGCACAGCGTTCCCACCCTACCAGTAACCTAGTAACTGTGAGCCCCGTGCCGGAGTTGCAGTGCACCAGACCTGAAGGTATGCAGACGGGTCACAGTCATTGGAGTTGCAGCTGCAGGCGGCCTACTGGAGTGACAGGCCTGGTTCCAGTTTTGACCCCTACAACTGTGGTAGTTACACCACTGGCTAAGTGAGTAAAAGACAATGGGCTTCAGCCTAAAAATGTATCTGATAGCACCTCCTATATTTTACCCTAAACCAGATTCCTTTTTAGGTGAGCAACCTGCGCTGGCCCTGTGGGGCAATAAATTAATTTAAATTGCAATCATTCAAATTGTGTATACATGATTGCATTGTATGAACACAGGGGTTAACAAAAGAATCACATCTTCAGCTCAAGCCGAGTTTTGGATGTGGGAAAATAAATTTTAAGCCGTTCATCAGGAAACGTTCATTTAAAATAATCATTATTCGTATTGTGCTATAATTTAGGTGTACTATAAATTAACCTTGGTTTGTTTGAATCTTTAATAAGCAAAAATCAAGTTTAGTTTACTGTACAAACAGTAAGTGATGTTTATATACAGTATATGCAGGCTGATTCAAACAACATTTACATTTAAAAAAGAAAAGTTAAACAAGAACAGACCCTTCCTTAGTCTAATAATATAAAAAAAATGTTCTCACACTTAATTTAAACAGGCTGCCAAAGTTTAATCATACATTAATTTAAATATATATAGTTATATTATTTTTTCCACTAACAATTATATGTTGAATCATTTGTCTTCTGTGACCCAACAGTTCAAACTAGGTGAAAATGTGGAAAAATATGTCAAAGAAAAAGTATTGCACACTTCATAAGCTAAAGGTTCCATGCGGAGGACTACACTGATGACACATGGACACCCTTAAAAGGTTAGGGGAGATAGAATTTCAAGCAGAAAAGGTTTTTTTTTTCCACTAAGGGCAATTAAGGTGGAATCCATTGCCAAATACACTTACTTTGCAATATTTATTCAGCACCTTTTTTTCAGAGCAAAAGCAGACATAAAGGTTAGAATAACTACATTCTTTACAGGTAGCATCATTCCCAGGATCATATATAATGCTAATGGGACTATTGGCAAAGCTCTGTCTTGATCTATAGAAAGACCCCGTTGATCTGATTATTATCGGATTATTAGATTATTTGTTCTAAAATGTACAGTGTACATGTTTCTGTCACTCTTTCATTCTGAAAATATAAATAGTTCTATGTAATATAACTATATGCTCAGCTGGGCACTGGTAGAATATCTTAAATGCTTACTCCAACCAAAAATCTGTTTTTATTTAAATACTGGTTTTGGATAGAGCAACCCTTATTAGCATAACCTCCCCCCCCAAAAAAAGGATGCACAAAAAGGATAAACTCACCACGTTTTTTTTTCAGCATCCCGATCTTCATTCAGTAATATCACTCCCTTGCTGTCGGGGCAGGAATGTCTAGTTGGATGGAATAAGGAGAAGACTTGGGCAACACGGTGGGCGCTTGTGCTTCCACTCGATGTCTGATGCCAGCAAGCAGGCAACAGATGCAAATTATGCACAAAATTAACATCACCAGCACTGAATTCTTACTGGAAGTGGAGTTACACTTGGGTCAACAAAGAGCATTTCATTAGCAGCGTATCATAGTGAAACGTTGCACAAACCGACTCCAGGCTTAATGGCCATCACAAATCAGTGAACTGGTCATGGTGCTTGAAGTAACTCTTTAAGTATACCCAAAAAAACAGGTAAACAAAATTATAACAAAGAAAGTATGTATTTAAAAATAGACAATTATAAAAAAGAAAGTATGTATAAAAAAAAAAAACAACCAAAAAAAACTACTTCCCTAATCAATAGCTATCCATAAAACATCTATCTGCATAATATCAAACTATCAGGTATGGAAGCACGTACATGGGAAGTCTAGCTCATTTAGTCAAGCATATTAATGCTGTAACTGCTGTTTTCTGCCATCCCATACCTGGTGAAAGAGGAATGAAGTAGGCAAGTAGGGTATGAACACATACCCTTATAAAGCCCTCCCTCTATAAGATCTATGGTGTTGTCGTTTCTGTTGCCCAAGCGTGCATTCATCGTTTTCTGTTTCAGTTATTTTGCTTTTGTTATTGACTTCCCCACTCTCTGAGCTTTTGACCCTGGTTCTGATACTTATGGGGTTATTCACTAAAGTTTGAATTCGGAACGCAGAACCCATACATTGTTAAATAGTGGGACCAATGTCCTGATTTTGCAGTTCAGGCCCTGAACAGGCCTGGATTTGGTCTAGATTTCAACTGTACCCCCATAACGCAATAAGGGAAATTTAAACCTCCCAATGTCCCCACCTGCTATGCAGCTGGTGGGGTATATCTATTAAACATTTCAAGTAGTGACTCAGCAGCCATTACTGGGCAGGGGGTGACTCTAGGTTCTAATAGCACCCATCTGCTTACCACAGGTCCACTGAGAATAACCAAGTTATGTTGTTCTTCTGGATATCTGGAATCTGACCATGACTTGTTCGGAGCCTGCCTTACCTGCTTGCCAGGGTATCTCACCTATTCATTAGGCCTGTCCACCTCTAAGGACTGGTAAGGCACATTGTCTTTTCTTCTATTTATACTGTCTCAAGATTTATGTATTGGGCCCAACCCTGCTCCCCTATAAAAGAGGTTACTTATCTCTAATCCTGCAGTGAGAAAGTCTTTAGATGATCATCACTGCATACATTCTGACACAGATACACATGCACATTAATACACAGATACATATAAATACACCGACACATACACACAAATTTACATAGACACAGACACATACACACACATAGATACACACCGACACATACACACCTTAACACACGCATACACCGACATACACACACACACACGCGCACCCTGATACACACAAACATTGATACATGTGCACACCATGACACAGATACAGACACTGACATAAAATACACACCCTGACACATAAATGCACATATACACTGGTAGGAGTGAGGGGTCTGTAGCAGCTCCTTGTGCTCCTATCCCCTCATGCTGTGGCTGCCTCCTCTCCCTGCCGCGCTGTCTCTCTGCACAAAGCTGGGAGGAAGTTACAGACTGTCACTAACTCCCTGCCGGCATACACTACAGAGGCCAGGTCGGGTGCCGTGGTCCTTTAAGACCACAACCAAGCCTCTGTACAGTTATGTTTCTTGGTGCTATAATAATAGCACTGGGGAAACATAGAAACATAGAAACCTAGAATGTGACGGCAGATAAGAACCATTCGGCCCATCTAGACTGCCCAATTTTTTTTAAATACTTTCATTAGTCCCTGGCCTTATCTTAGAGTTAGGATAGCCGTATGCATATCCCACACGTGCTTAAACTCCTTTACTGTGTTAACCTCTACCACTTCAGCTGGAAGCCTATTCCATGCATCCACTACCCTCTCAGTAAAGTAATACTTCTGGAAACATTCAGCGGCGCCCCTGTGTTTGGGAACCGCTGGGTTAAAGGAACAATGAAAATTCATAAAGCTACATATAATAATAATAACTGGTTTTCTATAGTGCAACCAAATACATTTATCTTTTCCAAGAGACTACATTGAAACAAATATGAATATATATTTAGATAGCATGGTTCAACTAACAAAAAAATGAAATTGATATAATTGACTTTTAAAGATGCGGTGTCCAGTTCAATACGTTTGTTGAGTGAGAAAAAAATGATAAAAGTCTTTCTTTTTTGGTGTTAGCGTTCCTCAAATGTCACAAGAAAAAATACGTGAAAGAAATTGTTTCAAATTATATCTGTTAGGACATGAACTGTGGAGTGTTGAAATTCCAAGCTTGCTTAAAAGGGGACCTAAAATAATAGTTAAGTCACCTCCTCAGAATTCTGTAACCTTGCAGCAGCTCCTTCATTTGTCTGGCTGGAATTCCAACTACTTATGATGCACTTAATTCACAATAATCTCTTATTATCACCTGGAAGCCAAGCTCCATATAATGTACAAGCTGCGAGCACCCTCCGAATGTGTAAACTCCAGGTAATTAACCCCAACCCCTGTCAAAGTTCACAGCTTGAATTTTGCATGTATGAATTCAATGAACATTGTTTTTCCAAATAATATTTTATTGTCTTTTTAGCGAGAAGTTTTGGGGATACAGAAAAAAAAGGAAGGGGGCACTAAAACAAAAGTTAACTTCATAATAAGTTAATGGCATACTAGGTTTTGCACATTGATATGAGGACACATTCAATTGTGGTACAAAACCAGAAGCCTGAATAGTGGAGTGAACTTTATCAACAATAATAGTGCACTACTTGGTTCTCTGTAATCTGCTCCCTGATGCATTGGGGAATAAGCCATCCCAGGCATCCATAAGTGTGTGCTATGTATTGTCGCCATTCCCTCCCAGATTTTATAGAAGAGCTCCCCCGCCCCTCTAATTTTGTGGGATATCTCCTGGTAGTTACAAGTTAAGTTGAGATTGTCCTGAATTTATTTTATCGGTGGGGGCAGGGACGGATTTTCCTATAGGCTAAATAGGCTTCAGTTTAGGGCCTCAAGATCAAGAGGGGCCTACATTAAAATTGTTAGCAAAATTAAAATTACACTATTCTAAAAACAGTGAACACTAAAACACTGAACCGAAAATAAGGAGAAATTCTACGCATATGACCAGTGGCGTACTAAGGGGGGGGTGGCGGGGGGGGCTGTCAGCCCCGGGTGCCACTTACTAGAGGGGTGCCCGGGGCAGACTGCAATGCCCCTCCTGCCGCGATCGCCGAGACCGGCGGTCTGCAGCTCCGCAATGTGCAGAGCTGCAGACCATGGATCTCGCGTGCACTGCCCAATCAGAGCGTTGCCGCGGATGGGTCTCGCGAGATCCATGGTCTGCAGCTCTGCGGAGCTGCAGACCGGAAATGAGGGCCACCAGACCACCAGGGACCCCACCGGACCACCAAGGAGCCCCCACTGGACCACCAGGGATTTAAGGTAATTTTTTTTAGTCACCCCCCCTCTCCTCATCACCCCCTCCCTCTCACAATCACCCCCCCTCTCCTCATCACCCCCCTCTTACAATCACCACTCCTCTCACAATCACCCCCCCTCTCCTCATCACCCCCCTCCCTCTCACAATCACCCCCTCTCCTCATCACCCCCCTCCCTCTCACAATCACCCCCCTCTCCTCATCATCCCCCCTCTCCTCATCTCAACTTTTTTTTTATTTATTATCCGTGCCACATTTTTTTTATAAAGGTTAGTACCAATCCCAACATGTTTCATTTAACATATTGATATATATCACAGTAATTATGTATTTTATTGTCTCTCATGTAATTTACAAACTTAAAAATGGGAGGTGAAAGGGCCTCATAAGTGGAAAAGCCTAGGGCCTCTTTTCATCTAAATCCGGCCCTGGGTGGGGGCTCCAGCTTTTTCCAGCTACCAGCCACTCCAATTTATGCCGCTGTCAAAATATGTATGGTCAGGCTCCTGAACTACCAGTTGCGTATTATAAGAATAATTTTGTAATATTTTCTTCTATTAAACTCTTAACCCCCCCCCCCCTCCCCCCAGTGGAGATTTTAGCCTGTAGGGTACGCCCTTAAACCAATTGGGGCACCCTAAGTATGTCCAATCTCGCCATAAAACTGGAAAGCCTATTGTGATGTATTGTAAATACTTAGTTTTGTTTTTGTTTTTTTTCTTTTCTTGCTGTGAGATGTTCTTTAATAATTATTACTATAGGTCAAAGAATCAAGGGGTCACATTTCTACCTTTTACAAAGGAACGGGCAAAGCAGTGTAAACAAGATACAATGGAGATACAATTGTCTAAATGGCTTTATTACATAATTTTACTGTATTCTCCTTAAATGCTAATGGACTTAACATTACGCAGAAACGCAGATTAGCATTTTATCAACTGAATCTCAGCAAGGCATCAAATGCCTGTTTTCAGGAAACCATTTTTTCAAGTACTAACCCACCAAAATGTTATTCTACTAAATATCCACTTTCCTTTCATGCATATGCACCCATCAAGACTAAAGGAGTCACTACATTATTTCATTCTGACTGGGTGAAAAAGAGTATAAGGCTATAGAGGGAAGAATATTAGTTTTGGTGGGATACCTAAGTAATGTAAAATTTACAGTAGCCAACATTTAAGCTCCAAATTCAAACCAATATGCTTTTTTATGAAAGGCTTTTAGGAAGACAGACAAACTAAAACAGGGCAAACTGCTTATTTGTGGCAATTTAAATTGTATTCTGGACCCAGATTTAGATAGTTCTGTGAGTGCCATAGCTTCATTACGGAGCGCGGCTTTGAGCAGAAAAATGTTTGATCTCTTGCAGAGCTTCGACCAGTACGATACTTGGAGGTCACTTTACCCTGCTACTAGGAACTATGCTTATTAGGCATGTGCATGGGAAAATGTTTCGGTTCGGCATTCCGAAATTTAGGACTTCGTCAATTCGGCACTTCATCAATTCAGCACTTCGACACTTCAGAACTTTGGCAACTTCGGCACTTCAACACTTCGGAACTTTGCCACTGCGGAATTTCGGAAACTTCGGCACTTCGACACTTCCGAACTTTGCCACTTTGGAACTTCGGCATTTCGACACTTCCGAACTACCACGAGTAGGGGCATGTCTATAAAACAGTGAGCTGCCTATGACTGCTCATTGTAAAAAAAAAAAAAGGGTCCGCCTCCTGAGCTGGTCCTAAATTAGAATAAGGGGGGGACCTATTGCCCCCCGCTTTCCCCACCCCTTAGTGGCGGGTGGGGGCCCTAAAGTAAAATAATGGGGGGACCTATTGTCCTCCCCAGGCCCTAAATTAGAATAAGGGGGGGACCTAATGTCCTCCCCCTGGCCCCCACCCCTGAGAGGTGGGTGGGGGCCCTAAATACTAATAAGGGGGGGACCTAATGTCCTCCCCCCTGGCCCCCACCCCTGAGCGGTGGGTGGGGGCCCTACAGTAAAATAAGGGGAGGACCTAATGTCCTCCCCCTGGCCCCCACCCCTGAGTAGTGGGTTGGGGCCCTAAATACTAATTGGGGGGACCTAATGTCCTTCCCCCTGGCCTCCATCCCTGAGTGGTGGGTGGGGCCCCTAAATACTAATTAGGGGGGGCTAATGTCCTCCCCCTTGGCCCCCACCCCTGAGCGTCGGGTGGGGGCCCTAAATAAAAAAAATAACCCCCTTCTCGCAGGTGACTAGGGGTCCCAAAACCCATAGTCACCCCACTCCCCCCAAAAAATTAAGCCCTACCTACCCCTCTCACCCTAAAAATAATGAGGGGGGACCATTTAACTAAGTACCTGTAAAAAAATAAGAATACACTTACCATTTGATGTTTTCTTTCTTCTAAAATCTTCTTTTTTCAGCCCCAAAAAAGGCCAAATAAAAAGCCATAATAACCGACGCAATTAAAAAAAAAAAAAAAAAAAGCACCAAAAAAATTATCCATCTTCACCCGGCGAGGGCTCCACACAGACTGAGCTCTGCAGGGTGGGGGAAGGCTTTTAAAGCCTTGCCCAAGCCTGCAATTAGGCTCAGAGCACTCTGATTGGTGGGTTTAAGCCATCCAATCAGAGTGCTTTGACAGGTAAATGACGAGACTGACAGATAAATCTCTACATTTACCTGTCACAGCACTCTGATTGGTTGGCTTTAAATCCACCAATCAGAGTGCTCTGTGTCATTTTACACAGCGTGGGAAAGCTTCCCACGCTGTGTAATATGACTCATAATTCTCTGATTGGTTACTTACTCTTCATTTACCTGTCAAAGCACTCTGATTGGATGGCTTAAACCCACCAATCAGAGTGCTCTGGGCCTAATTGCAGGGTGGGGCAAGGCTTTATAAGCCTTGCCCCGCCCTGCAGAACTCAGTCTGAACAGGCCCTCCATGGGTGAAGATAGTTTATTTTTATTGCGCTTATTATTTTAGAAGAAAGAAATCATCAAATGGTAAGTTTATTTTTTTTTACAGGTACTTAGTTAAATGGTCCCCCCTCAATATTTTTAGGGTGAGGGGGTAGGTAGGGGTTAATTTTTTGTGGGAGGGGGTGACTAGGGCTTTGGGGATTTTTTTATTTAGGGTCCCCACCCGACGCTCCGGGGTGGGGGCCAGGGGGGAGGACATTAGGTCCCCCCCCTAATTAGTATTTATGGCCCCCACCCACCGCTCTGGGGTGGAGGCCAGGGGGGAGAACATTAGGTCCCCGTAAATTAGTATTTAGGGCCCCCACCCACCACTCAGGGGTGGGGGCCAGGGGGGAGAACATTAGGTCCCCGCTAATTAGTATTTAGGGCCCCCACCCACTGCTCAGGGGTGGGGGCCAGGGGGGAGGACATTATGTCCTCCCCCCTCATTCTAATTTAGGACCCCCACCAACCGCTCAGGGGTGGGGCAGGGAGAGGACATTAGGTCCCCCCCTAATTAGTATTTAGGGCCCCCACCCACCGCTCAGGGGTGAGGGCCGGGGGGGGGCATTAGGTCCTCCTTCAGGTTAGGAGGGGGAGGGGGGAGGGGGGACGTGTTGTTTTTTTTGTTTTTTACAGTGAGCAGCCATAGGCTGGGGCCAGCCACAGGCCTGGGGGGAGGACAATAGGTCCCCCCCATTATTTTACTTTAGGGCCCCCACCCGCCACTCAGGGGTGAGGGCCGGGGGGGGCAATAGGTCCCCCCCCCTTATTCTAATTTAGGGCCCCCAGCTCGGGAGGGGGGACCCTTTTTTATTTTTTTTTATTTTTTTTACAGTGATCAGCCTGTGGCTGCTCACTGTTTAATTAATAGACATACCCCTACTCGCAGTATAGCGAGTAGGGGCATAATTTACTAATACTAAGTAATCTTTACTTAGTATTAGTAAATTTGTCTGAAAGACCAATTTAGGTCTTTCAGCCTTTTAGTAGATAGCTCCCTAATACCGTTCCTGTCATTACATTGACTGGCCAAGTAAGTTACATTTTATATGAATGTATGTTACTTGATTGTTGTAAGTGTTGCAAATGCTTACAGCTGAATCCTGTTTGTATACTTTTTATTTAACCCCTTAAGGACCGGCCTGTTTTTGCGATGTTTGTACGTTAAGGACCAGAGCAGTTTTAACACTTTTGTGGTGTTTGTGTTTAGCTGTAATTTTCCGCTCTCTCATTTACGGTTCCCATACAAGTTATATATTGTTTTTTTCACGACAAAAAGGGCTTTCTTTACATACCATTATTTGTATTATGTCATATATTGTATTTAAAAAAAATAATAAAATATGGTGAAAAATTTAAAAAAAAACATGTTTTTGGACTTTTACTTGAAAAATCTTTTACTTATCTACAAAAGCTAATGAAAAAAACTGCTAAATAGATTCAAAATGTTGTCCTGAGTTTAAAAACACCCAGTGTTTACATGCTTTATTGCTTTTTTTTGCAAGTTATAGGCCTATAAATACAAGTAGGAAATTGCTGTTTCAATATATATATATTTTAAATGTATCAATAGTGACATTGTAACACCGTTATCTGTCATAAATCCCCGAAACACACCTAACATGTACATATTTTTTAAAGTAGACAACCCAGGGTATTCAAAATGGGGTATGTCCAGTCTTTTTTAGTAGCCACCTAGTCACAAACACTGGCCAAAGTTAGCATTTATATTTGTTTGTGTGTTAAAAATGCAAAAAACACTAACTTTGGCCGGTGTTTGTGACTAAGTGGCTACTAAAAAAAGCTGAACATACCCCATTTGCAATACCTTGGGTTGTTTTCTTTTGCAAATGGTATGCCATCATGGGGCTAATTCTCATTCCTTGGCTACCATATGCTCCCAAAGGCAACCTAACCAATCTGACAAATTTCTAAAAAAAAAAAGAAGTAAAATCAAGCCTTATATTTGACCCTGTAACGTTCACAAACACTATAAAACCTCTACATGTGGGGTACTGTTATACTCAGGAGACTTCGCTGAACACAAATATTAGTGTATCAGAACTATAAAATGTATCACAGCAATAATATCCTCAGTGAAAGTGCTGTTTGTGTGTGAAAAATGCAAGAAACTTCACTTTCACTGACAATATCATCGCTGTGATATGTTTTACTGTTTTGAAACACTAATATTTGTGTTCAGCGAAGTCTCCCGAGTAAAACATTACCCCCATGTACAGGTTTTAGGGTGTCATAGAAAGTTACAGGGTTAAACACAGTGCTAGCAAATTAAATTCTCTGGACTTTCGGCCTGGGTTGGCAGGCAGGTCCCTCAAATTGCAATCATTAAAATTACTTAATTAGGTAAAAATATTACATAAATACGCACGTAGAATTTTAATATATATACATATTTATATATTTGACGTCTACGTGTATATTTATGAAATTATTTATGTAATTATGTATATGGACATATGTATATTTCGTATTATTTGTATTTATTTATTTATACATAGATATATATATCATTACATTTTAAGTGTATTTTGATATAAATATATATATATATATCAATATCAAAATACTGTTAGAATAAAATTGCATATATATATAATTTTTTTTAATTATTAAAAATTATTTTTATTTTTTGTTATTTATTTTTATTAACCTATTATTTGTATTTTATAATAATATATATATACCATATATATAGTTATTATATATATTGTATATATTCGTGTGTAATTTAAATATAAGTGTATTTTTATATGAATATACGTATATATAAATATAAAAATACACTTAGTATGACATTATATATATATATGATATATATACATATATTATATATAGGTATATATAGATATAATACATGTATATATATCATATATATACACATATTATTATTTTTTTTACACTGATTTTTTTTCACTTTATTTTTTGGATTTTTCACTTGCAGGGAGACTGCCTGTCAGCACAGACAGTCCCCCTGCAGGCAGACACATGGACACCTATTGCGGTCATGTGATCGAGTGATCACATGGCCGTGGGGTCCTGATCTGCCGAGGGGGGACTGCCCAGGCAGACAGGCAGTCCCCCTGGACCGGGAGGAGAGCTGATCGCCGCCGTGGGACCGACGGCGATCAGGTAAGTAGCCCCATACCGTTATGACGGTTCAGGACCGTCAGCGGTCCAAACGCACGTTTTACCGCTGACGGTCCTGAACCGTCAGCGGTCCTGAAAGGGTTAAAATTGTATACAGTGTAACATTCTTCTTCTTCCACTGGGTAAGTATATTAGTACTTAGGCAAAACTGTGCTTCGGAACTTCGGCAATTCGCACTTCGGCACTTTGGAAATTTGGTAATTTCGGAACTTCGGGACCTCTGTAATTCGGCACTTTGGCAATTCGGCACTTCGGCTATTCAGACATTCAAAAGTACCCGAATGTCCGAATTGCCCCAAATTCCTCCGAATACATATTCGGCCCGAAACGAATTGCACATGTCTAAAACTTATTATTTGAAAGTTCATGACCAGTATTCGTGAATTGAAATGTGTCTTATAGATAGAAATTCCTTAGATACATCATTGGATCTTAATATCTTGCCTATAACTTGGCCTGATCACTCTCCAATAATGATTACTTTTTCTCCTCTTTAGAGCTAATGGTGCTAAAATGTGTCTTTATTGGCGACTGACCAGTACAGAGAGGAGATCAGAACAACTATAATGGATTTCTTTGAGGATAATCCTTACCAGTTAACAAATGTTTTTACTACATGGCTTGCCCAGAAGGCAGTGATACGGGGACTTTTAATAAAACAAGAGTCCCATCTAAAATGTAAAATCATAGACAAAAGCCATAAATTTGATGGCTGATCTAAAAAGAGCAGAGGATCAACATAAATTACAACCAAATCCCACGAGCATGGAATCACTCCAGAAGTTAAGATCAGAGGTTGAACAACTTCAACAAGTGGAAAGGGCATTAAGAAAATTAAAATGTGATTACTATAGACAGGGAAATAGAGCAGGTAGACACTTGGCCTCACAGTGAAAATACAAGGCTTAAGTTATCACATTAAAATAAACCATATACTTACAGAAGCTAAAATTAAACTGACTAATCCTTAAATGATTGTCAATGAGTTGTCTTTATTTTACGAAACTCTCTATAATCTGAATTCAGATCCAGATCAGTATAAACCAACAAACCGGGAAATATCTGACTTCCTAGATGGGGTAGAGTTGCCTAAGTTGTCTTGTGAGCAAGTAGAAGATTTAGATAGGCCCTTTGCAAATGATAAGATCTTTCAGGTATTAAAGGAATCTCAGAAACATAAAACACCAGGACCAGACGGCTTTTTTTTTTACCTATTATTATGCCAAATTTGCTGACCTTTTAATACCTCATTTGACTGTACTTTGTAATAATATTCTGGAGTCGGGTTATCTACCATCAGAGATGTTGCAGGCAAGTCTTACATTACCACCATTTGTTGGTAATGGATTGCCTAACAAATATGCAGGGATTTTTTTTTTTTTATGATATATGTTTTTGCTTATTTTAAGGCACTACCACTGCAATGTTTAAAAAATGCTTGAATAATTCACCAGTAAATGTCTATTTCATACTGACATAAGATGCAAAATCATTATTAGAATGCTCCTTTTTTGTGTTGCCTGAAAATAAATATTTTCCATCTTTTTCCATCTACATCTTAAACTGACAGCAGTAGCAGGCAGAAAGTTTATACAAAGCACTCCCAGCAATATATTTATCTCATCCCATGGGTGTTCTTAGAAGAGAGAAAGAAATAAAATAACATAATCAGTAGGGAATACTCCTTTTTCGAACTTCTCAGCGACTCATTGGCTTCATTTTTTTATGTTTACTTCTATTGATAGCTGTTTATTTTTGTTCTTAAATATTCAACTTTTAACAATATAATAATAAACATGTGCGGAATAATTAACTGATCTAAACAAATTACATCCATATTTTCATGGGATCGTAAATGTTCAAAGCAAATGTTCTTTACATTCTGGTTTTACAATTTTGTGACAATAAAAGACAAGCTAAAGTAAAAGAACACAAGCATTCTCTGCTATACGGTTTTGTATCAGATGCCTTGTTTGAAACCAACTGAGCATCAAACTAAAACATCAGAAATAGCAGAAAAAGCTCCACTGTCGGATGATTTATTGGACAAATATGCAGAATGATCCATATACTCTCCTACAACCTGACCACCCAAGAACTGTGTGGGAAGGTATAACCCTGCAGAACATGAAAAAATTAGTACCTTTGGTTGTGCCATAGGAGATTGTAACCATCAATCTCATGAACCATTGATTTTTCTCTGCCCCAAATGAAATTATGGTGATTTATAACATTAATCTGCTCTTCGTGTTGAATCTTGTTTCATATATTACAAAAATGGGATTAAACTACAGTCAGTACTGCACTTGGATTGCAATTTCAATAGCTATGTGTAGAATATGACTTACAGAGACAGAATGAGTCATCAAACGGTCTATAGGCATTATAGATGATCAGAATATAGACATGATAATAATGTACTTTAAACCAGAAAAACACACTTAAACATTAAATATTGCTATAACTCGACAGTGGATGAACAAAGTGGAAGAATTGTATGACATGGAAACTCTAACTGCATCTCTTCATGGAATGTCGGAGCAGTGTGCACAACTAAGAGACTATATGTCTTGTAGAGAGCAGGTCCCAGAAGGTTCAGTGGAGCTGTAATGGAACCGCTGTTCAGTGACTATCGGATGATTCACTTTTACCAACTTGACGTATCGATGAGCCTGGGACCCTCCCCTGGATGCTGACTTGAAGGGTGAATCTTGAGGTGGACCTCCTAGTGGCGATGGAGACTGTAGTGGTCCTAGTGGCTAACTGAGGGGCTTTGATGGAGCGCCTTGTTTTAGGCAGTGGATAATATCCCCCCATTCTCCACTCCCCCACTTTTTTCCTTTGTTCTTCCCTTACGTCCTTTCTCCCTATCTTCATTCTCAATATTCTTGCTTTTTTATTTTCCTTTCTTTCTCACCTTTGGTGTTGTTGAGTCACAGGGGAAAGTCACGGGTGGTAGCGGTATTACAAAAATCTAAACTAGAACCCCATTACGGTAATCTGTTGATCAATATTTCCACTTTGACAAAATTGTTCAGACTAATGTATTACATTTATATTGCCTTGCAACTATTAGTCTGGCATTTACTCCAAATATGTTCCCATTCTGTAAAAAGCAAAATGTTGAAATGGTGGTACTTTGCAATTGTCGTCTTCTTTTAGACAAATACAGTAACAAAACAAAAGGAAAGATTGTCGAAAAAAATAATCAAGTATTAAGGGGTTTCTAAAGAACTAATCCAACAATAGATAAGAACAATTTTTATTTTGACTCTGTAACAAACTTGGAATGCTTTTAATTGCACAAATGTGTCTAATTTCAAAAGAAGGCAGGTTAAGGCAACTTATATTTGTATATGATATGTTGTAGCACTGACTCAATGGGATAAGCCAGTTAAGAGCCCGTTGACGCTGATAATTTTGATCTTCTCTTGTAGTTCAAGTCACAAAAATGTATTAATGCAAGTAAAAAAATATAGCCCACTATATGTGAATGTTCTGAGCTTATCTCTATTAACAATGAATATATACCACTAGGAGGTGCTGCAAGCTCTCTAACTACTACAGATGGAGAGAACATAATTTGCTAAATATTTACATTGTGTCAAATGATGCATTGTATAAATTGTTTTAAAATAATTCATTTAAAAAATCATTTTACAAACATAATAAGAAGGTTTTTTTTTCACTATTAGGATAGCTATGGGTAATGCAATTTATCTGCATACTTAAGCCCTCCTGCAATCTATTAATCAAACTCTAGTATTTTCATACGTCTGTACTTTTAAATAATCATCTGTGTTTATTTTAATCATTCAGCGAAAGTTTGTATCAGCAGGATGTTGTTGCCCCATATGTAAAATGTTTCCAATAGCTGTCATCCAGCTCAGAAATGCTGACTAAACCCAATTAATGTGAATCATTTAAAACTCAGTTATTTTTGTATTGGCCAGTGCTCATGACTCAGGCTGAGTAAAACTTCATAATTCTTTACTAAAATGGTGGCACTTATGATATTATTTTGAATTTATATTTAAAATCCAAGTATATTATACAGCTCTGTGCAATGAATAAAATATCATACAGTTAGCTGATGACATTGGGTTTTATTTTTTTTTATTTTTTATTAGAAGACAAGGAAGGATCAGTTCGGGTTATCAAATATCTGTTGTGTCGGAGACAGCAATCTATAAAAAGAAACTGGGTCAATGTCCGAGAGTCCATTCTGTTTGCTGTCTCACTGCAAAGTAACGGAAAATGCATCATCAGTATAGTGGATTGAGAAATGTATTCCACTAACGTGGACCCAGTAGAGTTTTGACCCTACATTTGGTCTTTGTCAAGCCTGACGTTGCCAGTTACATAGTTACATAGCTGAAAAGAGACTTGCGTCCATCAAGTTCAGCCTTCCTCACATTTGTTTTTTTGCTGTTGATCAAAAAGAAGGCAAAAAAAAACAGTTTGAAGCACAATTTTGCAACAAGCTAGGAAAAAAATTCCTTCTTGACCCCAAAATGGCAGTCAGATTTATCCTTGGATCAAGCAGATCCAAAAGATTATATCCTTGAATATTCTGTTTTTGCAAGTATGCATCTAGTAGCTGTTTGAACATCTGTATGGACTCTGATAAAACCACTTCTTCAGGCAGAGAATTCCACATTCTGATTGTTCTTATAGTAAAAAAACCTTTCCTTTGCCTTAGACAAAATCTTCTTTCTTCCAGTCTAAACGCATGGCCTTGTGTCCTATGTAAAGTCCGGTTTGTGAATAGATTTCCACACAATGGTTTGTATTGGCCCCGAATATATTTGTATAATGTTATCAGTTCTACATTGGAAGAATACATTTCTTCATTCATTATACTGGTGTTGTGTATGTTTCAAATTATATGATCTATTAATCAAGCAACAACAAAGCAGCACCTACTCTGACCTGTATGAAATTGTCTATCACAACCAGCATTGTAAAAACCAAATAGTCCGTAGTGATGTCGCGAACATAACATTTTTGGGTTCGCGAACAGCGAACGCGAACTTCCGCAAATGTTCGCGAACGGGCGAACCGGGCGAACCGCCATAGACTTCAATGGGCAGGCGAATTTTAAAACACACAGGGACTCTTTCTGGCCACAATAGTGATGGAAAAGTTGTTTCAAGGGGACTAACACCTGGACTGTGGCATGCCGGAGGGGGATCCATGACAAAACTCCCATGGAAAATTACATAGTTGATGCAGAGTCTAGTTTTAATCCATAAAGGGCATAAATCACCTAACATTCCTAAATTGTTTGGAATAACCTGCTTTAAAACATCAGGTATGATGTTGTATCGATCAGGTAGTGTAAGGGTTACGCCCGCTTCACAGTGACAGACCAAACTCCCTGTTTAACGCACCGCAAACAACCGCAAACAGTCCATTTGCACAACCGCAAACTCCCCATTTGCACAAGGTTGGATACCAAGCTAGCCATGTCCCGTTCCTTGTCCTCACTGATGTCATTGAAGGTCTCTTCCTCCACCCAGCCACGTACAACACCAATGGTCCCCGAAAGGTGACAACAAGCCCCAGGGACGCCTGCTGTGTTTGGTCTTCCACCTACTCAAAGCCACCTTCCTCCTCTGACTTCTCTTCTTCAGACTCCTCTCTCTGCGTTATTATAAGGTGTGTTTAGTAGTACTATTCCTATCAGTTTAATCCCTGTTACGTCCCCTATCAGGTGACGTGTATATAAGGCATCGATTTTAGGAACCGGGAGATGGAAAAACATGCTTGGTCGGTCCTCCTACTTCAAATTTGGGGCACTGCGCTTGCAATCTAATGTGCCACCAGATAGGAGTGGTGTGTTAAGTAGTAGTATTCTTATCAGTTTAATCCCTGTTACGTCCCCTATCAGGGGATGTGTATATAAGGCATCGATTTTAGGAAGCGGGAGATGGAAGAAGATGCTTGGTCGGTCCTCCTACTTCAAATTTGGGGGACCGCGCGTGCAATCTAATGTGCCACCAGATAGGAGTGGTGTGTTAAGTCGTCCCCCTCATCAGGCCTTTTTAGTCGAATGTATCGCCCACTGTCAGTCCCTTCGGGATCCATCCCTCATTCATCTTAATAAAGGTGAGGTAATCTAGACTTTTTTGACCTAGGCGACTTCTCTTCTCAGTGACAATACCTCCTGCTGCACTGAAGGTCCTTTCTGACAGGACACTTGAAGCGGGGCAGGCCAGAAGTTCTATCGCAAATTGGGATAGCTAAGGCCACAGGTCAAGCCTGCACACCCAGTAGTCAAGGGGTTCATCGCTCCTCAGAGTGTCGATATCTGCAGTTAAGGCGAGGTAGTCTGCTACCTGTCGGTCGAGTTGTTCTCTGAGGGTGGACCCCGAAGGGCTGTGGCGATGCGTATGACTTAAAAAGCTCTGCATGTCCTCCATCAACAGCACGTCTGTAAAGCGTCCTGTCCTTGCCGGCGTGGTCGTGGGAGGAGGAGGATTACTTTCACCTCTTCCCCTGTTAGATTCCTGTTGTGCTGTGACATCACCTTTATACGCTGTGTAAAGCATACTTTTTAATTGATTTTGGAACTGCTGCATCCTTTCCGACTTGCCGTAATTCGGTAACATTTCAGGCACTTTCTGCTTATACCGGGGGTCTAGTAGGGTAGACACCCATACAGGTCGTTCTCCTTCAGCCTTTTTATACGAGGGTCCCACAACAGGCACGACAGCATGAAAGACCCCATTTGCACAAGGTTGGATGCTGAGCTACTTATGTCCTGTTCCTCGTCCTCAGTGATCTCTCTGAGGGTATGTTCTTCCCCCCAGCCACGTACAACACCACGGGTACCAGATAGGTGACAACGAGCACCCTGGGATGCCTGTTGTGGTTGGTCTTCCTCCTCCTCCTCAAAGCCACATTCCTCCTCTGACTCCTCTTCCTCACAATCCTCTTCCAGCGTTGCCGCAGGTCCAGCAAGCGATGCTAATAAGGCTGTTTCTGGTGGTGATGGTGACCACAACTCTTCCTCTTCACGCTTATCTACGGCCTGATCCAGCACTCTTCGCAGGGCACGCTCCAGGAAGAAAACAAATGGTATGATGTCGCTGATGGTGCCTTCGGTGCGACTGACTAGGTTTGTCACCTCCTCAAAAGGACGCATGAGCCTACAGGCATTGCACATGAGCGTCCAGTAGCGTGGCAAAAAATTCCCAGCTCCACAGAGGCTGTCCTAGCACCCCGGTCATACAAATACTCGTTAACGGCTTTTTCTTGTTGGAGCAGGTGGTCGAACATTAGGAGTGTTGAATTCCAACGTGTCGGGCTGTCGTAAATCAAGCGCCTCACTGGCATGTTGTTTCGCCGCTGGATATCGGAAAAGTGCACCATGGACGTGTAGGAACGCCTGAAATGGCCACACACCTTCCTGGCCTGCTTAAGGACGTCCTGTAAGCCTGGGTACTTATGCACAAAGTGTTGTACGATCAGATTACACACATGTGCCATGCACGGCACATGTGTCAACTTGCTCAAATGCAATGCCGCCAACAAATTTCTTCCGTTGTCACAAACCACGTTGACGATCTCCAGTTGGTGCAGAGTCAGCCACTGATCCACCTGTGCGTTCAGGGCGGACAGGAGTGCTGGTCCGGTGTGACTCTCTGCTTTCAGGCAAGTCAACCCCAAGATGGCGTGACACTGCCGTATCCGTCATTATCAACCGCTTCACTTGTATCTGACAACTCAGCAAAGGAAGCAGCAGTGGGTACAACATCATCATCATCACACCGTACGTGTGTAATGCTGCCTGACTGAGACATATCCCTGTTATCTACATCCTCTGGCAATAATGGTTGCGCATCACTCATTTCTTCCAACTGATGTGTAAATAACTCCTCTGACAAACCAAGTGAAGCGGCTGTGGTGCTAGTGTTGGTGGTGGCGGCAGGTGGGCGAGTGGTAACTTGAGAGGTGCCCAAAGCTAAGCTGGAGGAGGATGGTGCGTCGAGGTTCCGAGCGGAAGCTGTAGAAGATTGGGTGTCCTGTGTTAGCCAGTCAACTATGTCCTCAGAACTTTTCAAGTTCAGGGTACCTGGCCTCTGAACACTGGGCATTATTCTAGGGCCAAAGGGAATCACAGAACCACGACCACGACGGCCCCTGCGGGGTGTCCTGCCTCTGCCTCTAATTTTTTTTTCGATTAGTGGTACTATGTGTGCAAGCTACTGTGACAGCAGATATGAGTGGCGCTGGTGTGACACTGTGCCCTGGCAGGCCCTGAAACGCACACTCGTGAAGGAAACTGACTGCTATTATATTACAGTCCAAAAAGTTTATTTTTTATTAAATGCAAGCTATTGGGACACCAGATATGAGTGAGTGGTGGGACTGGGCAGTCCCTGAAATGCACACTAGTGAAGGAAACTGACTGCTATTATATTACAGTCCAAAAAGTTTAGTTTTTTTTAAATGCAAGCTATTGTGACACCAGATATGAGTTGCACTGGTGTGACACTGTGCCCTGGCAGGCCCTGAAACGCACACTAGTGAAGGAAACTGACTGCTATTATATTACAGTCCAAAAAGTTTTTTTTTGTTAAATGCAAGCTATTGTGACACCAGTGAGTGAGTGGTGGCACTGGGCAGGCCCTGAAACGCACACTAGTGAAGGAAACTGACTGCTATTATACTACATTAAAAAAAAGGTTTTTTTTGTTTAAATGCAAGCTATTGTGACACCAGTGAGTGAGTGGTGGCACTTGGCAAGTGGGAACAGTATATGCTGTGAGCCTGACACACAGGCTGGCTGGCAGGCAGGCAACTGCAATTACATTACACAGAAACAAACAAAAAAAAGCAGACTGATGTTCTAGCCCTAAAAATGGCTTTTTGGGGGTGCTGTCCTTACAGCAGAGATCAGATGAGTCCTTCAGGACTGTAGTGGACACTGAATACACTAGCCTAGCTATCAATTTCCCTATCAAATCAGCAGCAGCTACACTGTCCATACTCTCACTAAGAATGCAGCTTCACAATGAATGTAAAATGGATGCTGTCCAGGAGGTGGGAGGGTCTGGGAGGGAGGGTCTGCTGCTGAATGGCTGGAATATGTCTGCTGACTGTGAGGTACAGGCCAGGGTCAAAGTTTACTCAATGATGACGAATAGGGGGCGGACCGAACAGCGCATGTGTTCGCCGTCCGTGGCGAACGCGAACAAGCGATGTTCGCCAGGAACTATTCGCCAGCGAACAGTTCGGGACATCACTAATAGTCCGTAAGAGAAGTATGTAACAGGACGGCTTGGGATATCCAGATATATATCATTATCATGACTCATTTCCACTCCTTCATATGCTAGCTTGGAGGAGAAGGAAGGAGACTAATCTTGGCTGGTACAACATTGAAAACAGGGGCGCTCTCTAATTAGGTGATTAAGGCAGCCGTCTAAGGCCTCGCGCTGGCTGGGGCCTCGCGGCCACCTAAACCACCTGAGGGCAGACTTTGTTGGGTCCTCGGTCAGGAGGGGGCCCAGCGGCTTGCTCAGTATGCCGCTGTGTGCGAGGCCCTTCCTGTCTGCCCGGCCAGCCATCGCAGACACCGGTCTGCAGCTCCGAAGTGAGCAGAGCTGCAAACCATGTGTCTCGCGAGAACTGTCTAATCAGAGCATTGCCACGGGTTACCTAGGAGTTAACCTTGTTTGCCAGACCTTACGGGACTGACTGGTGAGGATTTCCTCCTCCTACATTCAAATCCTACTACTCTTAACGTATCCAAAGGAAACCTGCATCTTCTCTTGCTGGAGGGTGGCTGTTGCGGTCACCGGCCCGCCGAGCCTCACGGTCGTGCCCGACCGGCACGACCGCACCGACTACACGAGCTTACCTGCTCGTCGGCGAGCCGGGAACCGCGCACGTAGTTCTTCCGGGCATCACGCCCGAATCCAATATGGCGCCGACCACGTGGTCGCGTCTATGGATAGCCCCGCCCCCGAGAATTATACTATTGTGTGCGTGACGTCACGACATCAACGCACACGCACGTTCTGGGGTCAGAGGTCGCCCTCTGACCAATCATAGCTTAGAGAGGGGTATTTAAACCCCTAATTCACCCCAGTACTTTGCCATGTCTTGGTTTCAGTTTCCTGGTTTCCTGAAAGTGCTAATTCCGTGTTTCTGATTTCCTGGTATCCTGATCCTTGGCGTTTCCCTGGTTATTCTGATCTCTGGTTTCCCTGACTTGGCTTGTTTAGTCGGTATTGAGTATTTTCTGGCTTCCTTGACCTCGGCTTTCCCTTTGACCATTCTCTGTCTCTAGCGTATTAGTCCGGCCATTCTAAGGTCCGGTTTACGCTCTATCCTGTTATTTTCCTTTTCTTACTTATGTATATGTTTACATAGTTTCTGCATGCTGGACCACATTACTAGTCGTGACATTACGACATGGCCATGGATCCTGCAGAACTATGCAAACATATGATCGCCTGTGAAAATAGGGTGGAGGATATGGACCACAGGTTAGACCAATTTGCCCAGGCATTTCAGACCTTGCTCCAGAGGACTGCCTATTTAGAGGTCCCTCCTGTACCACCTGTGGTTCCGCCACCTGTAGTGGTTCCCGTACCACAAAAACCACCGTCCATAACCTTGTCACCGCCCCCTCGTTATGGAGGTGATTCTAAGGAATTCAGAGGTTTTTTAAACCAAATAGAATACCACTTTGAGGCCTCCCCAGGTTCATTCCCAACAGATAGATCTAAAATAGGCTATCTGATGAAGCAATTAACTGGAAAAGCCTTGACTTGGGCTAACCCCTTATGGGAAAGTGGTGACGCAGTAGCCCGTGATTACAGTACCTTTCTTACGGCCTTTAAGGCTACATTTGAACCTAAAGGCAGGGAGAAGAACGCTGCCAAAGCCCTTATGAGAATCAAGCAAGGCAGTCGTTCTGTAGCCGATTATGCAATAGAGTTCAGGACATTAGCGTCTGAGGTTGATTGGACCAATAGCGGTCTGGTGGCTGCTTTCTCTGAAGGTCTAGCTGAGAATATACAAGATGAGACTGCAGCTAGAGACCTTCCGGTTAATCTTAATGAGTTTATTGCCTACATGATAGACATTGATAACCGGCTCAGAGAGAGAGAGAAAAACAAACAACGTAACAGACGTTCTAATTTGTCCATAGCTCCTCGTTTCTCTAACCCAGTGGTGAGTAGCCAAACGCCTCTTCCAGAACCTGAACCCATGCAATTGGGTAGTGCTAAACTCACTGAGGCAGAGAGACAACACAGACGTAACGAGGGGTTATGTATGTATTGTGGCAAGAAGGGACATCTAAGATCGTCATGCCCGGTTCGGCCGGAAAACTTGCACACCTAAGGCACGTACGGGGACCGACCTTAGGTGTGATGTATATGTCCCCTAAATTGACTAAGAACCATTTCCTTGTCAAAGTAACCTTATATTTCGAGAACACTACTGTTCAGTGTGAGGCTATGATTGACTCTGGGGCAGCGGAGAATTTCCTAGACAAAGAATTCTCTGCAAAACATCTCCTGCCCTTAAGACATAAAGAGAAACCTATAGCAGTCGAGGCCATTGATGGAAGGCCTCTTACCCAGCCTTTCATCACACACGAAACTCTGCCAATCACTATTTCAGTGGGTATTCTCCACTCTGAAGAAATTACCTTTCAAATCATATCTTCACCTACAGTTCCGATAATACTCGGTTTCCCTTGGCTCCTGAAACACAATCCACGTTTGGATTGGATTGAAGGAGAGATTGTGAGTTGGGGTGAGAGAAGCAAAGGTGTTTGCTTTAAGCAAATCCCACAACCTATTGGTACCATTAATGTTCCTGTTACACCTCCCTTGACCACACAAATTCCACAGCAGTATATGGATTTGAAAGAGGTATTTAACAAGGTCCAGTCAGAAGGGTTACCTCCTCATAGACCTTATGACTGTACTATAAACTTATTACCAGGGACTATGCCTCCCAAGGGAGGAGTCTATGCCTTGTCCCCCCAGGAAAATCTTTGTTTGGAGGAATATATTAAGGATGCTCTCAGAAAGGGTCATATCCGTAGGTCCTCCTCACCAGCCGGGGCTGGATTCTTCTTTGTCTCTAAAAAAGAAGGAGACCTACGCCCTTGTATTGATTATAGGGGTTTGAATAGGATTGCCATAAAAAATGCCTACCCTATTCCCCTTATATCAGAGCTATTTGACAGATTGAAGGGAGCTCGAGTCTTTACCAAGCTCGATCTCCGAAGTGCATACAATCTAGTCAGGATTAAGGACGGTCACGAATGGATGACCGCATTTAACACCAGAATGGGACATTACGAATACCTGGTTATGCCGTTTGGATTATGTAACGCTCCAGCGGTATTCCAGGATTTTATTAACGATGTCCTAAGAGAGTACCTTCACATGTTCGTTCTAGTGTATTTGGACGACATTCTCATCTATTCCCCAGACCTAGAGACACATCACGAACATGTGGGAATTGTACTGAAAACCCTGTTACAGAACGGCCTTTACTGTAAACTGGAGAAATGCCAGTTTGACCAAACGGAGATACAATTCCTTGGATACGTTATATCTCCGTCTGGTTTCCAGATGGATCCTCGCAAACTGGAGGCAGTCTTACAGTGGCCATTACCCAAGGGCCTTAAAGCTACTCAACGC
Organism: Pelobates fuscus; assembly: GCF_036172605.1. Lineage (NCBI taxonomy): Eukaryota > Metazoa > Chordata > Amphibia > Anura > Pelobatidae > Pelobates > Pelobates fuscus. The sequence goes on along the minus strand of NC_086319.1, from coordinate 103,760,598 downwards.
TTTATAGGTTTTGCAAATTACTACCGCAAATTCATAAGGGGATTTTCCTCCGTGATTTCCCCTATAACCAATTTAACAAAAAAAGGAGCAAATTGTATATCTTGGCCCAAAGAAGCAAGAGAGGCATTTGAACGATTAAAATCTTTATTTTCCTCAGCACCTGTCCTGACCCATCCTGATCCATCCAAACCATTTATCCTAGAGGTGGATGCATCAGAGACAGGAGTTGGAGCCATTCTGTCTCAAAGAGAAAGTCCTGATACGCCTTTACATCCCTGTGGATTTTACTCTCGCAAACTCACACCTGCAGAGAAGAATTACGACATAGGGAATAGGGAACTTTTGGCCATTGTACTTGCCCTTAAGGAATGGAGGCATCTCTTGGAAGGTTCCAAAGAGCCACTTTTGATCTTTACTGATCATAAGAATTTGGCTTGTATTGGGGACGCTAAGAGACTGTCCTCTCGTCAGGCTAGGTGGTCATTGTTCCTCTCCCGATTCAATTTCGTAATTACATACAGACCTGGTACTAAAAACACCAAGGCAGATGCACTTTCTCGGCAGTTTGAGACAGATCCTATTGTACCTCCTGAATGCCTCATTGCCACTACAGTTTCCGAAGTGTCTTCTCCACTCTTCTGTGCCATAATAGCAGATCAAACTCAGGCACCTGTGGGAAAACCTCCGGACAAACTGTATGTGTCACCTCAGTTTCGAAAGAAGGTACTAGATTTGTTCCATGACAACCTCCCAGCGGGCCATCCTGGAGTCCATAAAACTCTCTCTGCCATCTCCAGGAGATTATGGTGGCCTGCTCTTAGAAACGATATCAAAGATTATGTTGGGGCATGTCAAATATGTGCCGTTTCTAAAGTTCCTCCTAGGTCACCTCCTGGACTGTTACAACCACTGCCCATACCTAGTGCTCCATGGACCCACTTGGCCATGGATTTCATTGTGGATCTACCCAGTTCAAACGGGTTTAATACAGTCCTTATGGTTATTGATAGATTCACGAAGATGGCACATTTCGTCCCACTTAAAAAATTACCATCTGCTCGAGATCTAGTTCAAATATTCTTGAGAGAGATCTTTCGGTTGCACGGTGTACCCAAAAGCATAGTATCTGACAGAGGTACCCAGTTTGTTTCTAGGTTTTGGCGTTCCTTTTGCAAACAATTGGGCGTCGAACTCTCCTTTTCGTCAGCATATCACCCTCAAACAAATTGAGCAGCAGAGAAGGCGAATCAGTCTTTAGAAGCCTATTTACGTTGCTTTATAAATGCCAATCAATCTAACTGGTATGAGCTCTTACCCATGGCTGAGTTCGCCAGAAACAACGCCACTCATGAATCTTCTAATCACAGTCCATTCTTTGTTAATCAGGGTTATCACCCCACTGTTTTTCCTTCTGCATTCTCAGACACAGAAATCCCCGCTTTGAACACCCGTTTAGAATCGATTCATGATACCTGGGACTCCGTCCATTCAGCTCTGCAAAAAGCCTCATTACGAGCAAAGGTCCAAGCTGACAAAAAACGGGGCGCTAATCCTGTCTATCTTCCAGGTGACAGGGTGTGGCTCTCCACAAGACATATCAAGCTTAAGGTCCCGTCCATGAAATTTGCCCCTCGGTACATAGGTCCCTTTCGAGTTACCCAACGTATTAATCCAGTGACCTATTCTTTGGCACTACCGGCTCATATGAGAATAGCGAATACTTTCCATGTGTCTCTGCTCAAGCCCCTTACTTGCAATCGCTACACCAGGGTATCCACTCCTCCTCCGCCCTTGGTAGTGGGTGATCAAGAAGAATACGAAGTCCGTTCTATCCAGAGGTGTCTTGTCCTATCTCGTTGACTGGAAGGGTTATGGTCCCGAGGAACGTTGTTGGGTTCCTGCTGACCGGGTCCATGCGCCCCGTCTTATCCGGTCATTTCACAACCGCTTTCCTCTTAAGCCGGGTCCTTCCCGCCCGGTGCGCGGTCTTCGAGTGGGGGGTACTGTTGCGGTCACCGGCCCGCCGAGCCTCACGGTCGTGCACGACCGGCACGACCGCACCGACTACACGAGCTTACCTGCTCGTCGGCGAGCCGGGAACCGCGCACGTAGTTCTTCCGGGCATCACGCCCGAATCCAATATGGCGCCGACCATGTGGTCGCGTCTATGGATAGCCCCGCCCCCGAGAATTATACTAACGTGTGCGTGACGTCACGACGTCAACGCACACGCACGTTCTGGGGTCAGAGGTCGCCCTCTGACCAATCATAGCTTAGAGAGGGGTATTTAAACCCCTAATTCACCCCAGTACTTTGCCATGTCGTGGTTTCAGTTTCCTGGTTTCCTGAAAGTGCTAATTCCGTGTTTCTGATTTCCTGGTATCCTGATCCTTGGCGTTTCCCTGGTTATTCTGATCTCTGGTTTCCCTGACTTGGCTTGTTTAATCGGTATTGAGTATTTTCTGGCTTCCTTGACCTCGGCTTTCCCTTTGACCATTCTCTGTCTCTAGCGTATTAGTCCGGCCATTCTAAGGTCCGGTTTACGCTCTATCCTGTTATTTTCCTTTTCTTACTTATGTATATGTTTACATAGTTTCTGCGTGCTGGACCACATTACTAGTCGTGACAGTGGCCAGGACTCTTGCTGGGGTTCTTGGCAGATCGGCGAACTATCGCAGGCTGCTAGGGACCTCTTAGTAGTCTCTTGGGCTTCAGGGATATAACAATGCTACCTCTCCATACGGGAATTCCCGGTCTGATTGATGTTTGGAACTGTACCTTGACCCATTATGGGGTGGTGTGGACAGTTTTATGGCCCGTGTCCTGGTCTGGGGTCTCCCGATGGACAAGGATCCTAAAGGTTATGTACCAGTTACCCAGTGACATCCACCTGCGGCTCATGGGACATGGAGGTCGTTCTCCATTTTTTCTATGGGACTGGGGCACCTACCAATGGACTTTTATGCTTTTCGCCAGGTACCGGATGTTCGGGCATTCGACTGGGAGTTTTCTCCCGTAGACCCGACATGCTAGGTATCCCGTCGCACTTTCTGCTTTTTCATTAATTTTATATTTCTTTCTCAGCATTAAAAATGCAAAATACAAAGCCTCCTGTTATGTTGTAAAATTGAAGATTATGCTAGCGTTAGTGTACTAATAATCTTAATTTTAGTAATGACAGGAGGCGAGTATTTTCCCTCCCTGCTTCACTAGTTTTCTTTGTATATATCATGGGTCTAAGGTCGGTTGGGCTCTCAATGTTTTGTGCTTACATTGATGATTGTATTTCCATTAATCTGGAATTCTCATTGGAGTTTTACATTTTAGTTCTTCAGTTATCAGATTGTAATTTAAAATTTTCTTCTATGGGATGATGCATACGGTACATTACTTGCATTTACATGTTCATGACTATGTGTCTAAACCTGTCACACATTCTCTTTTCAGTATGATTCGTCTCTGAAGACGTTTGGTTGTTTGTATGGAATTCACGGGGAAGTTTGCTCCTTCGGATGTTGGACTTAAGAGTTATTGTTTTGATACTTATATGTTTACCTCCGCTTGATGTTGCTTTCTCAAAGAGGAAATGATGAGGTCACTATGCCTTATGTACATCCTACTCTCTTGTGATTGGTTCTTTTTTCTATGTGTTTCTTTGCTGCTGTGTGGAGCTAGAAAGGAGAGATTATGCAAAATACTCGCCTCCTGTCATTACTAAAAGTAAGATTATTAGAACACTACAGCTAGCATAATCTTCAATTGATAAACCTAGAGATGGTATTTGGTCCCACTCATATAGCTTAATTCCCAATAAACTCTAGTGATTTTTGCTGGAGAGGTAAACAAAAGATGGGAACACAATTCCATATTTGGTGGGAGTACTCATACCTAGATAGGTACAAAAATATAATATCAGAAATGATTACAGATATACTGGCTTTTCCCTACGCAATAATATCTCAGACTTTTCTCTTGCATTTATACTTTCCAGTTACAGATAAACATACCATATATCTCATAATAAATATACTATTGACCTTTAGGATATGTCTAGCAAGATACTGGAAAACACAATTGGCCTGAGATTAAAACTCGAATTAAGTTCCAGACAGCCTCAGAGAAATATTTTTATAATAGAGATGTATCGACTAAAGTAATCTAGTCAAAATGGTTTACAATATAAATTAAACTCGATATTTTCTTACCAGCAAGAACTATATTCAGTGAAACCTTTAATACTCCAGAGATCTCCAAAATATACTAGTTGGGGAACATCATGCCCCGAAACACCAGAGACAATGAAATTAAATAAGATAGGATTTATCTTAATGAATGAATGTATACTTTGGTTTTTCTCCTTTTTTTTTTCTTCTTTTTATTATTATTTTCTATCTCTACCTTTCCCAGATACAGAATGATAAATGTTACGATATAAGTACTATGCCATACGTTTTTGACTAGAAAGAGTAGTTTAAGAGAAAGGAAGAAAGGGAATGGAGAATGTATTTATATATTTACTCACTTTTGATTATATATTTACATTTACCTATCTGTATATGTATTTTATCTCAAAGTTTATACATTTTTTTGTCTTTTATTGTATTTGTAACACATTACAAAATGTCAATAAATAGAAATATATATATAGTTACCATATGTAAAAGTACTAAAATCATGAATTATCTTCCTATCCTGCTGTAGTAGAACAACAAGTTAAATAGGCAAAGGTAGACTAGGTAAATGACAGGTAAGCCGAAAATAAACAATAAAAAAACAAACATTAATTGTAAAAGGCATATTTCCCTTTATAATACTAAGCAGACAAAACAGTAGCATTTTGAGGAGAAACTATGGTTTGAATGCTATTATTTGAACATCTTAAGATATCACTCAATCAAAATAAGTGCTAAAATTCCTTCTTAACTATAATATATGACCAATTTAGACTGATTGAAATAAGGGTAATTGAAAACACTCTACATCAAAGAAAAAAAAAATGATATTATAACAATACACATTCAAATATATCTAGAGAATTGCCGGCACTCTTTTCTTCCCTGTCACAAAGATTAAACATTGAATTTGTAAAGGATTAGTTCTTACAAGTGTGAATGTCTATTTGAAATTAATAGTTTCTTCTTGTTCTTTCTTATTTAAAAAGTGAACCTGTAATCATGAAGTAGCATCTCAAGGATTAGATATAAAACGTGTTATAGTAATAAATAGCATGCATAATTGGCTGCAAACATTTTCCTCATAACATATGCATGCTGGCTTCATTCCCAAAGTATTGGTGTCATAAACGAGTGATATATGTCAATTAGCAACTATAGTGTGTATTAGACTAGATTACCAAACTATAATTTTTAACTGTTTGTAGAAAGAAAATATTTTTGTGGGAGTTTGTTGTTCAGTAAAAATCAAACAAAACAAAACAAAACAAAATGTTCCTCTTGCTTAGCTACTCCAAATTGTTGAGCACACAAACAATGAGTGGTAGACAGCCTGCTTCATAATAACATGAGACTGGTTGTTACAGTTAGTGCAGTGTCCCACTAATACCCACTGCCACTTAACACCAGCTTGGAATCACCAATTTACAGCTTAACAGTTTTTATTTTTTTAAGTGTTTCTAGAAGGAAAAGTTTATTTGGATCTTATATGAGGATTTTGTTGTTAGTAAAAAAAAAAAGTTCACCTTGCCACAGTGGCACTCACACAAACTTTGACTAGTAGCTAGCCTGCATTTCTGACCATAATGTGAGACTGGGGTTTTACGGTTAGCAGTGTTAGTCACTGCTATTTAACACCAACTTGAAATCATCAGTTTGCAAGTAGTCAGTTTTCTTTAACTTTTTGTGAAAAAAAAATCATTTTAAATTTTTGAATGTCTACTCAGTCCAGTGTGTGCTGTGCAAGCATGTGAACACTGCAGTGTATATTAATGTCAAACACAATGTTACAGTAGTAAATCACCCAAGCACCTACCAATTTCACAACACAATCACATAGTTTTGCTGAATAAAGTTATGTTAGTAAACGCAATTCCTATGGTAAGATATATGCGAATAGTTGCTGCAAAAAACATGCAGAAAAATTGTGATTGGATAACTCAAGACAATTTGCTGCTGCAACTAATGAAGGTTAATATAAACAAAGCTCTTAGGCCTGATGATATTCACCCAGAAGTACTTAAGGAGCTAAGTGTGGAAATAAGTGAACCTCTGTTTTTAATCTTGCATGATTCTTTTCTTTCAGGAGTAAATTGGGGGGAGGGCAGTGTATTAAATTAGAGGAGGGGCAGATTATTAAATTGGGGGGAGGCAGGGAACTGCATTATATTAGAGTGGTGGGAGTGGGGGCAGTGTGTTAAATTGGGGAGAGGGCAGTGTAATAGAGTGGTGGGAGTGGGGTTAGTGTAACAGAGTGGTGGGGGCAGTGTGTGAAATTGGGGTAGGCAGTGTATTAGAGTGGTGAGGGGGAGCAGTGTGTGATTGTGGAGGAAAACAAGTCTAAATACAAACTATACATGTGTGTTGCAGGAGGATTGGCCGGTATTTCCACCATACTGTGTGGGTGTCACATCATGCCATGTTCTGCGGAGATGTCTGGCTTTGGCTTCTGGTATCCAGTATTCTTGTTACAATTCTTGTTTATTTTTTCTTGGTTTTTGGTTTTCTATTCTGTGTCTGGTTTTCTTTAAGCTGGGATTTCTGGGTTCATTCCTGTAATCCATCCCTGGATTTCCCAGTCTCTTGGATTCATTTAAATGTTTGTTTTATGGTGACACACCTGCTTGTTTTCAGTCATTCATTATGTGTCAGAGTTCCTGCAGGCAGTTGCTCAAAGCTTCTGCCCTTTCTTGCAGGTAAGTGCTATGTATGTGTTCTGAATCTGTGGTTGTTTTAGCATACATTAGGCAGTGTAGGACCTGCCAGATATGGGGTACATTGGCGTTGTTATCAGGCTTATGCAATGTATGATCATATAGTGTGACTAAATCCCCATGATTTCCATATGTAGTACTTAGTTATTTCTCCTCTTGTTTTGCCTATGTTATCCTGTCTTGTTTTAGTTTGTATACCCAGTCCATGTACAGTCCTGTCCAGTCTTGCCCATGTTATGTTCATGTTTTCCTCATGTCTTGTGTATATGTTCTGGGTTTAGCTTACTATCTTTCTCTGGTTCTGGGTTCTACTAGTTCTGTCTTGTTTTCATGTTTGGTGCCTGTTCTAGTCTTGCCTTGTTTCTAGTACTGGATACATGTCTGCTGCAGAGCCTCACTATTCAGCTCCTGGGAGGTCTGCTTATTTCTAAGCTCCTGGTTACTGCTGCAGAGCCTCCCTATCCAGTTCCTGGGAGGTCTGCATATTTCCTAGTTCCTGAGATCCGCTGTAGCTGCATCAGGGTTCTGGTATGTGGCCGCGCAAACGACGGTGCTCAACACCAGAGGGCGTGTGGTTACCCTGCACCAGGCCCTGATAGTCCATTTCCACGCTGAAGACTCCCACTTATAATCAGACACTCAGGGGTCCCAGTTTCCGTACCGCCACCCGTGACAGTGGGCTAGCGAACTCTTGAGGCAAGAGGAAGAGAAAAGAAGGCTTTCTACACATCTTCTATGACAGGATGTCAGCACACGGTGAAACTCCACTTTAGACATTGTGGACAAAATTAAACAGCAGAGGCTGGGGCAGAAAGACACACACATGGGAAGAGGATAAAGGACACACAGAGGTGCGGGGAAGTGAGAAGAGATGCCCAGTGGGTCTGGGAGGGGGAATGAGACACACAGAGGTGCTGTGGGTGACAAAGAGACATACATAGGGGCTATCAGGGAAATAAACACACAGAGGGGATGTGGGGGAGGGGAGAGACACACAGATGGGCAGGGGTAGAGAAAGAGGGACTGGACGGGGAAAGAGTCACACAGTGTGATGGTAATCACCATCACCAGGAGCACAAAATGGACACTTTATGTAGGTTATCGGATGACTCTTATAATTAAATCCCCCTGTGCCCACTGCAGGTGCTAAGTGTGTATGTACTAGGTGGAGTATATACTTTGGCTGTATATACTTTTGCAGCACCATCTGTTGGTTGTAAATATCCAGCTTTATGCACGACCTGGAAGCAAGGCTTGTTAATTTGCAAATTCAGGCGTTCAAATTTTCACATTATGGTTTCTGCAGGTCATTGTCTTCCCCACCACTTTATAATTGCATTATTGTATTAATATGAGTTCCTGTATGGTTCCCTATATGATTTTATTAATTGTATTAGATTAAGTGTGTCACCACAAGTTAAATGTAATGCGGATTGGGGTTAGTCCTGAGTGCAAATAAAGCATTGGGAACTGTGTGTCCTCTGTGGTTTGTTCAGGGATCCCAGTAATAGAGTATTTGGACCTGTTGGCTGGCTGCATTACTCCCTGATTCCCAGGACTTGTTAAAAAAGAGCTAGGCCTGTGTAAATGCAGTAGTTGAAGAGGCAAAGGCCTGGAAGGAGAAATATTCAGCCTGGTGCAGTGGAAGAGTTTCTCAGAGACCTCAGTCAAGCTTCAGCAACTGGGTCTGAAGAACTCCAGAGTCAATGATGGCAGCTAGGAAGCTGACCTTGTGGAGGTACTCAGTCAGAGTATGGGAGCTCTGTCAAACACAGAGGGGCTGAAGGGGGAAAGAGACACACCTAGGGGCTTGGGTAAAGAGACACACCTAGGGGCTTGGGTAAAGAGACACACCTAGGGGCTTGGGTAAAGAGACACACAGAGGGGCGGGGGGAAGAGACACACAAAGCGGCTGGGGAAGTAGAGGCAAAAATACAGTATGGGGAAATAAATACACAAAAGAGGCTGTGGGAAGTAAGAGACACACAAAGGGGTAGAGGGAAGTAAGAGACATACAAAGATGGTGTTGAAAAAGACACAAAAGAACACCAAAGGGGAAACATGGGGAATAAGATGCATTCAAAAGGGGGCATAGGAAAGAAAAAAAGGATGTAAGATAGAATGTTTAGAAGACACACAGGTGAAGATGCACCTTTGCCTGTATAGCCAAAAATCCTTACACATCCTTGGATGTCCTTACACATCCCTTCACACTGAAGGGCAGTCACTTATACTACAGAGTGGATATATAGGAAATCCTTGATCTTGTCAGGGGTGAAGGGGAGAGTGGTTGGTCAGTTGCCCAATTACCTTTTCCTTTCATTGAAACCCTTTATTTCTGACTTAAAAATTACTCCTGCTCCCTATTTTTTTTATTAATACAAGTAAAAAGATTACAATCAATCATTATAACAACTTTCTCACTTCCCCTTTTTTTTTTTTTTTTTTTTTAAATTCTTTATTTTTGCAGTGCATATGGTGGTAACATTCAGGCACGTGGTACCCCAAAGGCAATCCGCATGCATATACAAAACAGAGTGTGTAACATGGAAAGCATTAGGGTATGGTAGTACAATGCACTATTTTATAATTATGAACATGCTTAAATCATGCTATTTAGGATTGTGACATTAAATTTTCAGCTTGCAAAGTAATGGGAATCAGTACTGCATAAAACAAAACATAAGTGTCAGCGTCGCTTATTATATAATCCCATGGAAAGACTGTCACATTTTGATATTCTGTAAACACAGTAATACAGGTTGGGTACAACTATTGCTGGAGATTAATGAGGAAATACGTTTGCTGTGCCTCTTGCCAGATATAGCTAATTCAGTTAACATGTTATTGACGGTATAATGTAAGCTTGTTAGTGTAGCACAATTATAAAGAGATGCGTGTGCTATGCTTTTTGTCAAGGACGCTTAAGAAAGTAAACATGTTATATGGTACAAGCAAAGTTAGAATAAGTAACGTTGTTGATCACAATGGAATGAACAAGCTTGCATCATTAAACATACACACGTACAAACATGTAGAAATAGGCTGACGAGAGTAAGAAGAACATGGATGAACAGACGTGGATTGCCTGTGTAGTGGAAATGTCAGGCTTATGGGCCACCTTAGGACACAGTCCGCTATGTTGGGGGTGTTCACAGTTGTGG